>NC_134040.1:49893096-50204503 GCF_965140245.1 Athene noctua
GGGTACCATTTTCTGAGCAGTGAAATTGCACACACACTTCTGGAAGTTACTTTTATTTCAAGTCATGCCAGTCAAAGCGTAATTGAACCATAACCCAGACGTGTAACTCAGCACATGTAGATATATTACCCAGATTTTTACCAGAACATTAGTTTCAATGTTGAATGGTGACATCTCACAGGCAAAGCCAATCTGTTCTTCTGAACAACAGTATTCCAGCTCATGTACCTTCTAAAACTTAAAATCTGACTTCCACAAACATTAGCTAATAAATTCTCTGAACTGCCTACAAAGGTAGGTAAAAATCGTTGTCATTCATCCTACCAGGAAGACATTCCATTGATGAATGAGTTTTTTTCTTTTCTTCTTCTAGAATGGACAAAACCACAGGAATGAGACTTCATATGAAACGCCTTGCATCACAATTACCAGGAAGGGTGAGAGATGAAACATTAAATCTTACTGCCAGCATAAATAAATAACAAACTAAATAAGCAGTATTGCTCCAGTTTGTTGCTGCTGTAAGGAAAATCAAGTGGGTATCATTTCAATGAAATACAATAGAATGGGATACTATGGGTTAGATTAACTTGTGATATAGTCAACAGAAGGGATTTTTTGTTTGTTTTTTGTTTTGTTATGTTAGATCACATATAATGGAGAAAAGGCATTCCTGAAAAAATATCTTCTATAACAAATATCAGCTACTTCAAAGGCTGAGAGACTCATCAGAATCATTTGTATTAACTTCTACCTTGATGAACCCTGACCTTAAAAAATCAACAAAATTGTGATCTGTGCTTTAAACTCTAATAATTCAAATTGTATTTATATACTCTAGTTTTTTTCACTCCACAGGATCACTGTTTTAAGGTTCTCTTTGCAACCATGTGTGTTAGACATTTGTTTTCTCCTCTTTTTCAGTATAAACGGACATTTGGATAATTCCATAATGGCCTTTATAAATAATGTGAAATCAAAGACTTTAAGTAAAGACTAAATCCTGCAATACTTCTGATAAGGTTGCTAACATGATGAACAGCTCTGAAAGAAAACTTTCTTCAAATCCTGATATGTTCCAGCTTACACCTATGCCAAGGACTCTTAAACTGCAGCATGCAAGGCCATGTAGTCACTCACAGTACCATGATAAAGAATGATTTTAAGGAAAGCTTGCTAGCACAAGTGCAGAGTCATCTCTAGATAATTCCACAGGCTGAGAACGATCTGATTTGCTCCCATGTATTTAAACTATCCATGAGCAAGACCTAAAACAAGACCCACTTTTTGTGATTAGAAGCTTTTGATGGCAGCATCAAAACTGTATTATTTACGTAACTAGAGAGAATATAAATGGAGGTATGGATTGATCTTTTGTTGTTTACATAGCTATCTATTAATAACGTTAGCCTTCTCGATTGTCTATTGCTTAGGTACAGTTGTGTCATCAATTCAGCTGGGGTTCCCTGGATGCAATTTCCTTAAAGTTCCCGGAGGAGAACATTCACAACAGGCCTGTGACCTGGCACTACCACTCAGAGTCAAAAGAGGCAAAAAAACACTCCCAAGTTTCCATCAAAAGTCCAGAAACAAGGCACATTCTCCCAAAGTAAGGCTCAGATGCTCCACATTTTCTCTCTTAATGCCTTTGAAAACATTTGTATTTAAGGAGTGGTGATATTTCAAGGAAAATACTGAATGATTCAAACAAAATAAGCTGCACTATAAACACAAAGCTCTCTCTCTACCCAGTGTAACAACTATCAACAAAGCAAACAAACCTCAGCATACATGTAACCTATTTAAATGAACACCTGCTTCACTGGACAAGGCTGAACAAAGAAAGTCAAGGATGGGCCTCTGCTGGGTCTGTGATGCACTGAGCAGTTAAGGGTAGAAGATGCTTGCAAAGCCATGTGCACCACAGCAGACAAATATGCAGGCAGGCCCCTTCTGCATATGGTTACCTTCTCTGAACAACCTGCCTCACCCTGTGGACCAGGTCCGAAGTTATACAAAATAAGAAGGCAAGTCTTTCAACTGTTCCCTAAATCTCAAACGGTTCTAAGTGCTGTCAGTCAGCAAGGGCAGAGCCAGCGATACAGTCTGTTGTATTAAGTGTGCAAGTCATTCTGGAACAGTTTGAGCAGCCACGGCATTGTTAAAATCACCCTCAACAGTCACTTGCACCTAGCGTAAGAGGTCAATCAATAGCCAGTAAGACCTCTTATGGTTTACTTAAACTGAGAAAACCAAGGTGCTATGCAGCCAGCAAACCTGGGTCTAGGATTGTCACATCCAGCAGGAGCAAGAGGAGCCAGCAGCAGCCAGACAGGGACTGAAGTTTTTTTCCTTTTGGCTGGATTGAGCCAACTGCTCTGCCAAGTCGAGTTATGAGAGGTGATTCTGACAAGCACAGGGTGGAGGCATATCTAAAAAACAGGCTGGTTTTGACCTTCATGCACTGGGCTAAACCTTAGGGGGCTTGATTAAATGGCTGATCTTACTGGAGGTGCTGTGAGTAGAGCCAGCTGCCATGTGGGGAGAACTCCTCTCTTTGAAATCAGCAGGAGCATCTGTACAGAAAAACATTCCTCAATAGCATACAGATTCTTGGTTTCCATGCCTCAGTTTCCCACCTGTAAAATGGACACAACCGTTACTACCTTTGTCTGTCCTACTGTATGTGTGAGCTCTCTGTGGGTGGTGATGATCCAAATCTTGTCTCTCACTCCAGGGGCTCTCTGTGAATCCCTCGTTCACAGGCTCTGACCCTGGGGAGAGTCCATGCTGATTAGAACCATGCAGCAGGGAAGTATCGCCTTCCAGTGGGTGTTCCAGCAATCTTCTACAAGATGGCTCCTACTTCCTGTGAAATCCCATCAAACTTCTGTGATTTCAGCATCTCCCACACACATCTTCCTTTCTTCTGTTTTCCACAAACATATCTAGCCCATTCTTTCAGGTTCTTTCAGAAGAAGAGAACAAGATCTTCCCTGCCAAGCTGGCCTCTCCTGAAATACACCCACTTCAAAATGCCTCAATAGTCTCCTCGGGCTGACGCAAACTCAAGTTCCTTCAGTTGTCTTTACTGCAGTAAACCCTTCCATGCCCACTGCCCTTTCCTGAAAATCCCAAAGGCCACCCCTGGTCCTGCTTTGCATTAACACTCCAGTCCATTTTCTTGTATTAGAGGAGGCTTCCTGCCATTCAACAGATCCTGCAACAGACTTTGAACCCATCTGTTCTCCCTTTTTTGGCTTACTGTAAAAGCAAGAAGTTGCTTAAGCAGATCACCAAGGATACATAAGACTTATTACTACTGTCTTTTGTTTGGCTCGCTATGGTTACTGTAGGTTCAGAGAATGCTCTCTAACTGAGATCCTTTCTTGATTATTTTAAAGAAGTTTTCTTTATTTATTCCTCTTTTCTCTTCCCTTTCTTTGAGGAGCTTTTGTAACAACAAATTCTCTGTAGCTTTTAAGATGGATTATTCCATCTTTGTGTCCTTTATATTATGAATGGTGCATGTGATTCCTAAACCGTAAACTTGCTGAAGTTTCTAAAAAAAACTAAAAAAAAAGCAAGCACGCAAATATGTATGCACAGTGTATGCAGTTACACAAGTGAGAGCTGTGCCACGCAGCAGGTTAGTACAACTGCTGAGTGACACTCAGAGATGCTCTGGAAAAAAACAGTAAGCCGGCATAGCTGGGTGTTGACAGAAGCAGCAGCAACTGAAATGACAAACTACTGCCCTTTTCGTGTCAGGTATTATAATGATGGGAAGGCAAGCATCACAAATGAACTGCTGGAGATGGCTGTCCAGAATTCCTGAGCTGCTGAAAAAGATTTTATAGGAACTGACAGGGTGAGAGAGGAAGAAATTTTGCTCCATGAAGGAACTGAGAGAGGTAGCTTCCTCTGCTGCAAGGAGCCTGTGACTTGCCCAGGAGAAGCATTACAGAAAAATGTTCTCTGCTTTAGAGCTCTTGTTTTCAAATATTTTACTGGAACCATTTTAATTCTTTCCAGTGGAACAATGCATTTCCAGTGAATTGGGGGTCCACCTCGTCCTTATCCCTCACGAGGTCATTAGCACTAGTGCAACTTAGGAGAAAGGGTTAAACCAGCTGTGCGTTTGAAAGAAAACACAGGAAAAGTGACTGTATCCATTTCCAAATTCAACAATCAAGGTTTTAATCACTTCTCAGTGACCAGACTGGAACACTGACCAGGGGTGTTCAAATGACTGGGGTCATTCATTTACCTCTCCACTATTAGGCATAATACAGCCACACCAGATCAGTCACATATTGCACCCAGTACAGAGAGCAGTGTACACGGGGCCACATTTGGCTTGCTCACTGATTGATTTAGGCTTCATGTTGGAAATGGAGATTTTTAAGCCCCCGTAGAGTTCAGAGATGGTTCTCAAATCTAAAAACAAAGTTGCAGAACAGTTGAATGACTCCCCAGAATATGCTGCTCCCCTCATTCAGACTTAATGCCATGTCACAACTTGGGGGCAGCCACTGTTTCCCATGCAGCAGACAGAAATGCTTCCCCATTGTCGCCAACCTCTGTGTCAGCATGATGGAGCAGTTAAGACAATTCAATCAAAACCAGTTAAGTCAAAGGTCTCCCCCTGGAGCTGTGTCTCTGCTGGATTTCCCCATCCCTGATGCAGACATGCATCTCGAGAGAATTTATCTTTTGACATTTACTCTAAGTGTTTTCAAATTAGTTATTGTTTTATTCTGCAGGGAAGTAAGGAATGTATTTTTTCCCATAGTGCTCTGGATCGTTTCTACAGTAACATTCTGCTCCCAAGTACAAAGCACAGCAGTGGAGAGACTAATTTATTCCAGGTAGTCATATTCACATAGAATGAATTCATCTTGAGAGGCTGAACTTTATTCAATAGAAGAACGAGTTAAACTACATGGTTTTGAAGGGTTAGCAGTGCTATGAAATCTTTCTGGCACTTTAAAAAAAAATAATCTGTTATTTAATAAAGGCAAAACAACATGTTTTCTTCCACACTCAACTGGAACCATGTTAATGAATATACTTACTTGGCTTGAAGCAAGACACCTAGCAAGGAGAACTCCAGCCCCTACCATTCACAACTCTAACACTTCTGGCATCTCCAGGCTTATTTTCCAGATACTACATCAGGGAGGCACCACTATAAATCTAGAGGGACATCTACTCACCGTGTTGGCAGTGACAGTCACCAGCTCTGATTTTGGCATGATGACCCACATGAGAGAAACTCAGCAGTATTTGACCCCATACAGAGAAGAGTCATGAGCTCAGGGCTACACCAGACTGTCACGGACAGCTCACGTCTTCTTTGCAGCATGTGTGTGTGCATGTGCTTCTGGGGACAGCAGATTCATTTATTTCCTACCTGTCAGGAAAAAATCAGCTCACCTGACTCTACACAGAATTCATCAGCTCATGCTCTAAGGATAGATAAAATATGCTGCCTTGATTCTCAGAGGTGGTAAAATTCCACATCAAGGCTGTGGCACAGAGCTTCTCCCAATGATGTACCCTGCCCAGGTGGTTGAGGAGACCCAGACAGCATGAGCTAGGCATCCTCTCCGAGCTTTTTTGCCAACACCTGGTGCACTTGACTTCAGATAAAGTGGTGCAACTAGCCCTGGCAAAAGTGGGGTACCAAGGACCACAGCCAGCTCCCAGGCCCTTTCCTCTCCTTTCCCCTCTGCTGGGGTGGACTCCTGACATCAAAGCTGCTTTCCCCACTTCCAGGCGGCCAAAGGTAGGTGCTGCTCAGAAAGGCCATCTGTCCCTCACTGGGGCAGAGGAGCTTCCTTCAAGACATGCTGGGAGAAATCATTCCTAGTCCCTGTGACTTTACTCCTCTCCAGTTCCCCTGCTCTGCTGCCTGAGGAAATCTTTATTTTGTCTGTGCCTAAAAAGCTGAAATGAGCTGAAAGCTGAAATGAGCAGGAACTGCTCATGTTTTTTTCAGAGGACTGATTTCAGGCAAGCACATTCTATTTCACCCAAACTGGAATCTGTCCCGGATGCTGCATGAAAATGGTACAGAGCCTCTGATACAAAGGGAACCTGGACCTCACCTTTTATGGATATTCCCAAAAGCTAATATGAATTACATCCAGCAGCAACAAATTGTTGCCTGTTCCCCACCAAGTGTAATAGATCCAGATGGGAACCTGCTACCCCCTTGATGACTAAGCCACACCCCTTCTCTCCCCATCTGCACTTGCACTAAGCCAGGATAGCAGGGAGCATCAGTGACCCTGTGTCATTTATGGTCCCTGGCTGCACACCAGCTGGCTCACTTCAGGGGAAAACCCAGCCCAGGAGCAAAGGAGTAGCCAGACTGCTTTTCTGAAATCTCCAAACCTAGATTATCTGGAAACCCCGAAAGCAGGCAACATACTGGAGTTGTGCACCAGTGGAGACAGAAACTCCCTGAAGGACCAAGACCTTTTCCAGTATAATTTACCGAGAGCAGGCACAAAAGCAAAGTGGCTGTGGGCACCAAAGCAGCAATCCAGCTGCAAAAAAGCCACTGTGATCCAGGCAGGGTGGATGCAAGTTACTGACAAATGGTGAGGATTCAAGGTCAGTCCTAGGACTACCCTGCAGGCTCCAACACTTCCACACCTTTCCATTTCCTGTGTGATTGTTTCCTGTCCTGGGAGCAAGGTTAATCTCAGCAGTCAGCCCCTCAGCAAAAAGTGTCGAGAAGTGAATGGAAAACAGATTGCTGGCTTCAGCTACAAGAGATAAGAAGACATGCTTGGATGAGTTTGCATCTGACTCCTCTTGGTGACTCTAAATTCCTAAACCTGCAGAGGAAAGAAGGCTTAGCTCTTAAGATAATTTTCCACCTTCTTAAGCACAGAACTGTTAGGATCCCACAGAGATTTTTACATTTAAAAGTGGAAGGGGTAGGGAAAATCAAGTCTTCTTTCAACCAATGCAAAGAAAGACAGACCTATGCTACAGCTCTGGTTCAGGCCTTCAAGAAGCCTCCAGGATCTTTTCTGTAACAAGAGGCAAAACTAACAATAAATTTTCTCTACCTCTCTCCATATATACAAGACACAGAACTAATTTGTGTTTGGTCTACAGTAACAGAGCTGTATCAGGTCCCTCTTTTAGAGGCATGGTACAAACACATTATCACAGACAGTTCCTGCCCGAAGCCCTACAGTATAAATGGACAGGTTAGACAGAGGGACAGGAAACAGATGTGGAAGAGCTGCAACAACAGCAAGCAGAAAGACAGCGGCAAAGCCCGCTCTCAGCTACATGGCAACATTTGCAACATATGGACTGAACCAAGAGGCAGGGAGAAGTGAGAGCACCTGCAGGATGGGGAAAATCAGCTTGTTTTCAACCAGCATAAAGCCAGCTGTGACATGCCCATGTACCAACTGCAAAATGATATTCTGACATGCTTTATAGTGGTAGCAAACAGGCCTTCTCCTGCTAGCCCAGAGAGACAGGAAAAAGCTGGCTGGAGGACAGGAGATGGCTGCTTTCCTGGCTCTGCCGGCACTCAGCTGTCTGCTGCTCAATGTCAGGGAGTCCAGGGAGCCAGTATCAAAAATATCATTAATGCTTCTTCCTACCTTTCCCTCCTGTTGTTCACAGTACACAGCAACTGGGCAAGGCAAGGAAAAAAAGCACTAATGTGCACCTGAGTCACAGATAGAGCAACTACAGAAAAGCAGTGCCTGTGCAGGTGGAGAGTAATGCCTGCCCTTTTGCAGTGTTAAAACTTGAGGGATCACTTTCTCCTGCTCTTTCTCCATTTCCTGCATGAGGCCCGCTTTTATCCCAGCAGAGTCTTGACTGCAGAACACACCCTACCTGTGCACATGGGAATCAGAGCGCCTAACTTCTTTGTTCACTGTTTGGTTTTTGCAAACAATCCATTCCATGGATTCCACAGAGGCTATATTACCAGGTGATACAAATACTGGGGCCTGGAGCACATTAACTTGATCCTGTTTGGTCTGCAGTGATTATCAGGGCAATATCAGCTCAAGGGGCTACAAGAACTCATTCCCTGTTATCCTGTTGTATCTGATACCACTCGCCCCTCTCCAGAGCACACAAAGCCAGTGACTGCACATGTCTGAGAGTTAATATTTGCTTTGCAATGTGATAGTTAAAAATAGCTGTTTGTCAAAGAGTCTGCTGGAAAGGTCTTCTGCTCTGCCCCAAACACACCCAAGGTTTCCACAGTCAGAGCTCCTTTTTTCACCCTGCTTTGCCATCCTGCCCCGAACTTCACAGTCCTTTCTCACGTTTCTCACAAGGTTTCAATAATTAAAAACCCAGTTCCTATGACATTAGTCTGGGCTATCAGACATATGGCCACCCAGCATATGAGAGAGCACTGCCTCAAAGCTACTTCACATACACTGAGTCCATCACAGCGGTGCAGCTTGGAAGAGCATGGCAGCGGCAGCTGAGGATCACATTCCTATTCCCCAGCCACTCGTGCTCCTGGTGTGCAGGGTGCCACTCACGATCCTTGTCACTGTCACTGTTCCGATCACCATCGCAGGAGCCAACGTAGCATGCACCAGCTTTACCCACAGAAATGAACTGAGCCTAGCGCTTAATGTTTCTCACCTAGTGCCATGCCCCAGAAAAAGCTGAAGATGGCCCTGTGATAACAGTTGTGACTATTAAAACTGAAATAAGGTACTCTTAATGGACCACCTGAATCCTGCAAACCCGAGGATTTTCAGTCAATTACATCAACTGCTCTCTAATCCTTTTCACAGACACCTGTACAGACCCCCCATACCATCTCCAAACAGCCCTTCTTGGTGGCTGCAGTGTATCCCTCAAACTGTGGTATGTCACATATGAACATTCACTTACAAACCAAAATGTAAAATGTGGAAGGACTGGCCCACCTCAAGAAATGTCACCTTTTGCACAGTGCAAATGATTAGGCATAGGAACATGTTATTATTTTTTTGCTCTTGGCAGTTTCTTTTGCTTTGCATACTCTCTTCTCACAGCATGACCTTACGTACCCTCCCTCCTCCTGTCTTTGCCATCCAGGAAAACAAACTAGCTGGAGATGTGTCTGCAAAATTATATTTGTCACATACTCCAAGGACAATTTTTCAAGCCTGGGGAAAGCCAAACCAAGCATCACAGGAGCTGCCATAGTAGGAAATCTACTTATTTCTTTAATCTCACTCCTGCCTGTTCTGAAAATAAGAAGCAAATGACAACATTTGAAACTTGCCTTTCAATCCTTGTTGCATAGCACTGCCTTGTGCCCTTTTTTACAGGATGCTTTACATGTCTTCCCAGACTTTGTATTACTTTTCTATACTTGCTGTTATGACCTATATTGCCATAACCCTTAGAAGCTGTAGCTTGACAGGGTGACTAACTGCCACAAGACTTTCTTTGGACTGTGTCACTTGGGGTAACTGGAAAATATTTCCATGTAAAACAATATGGCTGAGATGTGATCGGTTCAGAGAAAAAATAAGACAGCCAGCAGGCTCTCAAAGTACGGTTGTTGAGGTGTCTTTTCACCACATGATTAGACAGTGAACTTGTGCCTTGGCATATTGCTCACATGAATTCAAACCAGAAATGTCAGGAAAATCTGCCCTGAAATCAGGTAATTCCATAAATTAGGTAAACCTAAAACTATGGGATTTTCTAGCTACTGGAACAGGTAGTACTTACCTCTCCTGGAGACAGATCCTTGGCCCCAGCATGGCCAGTTACTGCTTTTGAAGTGTTCTACTTTTTCCCCTAATTTCCCTTCCCCAATATTAACACTTCCATTATACCTGTTATAAATAGCAATAATAATAGTAATGAAAACAGTAGTTTTGATCCTCAAAAACTTTCCTCCCATTAGCTAATTTGACCTTTCAACACCATGGGAAGACAGCAGGAAGTATTGTTCCTAAATTAGAGAGGAATAAAAACAGAAGCAATGTTTATGTAACTTTTCCAGGGTCACAGAAAGAATTGCACATCAGTGTTGGAATTTCACTCTCTACTCTGACTGCTAGGTCACACTGTACTGATGTCAGAGGAGACTCCCCTGATTTAATTTTTCTACCATGTCTCCAGAATTTAGCCAGTTTCTCTCATGCAAATTTTCTCTTTTCTACATCCAAGAGGAAGTGCTCTTGGACATGCTTCCATCTGTATTTCTGGTCCGTCACTTGCGTCCATAGTTTTCATTCTCCTCTATTTGCTGTGGTTGTTCTCTCCCTCATTGTGTTACTTTCCTTTTCTTTCTTTTGCTCTATATTCCCTTCTTCATCATGCTCCTCCTTCCTTCCCAAACCTACTGATACAAACTAATAACCACTAAATGGTCTATGTCTGAGAGGAGAAATAACAGATGATGCAGCAGAGCCATGCTTGATGAACTAGGTGGAGCTCTTGTCAGGCATTCAATACCTGCCTAAGGGATTTAGGTATTCACTTCTCTCTCATTTTAATGAGAATCAGACACCAAAATTTTGAAATGCTCTTTGAAGATCAAAGATTAGAGCAGCCAAGAGCAATTAAAACACAGCCCAACATCAAGAGACATGTCCTTCAGGGCAAGAGAGTACTGCTGGCATCCCTAGGTAATGAGAAGGAAATGCTAACGGACTCTCCAGAAGTAGCTGGGCCGGTTCATCACAGCAAGGCGGCTGGATGCTTTTTGACTCACTGCCAGGTCACACACACTCCACAATAACACAGCAAGAACTCCCCTTGGACCAGATAATGGCAACAGCGCGCAGCTTAGAGTGACAGTGCCAGTACAAAAGAGGAATTTTGCAGTCCAAGCCATTGTCATCACATCACACTTGGCAAACCCCTTCTTTATTCCCCCAACCTTCTATAATTACTAAAAAGTCTTCTCAAGTGAATTTAGTGTCCATGAAAGATGCCAGGCTCACAGCCCTGGAGATTAATTTTCCTTGCCTACAGATCAGCTTGTCACACTTCCTCCCTGCTCCTTTCTTCCCACCACACCTCCAGTGTGTTTTAGTGCTTTCTTGAAAGAAGAGCCTCTTGGAGACAAAAGGAAGATTATTTTCCTGGGATCCTCAGTGCTGCTGCTGAGATGGTCAACTCCACAGATCCAAGCACAGCAGCTATTTTTAAAAAACGGGCATTTGTGCAGCAAAATGTCTTGCTTCTGGTCCTCCATGTGATGGAGCATGGGAGCATGTCGTACAAAGGCATGGCTATCTGCAGGACCGGTGTCCATGTGAAGAGCGCTTCATGGCACCATCTACGAGAATCTTCTTGCCCCAAATCAACCCATGAAAAGAATTCCCTGTCAGTTTTTTCTGTGACACTACCATTACACCCAAATAGTAAAGAACCACAATCAAATACTCTGAAATGATCAAAAGCACAAGAGGGAGTGGAGCCATCAGTTTCAACTTCATACAGAAAGAAGGAATATCTTGAAGATCAAAGTGTCCATGTACTTCTGACCACCATGCACCTACTGCTGTGCACACACCTGCTGGCACACGCACATGATCCCCTGACTTTGTGCCAGAACATGCTAGCTGAGCATTTGAGAGCCTACTCACCACGAACCCACATGAAAGTGTGCAGTCTTAGCTATGCACGAGCGTTTTCCTAAACGGGGTCCTATCCAAATGGAAAAGAGCACGGGAACTGAAAAGCCCGTTCCTGCTCAGGCCTTGTGGGTGCCTTGCAGGGCTTCGTGGACTTATTGATAGCAGCAGGGAGATGGAGCAATAAACTCTGCGAGGGAGATACACAGCTTCTGACGGTTTGTGCAAATCCCGTACCCTGCAGTCACTATTCTTGTCCCCTGCTGCCACCCTGCGGCAGTTCGAAATTCAAGGAACAACCGCTTTTCTCCACGCCAGTATCTCGTTTGTAGCTGGTGGGATTCAACCGTGAGGGATATGCTTTTCTAATGACAGGCTTAAAGAGCAGCTCGTGTAGTGTTAATGAGAAGAGGAATTAAATCCTGTCAGCTTAATCCTAAATCTGAATTTCACCCTTCAAACCTGTGGGTAGTTCTGTTTTCAGTAACATGAGTTATGCACGAGCAACAAATTAATCTGAAAGGTCATTACTGTTGTGAAAATAGAGCAGTTGCTGCACTTAAGCCAGAGTAAATATCTTGAAGGTTCAAAGGCAGATGCATGAATAAATTTTATGGTATGGAAAAGCAATAATAAAATGTTAAACAGTGGCATTTACCCTATTTCTTAATTTACATATTGAAAACCCAGTCAGATTCACCAGGGAATGCTGCAGTCCTCTGTCTAATTACAAAATGAGAGAAAAGGGGTCCTGACCTCTTCAGCCTGTCTGGCTAAGATCCTTCAATCCTTCTCACTCCACCAGTCATGATTTCTGTGGTCTCTTTGCTCTGCAGCTCTCTAATAGTACCCTTAACCTTGTGGTTCAGAGCACGTTCCCTATCAGTTTGTCCTGAAAACACCTTAGGCTAACTAAACATTGGATAACATGCACGTTAATAAGCACTGAATTAATTTTAGTTTGTGCTCCATGTCAATTTTTTTAACTAGTGCCCAAGAGGCCAAGTTCACTCCTGAATCCCCTGCCCACATGTCAACCTAAATATCTTCAATGTCTGCAGGGAAGGGGGGGTGGGGTGGGGTGGTGTGCGCCAACTCAAGAAAATGGTAAATTTGAAAGTAAAACAATAAGAACAGGCTTAGCTAGTGATTAGCAAGGCATTTCATAGCATTCCAGGGTCTTTCTTGTTAATCTTACACTGCAGATGCAGACACTAATAATGCAAAAACTGCTAGGGTATGTGAGGAAGCACATTTATTCTCTTCTACCTTAAAAAAATCCTTTCAAATGTGGGTTACAGGGAAAGGTAGTCCCTAAAACCACTCTCACAATAGTAAGAGCTAGTGCCTGCTCTCTCTGTTTCTTTTACAGGTATCCTGACAGATGATGCATGAGAAGAGCTCCTAGTCCCTATAAAGTATGTCTGTTTTCCTAAGGTCCAGCCTTCATCCTCTCAAGAGCACAGCAGTTTTTCCCTCAGCTCAACAGTTCTCTCAGTAGACACAAGCTTCCCAAAACACTGCAGCCCATATGGATGTGCAGGGGTGACGTTAAACTTAGCTAGTTTGGGATCACCAGCAGCAGAGCTGAGCATGAAGCTCAGATTCCAGAATATGCCCCAGAAAATCAAGTTAACAGCTCAGGCAGTAAGGCTCTGCTCTATTTTGCCCTGTTCCAGCTGTACTAGCAGCACTGAAGTTCATTAAGACCTATCCCTCCCCCTGATTGAATCCTCTGAAGAAGCCACATCTTTACTGGAACTGTCTTATCAAGCCCTTCTTTGAGGGAAGGGGATTAATAGCTGCATTTCCAAGCTTATTCATTTATGAAGCCAAAGACTTTTTGATAAAATTGGTTTTAGCCACAGTAGACACATAAATGAATTTAGCTGCAGTTCAGGTTGAGGCAGGTCCAAGTTTTCAGTGCCAGTGCTGCTGTCAGATGCCGTGAAGATGGATGAGGTAAACTTACCTGTAAAAACACCAGGCACCCACTGTCTTCCTCCTTCCTGCATGCCACAGAGCTCTTGCTCTTAAGCTTGTCTTTTAAAACTGTTTTCTGTGTGAAGAAAAACCTCAATATTCAGTCCAGGTGGCTGCTAACTTTGTGGAAGCTTACATTTGCAACTTGCCCTGCATCTCAAATGCAGGGCTTACACCCACCAGTATGACATGTAAATGCCTTTCTAGAGTAAGGGTTTTAAATTCTTATTCTGCCATATGTGCCAGGGAAAAGTCTACCACAAGAATCTCAAATATAACTGAAAACATGCATTCCCTTCCTGCCCTCTCCCCCACTTGGTACCATTTCCTGGTTTCTCACAGTTCTCTAAATTTTTTTGCTGCTCTTCTGTTTCCAAAAATGTCATTGAAAATAAACTGATAGGGCAAACAACTATGAGATTCCCACTAACAAGGGCAATGTGAAATGACCTGTTTGCCTATCAGCAGTGAAGGCCCGTGATCTCAGGAAAGAATTGGATTACAAAGGCATGTTTTCCATGAGTACTGCTAGGCTTACTTCAGTTTTATACCTAAACTAGAGCAGCACACAAAAAGTGACCTGCATCATGAGAAGGCCCATTTGTCTTGCTAGCCTCCACTCTTCCTGTATGTAGTGCTGGGTCCTGGGGGTATTGGCATTAAAGACACAAGGTGATGTATGAATGCATATGGGCTCAGCTGAACCAAGCACAAGGAGCACTTTATATCCAAATATTGCACAGCCTTTTCCATTTTCTTAGCTTCAGCCTTAAGCACCAAAAAAACATATACCTGCTTCACACGTGATGGGAGCAGTCAAGACATCCATGGGGCCCTCATTTCCTGGCAGAAGGTAAGCCAGTCTGACAGCCAGGATCAGGTCTTCTCAGAGGTGGTTCCCCTCTGACACCTATTCACTTGATTTTACAGAGCACTCTTTTGTGAATATGCAGCTACGTGAAGACTGTATGCCCAGAACACTACCTGAAATGGGCACAGGGACTCACTGCGTGTGCTGTTTACGCAATGCACTGGAAACTTTACTCTTGCGTCTTGGGAACGGGGAAAAGAAAGAAGAAGATGGGAGCAGAAATAACTAGAAAGGAAGGGAATGTGCCTGCTAAAGCCAGTCGTTACACTGGCTAAACAACATTTCTTTAATTGCCTTAGCTCCAGGGGCTAAGGCAGCAGGCACATGTTTTTATAAGCTGAATCATACATTAATGAAAATCCCAGGACGTTCCTGTAAGAACAGAGACATTAGTGGTAGCTGGGACGCTGGCCAAATTCCAGGGAAGGTAACTACATTCTGTTTCCCTATGGTCTCCCTGCCACTTCAATGAATATGGTCAACTGTTTCATCTCCAAGTCACTCTGCAGCGTCTCTGGGATCAGCTGCCATACCCACAGCATTCTGTACAGTTCTCTGGGATATCATTCTCACTTAAGGAATCTTTGTGGAACTTAAAAATAGGTCCTGTGAATGATGAAAATGTCTCTTCTGGCAAACAAATTTGCAACAACAGCTTTGAATCAAACAAGCTGCAGAAAACTTTTAAGGTTGCATAAAAGTTCTAAGAGGAAAGAACAAAAAGTACACTTGAAACCTTAAAGCACAAATATTGTGGCAGACATTACTGGGGCTGTTTGGAATTAGCTTAACTAATATCCTTCTGGGGACTTGACCAAACACTGCTAAACTCAGTATATGTCTTTTCCATTTAACGGGGTTTGGATGAAGCCTATACAGAGTATTTTTCAGAGAAAAAGTCCTACCACTACAAGAAGGCTTGGAATGGGTATTTCGTTCTGTTATGACTAAAGATGGCCAGTAGCAACCCCGCCTCAAGGCTTTCAAATCCAAAGCAAACCCACACTTTGCACTCTGAAATTTGCAGCCTCCTCTTTATAACAGCCCAATCCACTACTTCAGAAAACAAACCCTGTCCATGGCAGGCCTGGCTTAATCCAAGAAGCAGTGAGCAGTGATTCACAAGACTAACTTGGTTGCTGTCAGCTGTGCCACTGACTCTATGCATAAAAACCCCCCAGAACTTAACTCAGGATCTAAATTTTGGGCAAGATTTTTCCCAGCTTTCTTCACACCGAGCACCACCACAGCCCTTCAATGGATCCTCCACCAGCACTACTCAGAGAGCAAGGTACTGCGCAGAGTGAGAGCAGAACGGCCCATGATGTGACCCTGCACCCACATCTGCCAGGCTGACAGCAGGGTATCTCATGGAGGGGATAATTTTTAAAGAAATCCTCTGACACAGAGGGAGTATCTTTAACCTAGCAAGTTAAAAACAGGCACTGTCTAGTCTATATCAAATAAGACTGTGTTGAACATGTGAAAAAGCCTGGATGAGCTTTAGAGACTTCAGATCACATTCAAAGAGCCTGGCAGGAGAAGAGCAAATCCACAGGGAAATGGGACTTTAGGGCTGCAAGTGTGACTTTCCAGCTGTCCCAGCAGAGACTTTTGTGAACACTAACATTGAATTGCTGCTGTTCACTCTAACCTTTGCCAACATAATAATTAAAAATGTACAGTGCTGGCCCTTTGAAAAGCTGCACAGAGCAACAGTTACAGTAAAAATTCCAGCATCTGTTCCTCAAGCTGAATTAGGACCAGAGCCAGCTGACTCTCTTTTTGTTGAATCTCCCTTTTGCTGACAGGACAGACTCCCAGATTTGACGAGAGGTTTAGCAGTTTGATTCTCTCCTGCATTTTGGCCCTAATTAGGGCAAGAATTAATGCCTTAATCACATGGATAGCCAAAATATGGAGTTTCTCAATATGTAGGAAAACAGCACAGTGACGGTGGTGACCTCTTGACCATTACTGTTGCCACAATAGTGAATCCTAGAGAACCATACCAAAATTACAGCTGCAACAGTATGCTTGTGCATGCCTTCACAGAGCTAAAAAACACGCAAAGCATAGATAGGGATGGAGTGCTATGTTATGCGTTTCACAGGGGAAAGGGTGGGCAGATTAAGGGATTTGCTGACTGCATAAAGCAGCCTGCAACTGATCCCAAAACTGAACCAAGACATTCCTCAGTCCTTAGCCCAATGTTTAGCTCCCAGGTTGCCCTTTTGCTTACCTTTTCTTTGCCTTAGAAATTCTGTCAGGAAGCTCATTCTTGGTGAATCAGAAGCTAGATATAATAAAGTTGCCCTCCTCTCCTACTATTCCTACTAGAATTCCTCCCCAAATTTGTAAACCACGGAGATGTACTTTAATAGGGCTTATTGCACCACAGTCAGTCTTGCTTAACTAGCAGCTCTGGGGACAAGGAATTAAGTTTCTTATAGTGCCTGTGCTCTCCACAGCCACTAGCTCATGATTGCTGCAACAGGATAACTGGGGCAGCTGCACAGCGACACTCACCTAAATGCCTAACAGAGGCGTGTGACAATGTGTGCCACAATGCTCAGCTTTGTGCTATCTATCAAAGTATTGAAGGAGTCCACATTTTTGAGTGCTTTTGCTGCACCCTGAGGGACCAGTTCTGTTCCTGGCAGCTCACTCCAACTCACCTTCTAGGAAAAGCTTCCCTTTTCTCCAGTCCTTTTACAAAGGTCCTTTCAAGTGACTACATTTCAGCACTGAGCATGCTGGCATTACTCTCCCCCAGGAAGCACCTCAGCTGGCATAAACCACTGAGACACCCCTCACTTCACAGGACATCCACTGCTTACAGAGCTCTTTCAAAATTGGTCCTCTATACTTGCCACTTGTATTGACATCATTTGGCATGACTGCCTTCATTTTGCACATCCATATTGGGAAGTTGCAATTATGATGAAATGTATGCATATAAACACCACAACTCAGACAGGGCTTTCAGAGGAGCCCAGGTGACTCTGGCCACTGTATGACCTCAGCCTGCCTATCAGAGGAAGAGATGCTTTTCACTAAGCCATCCGCCTGAAATACGTATTGTCACTCAGTGTCCTGACTGATTAACTATGTGGGGGCTGAAGGAACAGCATGTAGTATTTAGCTAATTACACTGGCCAAGATCTTTTGTTCTGCTACTGCTGGATCGCCTCAATTGATTCTTTCAGTCCCTAAACAGCTTTGTGGGCTGTATGCCTGAGCAGAATAAGGTCTTTTGTCATACTTTAATGAACAAAAATGTTTTAAATCCTCTCCTTCTCCCTCCACTCCAAGTAGCAGCAAGGGTAACCTTGGTACAAGGACAGCTCTATGTGGCTGATCAGTACCTGTCAACGGCTTTCTTGGATGTGGTTGCAAATGCACTCCTCTCCCCACATGAACACACTCCTACGAGGCTGTGGGACTTTACATGCTTCACAGCATCAGTTATCTGGTCCATCAGTCTATGAAAGGTGTCTGTTGCCTCCTCTATCTCCGTGGGCTACAGGGGATTTAAGTCTCAAAGACTCTTCTAGAACTCAGATAGGCTCTGAGAGCTAAAAAAGCAATCATGGCTATTTCTGTTGGCCCTCAAACAAATACATAAGTCTCAGATATTGGCAAACCAAGACTGCAGTCCAGCTGTTAAAACTTTCAGCAACTTTGTCTAGCCCAGACTCCTGAATACACATGCCTTTAGTAAGAAACTGAATCATCTAGAGGATAATACTATGGAATCGGTATCAAATGAGCTCTGTTACAAACCAAACAGCATTACTTCCTCTGTCTGCTTTTCTCTTCCATCCCTTTGGTTAAGTGATATATTCTTTGTGATCAGGATTGTCTCTTGCTGTGTGCTTTGGTTATGCCTAGAGCAAGATGCTCCTGAGAGCAAATCATGCTCCCTTCTGCTCTCCTGAGCACTAACAGTCATAGCACTACATACAGCCACCTAGACACTGCACTGATAGTTTTATAAATTAAATATTTTAATAAATTTAATATTTTAAATTTTAAAAAAATGTTTCTGATCTCACCTCTCAAACAGATTAACAGTTTGATTCCTGATCTTACCTTCCCTTCTCTGCAAGATACTGAGAGCTGACACGATCAATCCCAGGACAGCTAGAGGGATGGTAGGAAGCCAGAAAAGAATCTTATTCAGTTTCTATGAACAAATATAACAGGTTTTGTCAGAAAAAGTCCAACTGTACCCAGCAGTGCTCAACACTGAATCTCGGTGCTGAATTCTCACAACCAATCACCTTTCTGCCCCAAAGTACTAGTAAGGTAGATGCTGAGCAACTCCAGAAAATCTGGCAAGCACATATCACTTGTGAGTGCAAATCACTTGAAAACTTGTCAAGAGAATGTCTTCGAAGTATTGCCTTTCTAAGATTGTAAGATCTGTGACCCCAAGGAAGTAGTTATAGGCTTATCCCATTTGCTTTGTGAACACATAACAACTTCTGCAATGACTTCGACAATTTTCCCGAAGTTTGACAATTTTGTAAACCCCATAAACTCCATGAGGTGAATTTCTAGATTATGCTGCCAGAAAACGCAGTTGTGAACATTCAGCATAACAACACAGGTTCATGATTAATTAACTCCTGCATAAACCAATCTGAAACATTTTTTGGGGATAAAAATAAAATAAAATCCCACCTTCAGTTTAAAGTTTCCAAGGATTAAGAAGCTACTGTGGTAGATGCATGATAAATTGTTCCACTGATAAATGGCCCTTCACAAATAAAAAGCTACCCCTTGTTTCTAATGACATCTTTTAGCTTCAGCATCCAAACACTGGTGATGTAGTTTTTGTAGTTAAACTGAAAACACTTAACATGCAGTTTAAAATATGAAGTATCAGAACTGGCAGTGTCTCACTGAAGTTCTCCAAAAAATGTCTCATAGCCAGTTAATCTAATAAACTTCTGCATACAATGAACATTTTCTCAGCATTGTCTGGAGTCTTTAAACCTGGCGTATCCTCCTAAAGCACAAGCAGTAAAATGCAGATGTCATGACCAAGCTATGAGCTGACCATGTTCTGCTCTATGTGCCCATTCTCCAGAGCCGATTATTTTTCAGCTGGCTGAGTTTCAGATGTGAACTAAAGTGATTAATAAATAAAAAGGCTCTTATCAACCATTCCTGTGCTCACAGACCGTAAATAATTTTGCCCTGACACTTGCCAGCAAAGTTGTAATAGCTCATAATACATGCTTCATCACCTACTGAGAATGATGATCAAAACTCTTAATTTGAATAATAAGGGAAAAACCCATTTCTCTTCCAAAGTAATGGACTTGGGGAAGGAAAGAACACCTTGGGACTAACAAGCAGTTGTTAACCTACCGTGATCAGAAAATAAAGGCATACTGCTCTTTTGTAGCTGCTGTTTACACTGAATGGTCTCCATGTCAGATTTGTTCCCTTTGAGTTAGTGTAAGTTGGTTCGAGTGCCAGCTTGGCGTGTCTGAAACGCTAATTGTCTTGTTTCCATTTCACACATCATCATCACAATAACATTTCTGGAACTGGAAGACAAATGCCAGTTTGACTGATAAGGCAGACTGAAATACAGCCAGATAACCTGCAGGTTTGTTTACAACTTCAAGTATGGCTTTTCCCTGACCCAATAAAAATAAAGACTCTGGCAAAACTGCAACCCTACCGCTTAGGTTTAAAAACTGTTGTTTAAAACAATGGCTTTCACCCAAATGCTCACAATATATTTCAGTGTCTGCTGCCTTTTGAGATACTCTAGTATCTCATATTCTCATAGTTTCAGAAATGCTTCTTTCATTCAGGAAGAAGAAATCAATGCAGAGCAGTATAAAGTCCCAGGTCCTCAAATGCACACAGGTGAACTCAGTTTGGAGCTAGGCACCAAAATCCTACATGTATACATAATTCCTTGTAGATTTCAAAGCACTATGAGAACAGAAAACCTTTCTAAAATCAGAATTTGACTGTCTGATTGATGAGGAAGAAATGCATCCAGATCACCTAATGTGATAGGAAAATGCATTAAAACCAGTTAACACAACACTGTCCATAACAGTCCAAAAACATAGACCACATTTTAAAATCTAGATGTTCTTGCATTGTCCAGCTCCATTACATCAGCAGAAGGTTTAGAAGTTGGCCATAGGTTTCACTATATTCAGATGGTTCACTGGGTTCAGGGAACTAAAGCCATGTAGCATACAGAGTTGAACTCCCCAGGCCCTGTTAATTGGACTTTGAAGGCACTGGAGTTATTCTGGTTTCCTTAGGCCAGAAATGTATCTGTGTATGACCACCCAGCTCCTTTTCTTGGCATGTTTGAACCTCATACACAAAAAGAAACTGCAAGTACTTTCAGCTGATTAGGTTTTTCCATGCCCATAGAGAACAAAGACTATGCCAGAAGAGCAAACATCACAGCAGCATTTTACATCCTTGGTAGCTTGTAATCAGCAAAGAAGGAATCCTATACCAGTCAAGTTGGTACAAAGCTAAGAAAAATAACCAAAATATCTCTTGCAGGTTCCAGAGATCTCAGTTACTCAGCAAACCACCTCCTTCTCTCATTAGAAAGCACAAGCTCCCGCTGGCTTCATCCTCTCACTGTTATTCTCTGAGCCTCACAAGATTGCGATTTACAAACACCTTTTGTGAAGCCCAGATTCTGCTTCTCCCAGATGATATTTACTCAGTAGTTTTCACAAATGCTCAAGGACAAATATGAAGTGCTAAGGAACATCCTGCAACTGTCATTTCGCCCCCACACTCACCATTTTCCCTGACTATCTGCTCTCTGCACGTCTCCACCAGCTGCCCTTCCAGCGCTTAAAGGCCTCGGGGGAAGGCTGATGCATTTGGCAATTCCATCTTTTTGTCTGAAGTGTCAGGCTAAGATGTACGGTAGATAAGACAAATAGTAACACTGATACTTGACAACACTTATTCAACTTCTCACAAGGAGGAGAAAGAATCATAGAGGAATATTGGCTGCTAATAAAGCAGACCACAAGCAGTTATTACGTCGGGTTTCAAATAATCTGTTAAGAATCCTCCAAATCTACATATACACAAACCCTGAGAGGAGTGACTTAAGACACACAAGCATACACAAATGTGACATTTATATGGTCAAATTGTCTTTTGGTAAGAATAAATCAGATGCAAGCAGAAGCGAGAGGCTGAGTCCCTATAAATTATCTAGGCATTCAGAATCAATACAGCAGAGGATAGAGTTGAAATATATAACCTATTGTTTTCTATCCTCAACATTAAGAATAAAAAGTGCATGAAACAGCAAGAGCTGAAAGGCACACTGACTTTAATTACCATATTTCATTATACAAATCAGGACCTCAGCCCCTTCGATAGCACTGGATCTTACAAAATATTCTTGTCTAATATAATTCATTGCAACAGCTTTTTGTATTGTATAGACACCCCATCCATAGTACAGACTAAAAAACTTTCAGCTTTGGAACCATTTTTCCAACACTAATATACACGCTGTTGCTCGATCCAATTCTTTTGTGATCCTTTCCAGTCCCACAAGCCAACATGGAAGTAGCTGATCTTTACACAAATGTCAGCCAACAGATTCTCACCTGGGATGATGATGAGAAGCTCTCCTTGCCAAGCCAAAAAGACTCCTCTCCGAACAAAACCTGTGTGGCTATTTGGGTAGGAAAATAACTCACTCAACTGAACAACCCGACGCATTTATTGTTTCCCTGCATTTTTTCCTGTCTCCTCCTCTTGAAATGTCAGAGGTTGAATGTACTGAAGTAGTACATGAAATTCTGTTATAAGATGGTGTCACTTCTACTCTTGCTTTCTTTCTGCTGAATTTTCATCCCAGAAGCCATCTTTCTAAGAGCAAATATAACAGGGTAACCTATTCTGGTCTTGCTGACATCCTTTCTCAAAGAGCAGGGCAAGGCTGAAAAATACCACTGCAACTACTGCAAGTGAATTTTCCGAAAGACTTAGTCTGAAAAACAGCTGAAAGATTAGTTTCCCTCAAAATATTGCTGAACATTGTGCCTGAGCTTTATGCCTAACACTGCCTACCTGAATTTCTTCCCTTTGTGAAGGAGCAATATGCCTACAGTAATTATTTTTGTACTTTAGGGACACATTGTTCACTCCAGTGAAAGAAACGGTGAAAGAAAACACAGGCCAGTTTCTCAGCTGAGATCCTGGTGTCATTCCAGTAGAATCAATGTGTTGATTTACACCAGCTAAAGCACTGGCCTCTGGAAACCATTCCTATCTGTATTATATTTGATTAATTTGATGAATCAGGTACCTTTCATGGGAATGATGGAGGAGGCAAAATTGACCCACCATCTAAGAAAAATCTCACATGGCTCTTCAGCATCATATACATATTTCTTCAGAACTCATAGGTGAAGGCCACCATATTTTATTTCTGTACAGTAATGAATCTACTTTATTCACACAATTCCTCCCTCTTTGTTTTTTTATTTTTCCCCAGACAGCATGATCCTGTGAGCATGCCCTTCCACTGGCTGTGAATCAGCCCAGCCCAGCTGACAGCAATACTTTTTCCCTTTTTCCAGCCTCGGTCGCTTTTCCTATCTGCCCATTCAGGGCTCAATCATTGTCTGCACCTGAGAAAGGAGAAGTCTTAGCATGCTGCAATAAGATCAAACAAGCTCCTTTTAACACAAAAAGGGAGTAGGGTCATTTAAATCCCATCCCAGAGTGAGACATCTTTTTGCAAGGTCTGGCTTCTCTATCCTACGAAAGATCCCCTCTTCATAGCTCAGACACAGCTCCCACCTCTCTTTCTCCCACCAACAGCTAATTCAAAGTCCAGTTGTGGTCTGGAAAAGACAGGGGAGGCATGAAGCAAAGGTGTATCAGACAGGAAAGAAGTTATTTCCCCTGCTGCTGGAAGAGAAGCAGCTCAGATGAAAAAATGCTGTCCTTCGATGCCACAGCACAAATTTGGGATACTGGCCAATTCCCAAGGGCTGTCCTTGGATGACTTTGCTGTCGTCTCCCAGTTTCTCCAGGCAGATAATAATGCTCATCCATCACACTTAAATATCTAGAACCAAATTCTGCTTCAGTTACATCAGTGCACAGCAAGAAGAAATACTACTGACATTTCACTGACTCTTTCCAGGTTTACCACAGGACAATTTCAAGAGCAGATATCCATCCTGGGGGTTCATCAAGCCCCTCACAGATGCACTTGGTAGTCTTACTTTCAAAGTCCCTGTTGTGCAACACTTCAAGAAGCCTTCTGTGTCCCATTTTAGTTTCACAGCCCTTCACGTACAGCTAATACTTTGTCACCTGCTACCACTGAAACTGCTCTTGTCATGCATCTCCCATGTGTCAGCAGGTAGAGCTCAAGCATGAGTATTTTCCTATTGCATTTTTGTCTTTGGTAATATACATGTTGCTGATCCAAATCCTCAGCCTGAAAACTGTATGCTGTCCCACAGCAGGTTGCTCAGGTGGTGTAATATCTGGGGAGGGTTCAGTAGTGTTTTGCATCACAAGAAAGGACTCTATATAAAACACAGGTTATTGAAAAAACACATTTTACTGCTGAAGGCCCTCTACAAAGTCATTGTTAAAGACAGAAAGTTTGTCATGGCAAAGCTGAAAATTTTATTTCACAACAGCCTGCTGAGTCTCTTCTGGCCCCAAAACAGAAGTTAGACAAAAGATGGCATGAGTGGGGACCAGAGGTGGAATCAGATTGTAAGCAGAAGCTCCTTGGTCCTCCCACAGGGCCCTTTCTCTTGAACCATACTGCTCTCTTCACTGCCCAGGAATTAAACTGCACAAAACCACAGTGGAGAAAGGATCAGGCCTGTAATCTGGTTTCACTTTTATGATTTGTTCCTAATCTGCCTTTAGTTCCCACGCAGTTTTTGAAGTATCAATCACCCCATAGAAAAAGCTTAAAATGAACAATGGATTCATGGTTAATGAGTTTCAGTAACTCCACTCACCTCACTTGAGCCCTTGGGGTGAGAAAGTTAAGTGCTTCTGTACAAGCTCAAGTGACTGCTCACAATTTCCTTAATATTTCATCTCTTTGATTTTGTAGTTTGCCTTCTTCTGAGCTAATGTTTATTTTTCCAGAGAGCGGTTATTGTGGTAAACTGATATCAAACTAGCAGTGTGGGAAATGCGATTTCAGTGCATTCATCTCCTGTACTTCAATACTTCATTCAGGAAGGCAATGTGGCCAAAAAAGACTCAATCTAAGAGCTTTTTTCTCTTTAAGAAGGATGACACCTTGTTGCTAGGGCAATGACGACATCCTGATAATCAGGGACCAACTTCACCTTGGCAACATTTCTGTTTAAAATAAGGAATGGACAGTACTGAAAGACAATGTGAGTTTTAAGATGGTCTTAAAAAGTAGGAAGAGGTGATATACTCGAGGGTGAACCTCCTGACATCAATGAATGATTTACACCAGCTCAAACCTGACACCAGCTCAAGCCTGTTCATCCCACCTGAGTGGGAGAAATTCTGCTTTCTTTTTCTCTTCTTTTTTAGCATCATCCTGATCCCTATTCTCTCTTCATTCCCAGGCTCCACATCTTTCTGTCATCCCTCCTTAATGCTTACTGAGTCTCTCTCACCAGTGATTTTCTATAGCAGGAATTATTTAGATTCCAGCATTTTTTTCTAATGGAGAAGATTCCCCTCATTTCAGTGTGAGCACCCCTTGGGCACATCAGCATCTTCTGGTGTTGTCTGGGTGTTTGGACACACAAGATCTCTAGGAAAATTATTCTTTGCTGTTTGCTCATTTTGTTCTCACCCTAAGCACGTTTTACTTTACCCACATAAATAGTGTAGAGAAAATACTGGGATTTCTGAGCTGAGAACCGACTAGGCTCCATTTATGTGTTTGTAGAACTCTATTATCCAAAACAGTGGAACAAAAATCTCTTTTTACTTTTGCAGTTCTGGAGAGCAGATGGTTCTTTATGGTTAATATAACTCTCTAAGAATGTTTTCTATTCTAATCTTGCTGACTAATCTTTCTTCTTCTAAAGTTTTAATCTTGCTTAAGGAATAAATGTGTGATATTGTGTTAGAAAAGCCAATCAACTGCTCGGGCTCTAGCTGGGAAGCAATGTGAGTTCCCCTTTGTCCAAGCTCTTCTCAAATGTGATTGTTTCCCCAGTGTCAAATTCCATGGATTTTAGCAGCTGAATGGGTACAAAATTTGACATGGTCAGAAACGTGTGCTTATAAAAACTTATTATCGTTGAATAGCTGGTGCATTCCTGGTGCACTCATGTGCAAACTACACTTTGAGATAGCTGGCTGGCATCACCTCTGGGCCTCATTAGCACACACACGCACAGAGCCCAGAGAGATCTGGCTTGCGCTCCCACCCTCCTCTCAAATACCGTTCTGACTGTTCCCATGTTTCACGTGGGGAGGAGATGCATAAGGCTGGTGCTGAACAAGCCAGCATCCTGCATACAACAGTTGTCCTCAGTTAACCTTAGAGCTGGCCCAGTGGGTTAAACACCACGACTCCTCAGCCAAGGCAAGCCCTGGGGAGTTAGGCAGCCCTTGCGGGCGAGAACTCATGTGCTGGGAATTACAGCCATCTCAACATTTAACTCAGAACAAGTTTGGGTAGAAACACCAGGTCTCGGGACCTTCCAGCTGACATTGCTGTGGGCTCCTAGAAGGTTAGATTGAGCCCCAGTACCCAGGTAGCTCCCACTCCCACAGCATGCTTCACCAGGATGATAAAAAACATCAACGTGTAGTTAGATGCTAAACAGGAAATGCACAGTGCAGTTAGAGACCAAGCTAAGTGGCTGAGGTGTGGGTCATACAAAACTGAGCAAATAATGACAGAACATGTGACGAAGTCACAGTTCTCTAAGCTTTGGTCTCAGCCATGGGAGAGCTACAAGCCCGTTTGGGCTAGGGATGTCTGCGTCACTCTAACGCAGGCATATGGCACCAATGCACATGAAGCCTATGTGCATGAATCTAGCACAAAATCAACAGCTTACTCTGGCACAGAAGTACTAGACTGGTGTATACACACCAGCTTTAAGAAAAGCTGCTTCACTCTCACAAACTGCTCTACTGACAAGGCCTTACACTACCTCTTCCCTGGATTAGTGCTACCCCTAGATTTAGAGACAAATCTCAGAAGTTATCTGAAATAGTTGAAATAACATGGTTTGGGCAGCTGGGGCTGTGGGGGAAGGTTAAGCACTAATGTTGAGCACACAGTGTCTCTTTCTTGGCCTTATCCAGTTCTTCACAACCTTCTGCTTATAGCTGAGATTTTTAGCTTGGGCAGCAGGAGCTTCTGTTCTCCCATGGAGGTCCTCTCACCAGACCTGGCGACGATGGCCATCAAAGCAGAGTAACCTCAAATTACTCTTTTCCCTGCTTCTCTCCACTGCAGTATTCATGGGCAAAAGGCCACAGTATCCCCTCTGGGTGGAAAAACATCATGGGTGACAGCTTCTGAGTATTAATTAATAAGAACAGTAGTCAGTGGGGAACTTGACTGACAAAGTCAGATTTTTTTTAAGAGTACTCAGTACTACAGCTAAAGACCAGGGAAACTTCTGTGGACACTAAGTATTCCTGAAAATCCAGTTCTCATCTGCTTTGCTTTAAAGACTGCTCATCAACTTTTCTAATGCCTATGTGACTTAGGTGATTAAATCCAATTGGTGACACACTAGTAGTGGAAACATTTTCCAAACACATGCTAAACACATGATAAGACATTCATAAAGAAACCACAACAGCCTGAAGTTCACTATTTTTAAAACAAAAAGTTTCAATTTTTCAGTTTAAATTAAAATTTCATTATTTGATTTGATTTTAGTAGTTGAAGTTATTTCTGGGAATTGTTAAAACTAAAACTGTTATTGAAACAAACAATCTGGATCAAGTGTAAATATCTTTTTAACATCCGGTGACCTGAAAGTTCATTTTTCACTCAGCTCCTGTTACCAATAATAATAAAGAAAGAGAAATATCTTCCCTACCTCCCCTGCAGATTTTTGGTAGCATTATTTACTGGCAATGCAATACAGAGACAGGATAGGTGCTACATCTGGCCAGTGTTTTATAGACAGCCAAGGAGAGCCTCAGACGACTATGCTACAGAAATAATTTCATGGATGTGTATCAGATAGACAAGAACTTCTAAAAATGCCTTTCATGCACAAGGAAGTGGAATAAGAGCACACTTGTTTTGCAGTCTTGTGTTTGCTTGATCTTTCCCAAGCATGCCTTGACAATGCCACACTGTTCACAGCCAAAAGATACAGATAGCTGGGTATAAGACAGCGTATGTTTATCTTCCTTTCTCAGGATATAGAAAGAAAAGAGAACAGGACACACATATCTTTGCTCCAGTATGTGGCCAGGAGATGCACTCTGGGGAGTCAGAAATGTAAAAAGCAACCACCTTTTAGGTATGATAACACTAAGGTACGAAGACTGTAGGCCTTTATTTCCCCATGCAGCAACAAAATCTCTGTTGACTTCAGATGAGGGAAACTGGAAAAATTATTTTCATAAGCAATCTTCCTTTTTCCACACCTGTGGTTCATCTAAGACTTCACACAATATATGCTATGCTGGTAAGAAGCATAAGAAATGCCAAAGAAAGTTGACTAGATTCATCAGTTTGGATCAGAAAAAGAGGTTATACAGTAACATCAGCTCTATCCAACTCACCAAGCAGCCAAAAATGCCCAGCACACACAAAGACTGAAAGCACATCAATACTGTACTTAGATGACAACGCACTTTTGGGATGTGTAACGTCATGGATAGATTGGATCGGTGGACCAACATTAACAGGATGAGTTTTAACAAGGCCAAGTGCCAGGTCCTGCACCCAGGCCACAACAACCCCCTGCATTGCTACAGGCTTGGGGAGGTGTGGCCGGAGAGCTGTCTGGAAGAAAAGGATCTGGGGGTTCTAACTGAGAAGCAGCTGAACATGAGCCAGCAGCGTGCCGGGTGGCCAAGAAAGCCAACGGCATCCTGGCTTGTGTTAGAAATAGTGTGACCAGCAGAAGTAGGGAGGTGATAGTCCCCCTGCACTGGTGAGGCCACACCTGGAGTATTGTGTCCAGTTTGGGGCACATCAATACGAGAGAGACATTGAGGTGCTGGAGCGAGTGCAGAGGAGGGCAACGAAGCTGGTGAAGGGCCTGGAGAACAAATCCTCTGAGGAGCAACTGAAGGAGCTGGGACTGTTTAGTTTGCGGAAGAGAAGGCTGAGGAGAGACCTCATCCCTCTCTACAACTACCTGAAAGGACATTGTAGAGAGGTTGATGCTGGTCTCTTCTCACAGGTAATTACTGACAGAACAGGAACGGCTTTAAACTACAACAGGGGAGGTTCAGACTGGACATTAGGAAAAAATATTTCACAGAAAGAGTGGTCAGACAGTGGAATAGGCTGCCCAGGGAGGTGGTGGAGTCACCATCCCTGGATGTGTTTAAGGGTCGTTTGGATGAGATGTTGGGGGATATGGTGTAGGGGAGAACTTTGTAGAGTAGGGCTGATGGTTGGACTCGATGATCCCAAGGGTCTTTTCCAACCTGAATGATTCTGTGATTCTGTGATCATTCTGTACATCTCACTACCTATCGCACTACTCTCCATCAGAGATTGTCAATCTCCAAAAATGCATTCACTCATTTGTGTCATTGCTCAGTGTTACTTACAGAGATGTTTTCCTGGGTAAACTTGAAGGGAAAATTGCAAGCCACTGGTGCTTGGTAGAAGACTAAAATTAGTATCTCCTGCACTTAGTGCTGAGTCTCTAAACAGGGGTTTGGTGCAGGGATCTCTGCCAGCACGTATTTGATTGCAAATATGTCTAAGGATTAGAGAAAGTGACACTGACCATTTGACATCAGACAAGCCATTTCCAGTCCTTGGCTTGTGATATGTACATCAGCGACAGGGGATAATGGCTACCAGTGTAGAATGTTTTTCTGAGCAGCACACAGTATATACAGCTCAAATGTGAATTAATAAATATTTATCCTGTGAATATTATTATTTATCAGTAACATCTGATCATGAGACCAGTACTCGTGTGGACATGCCTTTTCTTTCAAATAACATGCCACGCAGAAGAGCTCAGACTGACTTTTTCAGAATCACTGGTAACTGAAAAATATTAAAAGTTAGTTTCTCCTTAACATGCGTGGTACCTCAGCTTCCCAAGTGCATGAGTAACAAAGGATTCATTCACCTGCATCCCTGACCTGCTGACCAACACTTGCTTGATTCACATTACTCCATAGGCTGCAGTGGATCATGAGGCCCATAAAACATTTTTTTTGTTATCCATTGTAAAACTGTGTTGGTAGCCAAGGATGAAATGAATCAGTGTTTCTTGCAAGCAGAAATATGAAATTGTTAAGAGAAAAAAAAAAACCTCTTTGTATGAAAGTAACCTGTGGTTCTGAATCACTGTATTTTGGGATTCTTCTGCTGACACGTCTCACACTGGAAAAATGCTCGCAACACAGCATAACAAAACCAAGTCTCCAACTGTCAGCCAGTAGTGCTTTTCCTGACTGCCGCTCCCTCTCCTATCATTAATTTTATACGGCCTTTAGCCACAGGCCCTGTGTCTCATCGCCAGCTGGTGCCCATTATGGCCTCACTTGATGCCATGCTCGGAGGAGATACGGGGAGCTGCAAGAGGAGCAGAATACCGTCATGTGCTGATGCACTCTGTCAACTCTTGACAAATTTATGAGCATGTTTGAGAACTGCTGATCTGAGACACACTTCCTCTAGTTCCTGTCTCAGCAACTTCTATAGCTCAGACTACACAGCACAGGGTGATTCTGATCCATCCTTATTGCTCTTATACACAAGAACAAAAAGAGCAACAGCGCCAATTGGTGGATATCATTGCATAGCCCTACAAAATATGTGTTTCGAAGCATCACAACTGCATTAGAAATATGAAATGCACAGGAATAATATCCAGGGGTGTTATCACAACCATTCCTTCATGAAAATTCTACCTCACTACCTAAATTTTCCCAGCAGCTTAATATATCCCTTGTACTATTAAGAAAAGGCCTTAAAGGAGGATTGTGGCAAGTTTCAGCTCTATTTCACCAGGAGACAAAAGGTCAAAATAAGCCACAGAGATAATAGGAATGTCATTCATAGGTTGTATGAAGTCTAAATTGCTCCACATTCAAGCAGAGCTTTATTTTGAAAGATGTATTTTGACAAGAGCAGAAGATCATTATTTAGCTATAGTGTGATTCTGCGTGGCAAGAATAAGGCTGCTTCCACATGCAGGTTAAATGCAGTAAATGGTGTTGATTCCTAAAAGGCAGGGAAAAAAATAAAAAGGGTTGAAACTTTTCATTTTGACATTTTTAAAGCAGAATATTTGGGGTTTGGTGTTGGTCATTATTTTAATTTCAAAGTTCACCTGCATTTATTTTACAGAGTTGAACAAAACTTTTGAGTTCACCCCAAACCCCTATGGTTTTTTCTATTCTTTTTGTCTTTCTACAATTTTGGTTCAGGGTCCACAAGAACTACTCTCTTTATACAGGCCACCAAACCAAAAATATTTCATAGTTCTATATTCTTTAAGCTTTCCATGTACTAAAAATTATTTTTCATGCTGTGGTCAATACGCTGCAAATAAATAAAACCTGTAAATCCAAGTGAACAACCGAATTCCTGACATTGCCTGCTCCAAATGCATGTCTCCACCTACACTCCCTCCAAGCCAGCAACACACGTATGTACAGATATACAAAAAGATAAAAGGAATTTAAAAGTCTCCAGGCCAACAGAATTATTCCTTTGGTTTCCTCCTGACCAGGATCTTTGGGTTTCCAGTGTTCTTCTTCCTGGGTGCTGTTGGTTTTGGCAAGAGCGGTACTACCACTAAGAACTTACAGACCTTCTGTTCTATTCCAAAACCAATTTAGCGAACTTAAATCAGAAAAAAAAAACAACAAACAACAAACCACCTCCTTGTCAGTTGGAATTTCCATTAGTGCCTGAGGGACAGAGGAAACCAGAAAGCACGCTACAACCCAGCAGGAAATATTTCTGACCATGATGAATGCTTCCTTTAGCAGTGCAACAGAATCTTTGAAGATCTTTGTGGATCCTTGGAAGAGCTCTGTTTACTATTCTCCAGGCCATATTTTGCTCTGAAAACCTTATTACTAACAGAAGCATTAACAGATTCAGAGTAAAATAAGAAAAGATGCATTATCCTAAAGATTGGGGGGGGGGTATGTTAAGAAAGGCACACACAGTTTTCCTTTCATTTCATGTGATTATGTTGTGATAATGCCCTCTACAGACCTGTCCATCACTTGTGGGCTCAGGTCAGAAAAGCTCTCTGACCCGACCAGCTGGGTAACACAAGCCAAACAATGACAAATTCAGCTTCAGTTGATCTTGCCAGAAAGATCTCAGGGTTGCCTGTTGAGCAGCCATAAGACAACCACACTTTCCTTTCGTTCATCTTCTTTTTTTTTTTTTCTTTCCTGTTTTTTTTTTGTTTTTTTTTAGGTAAGGAATTTTCAGGGATATATGCAGATTTTGGAAAGGCACAGTCTCTCACATGCAGAAAGTTGTCTTTCTAACTTTGGCTTCCTTACCTAGCTCCCACATTACCAACTTTTAGAACATCCATTCATTCATACCTTGAATGACTTTGTTAGGGAATACTTTAAGTGCCTACTCTGGCACAATAAACTTGCCTTGCAGATTTCTACATATTGCCACTGAAGATGGCCCATGATATCCCACAGTTGTAAGAAGCCTTGCAACACTGGCACTCAGATTCAATTGCCACTGGAGACATTTGTACCCTTTAGGTCATTTGTGAATGCCACAGCCATGGGCATAATGGAAGATCATGCCTTTATTGAAAATGGCAGGATACTACCACCATTTGCAAATTATCCTAAAGAAAAGCAGACTTGCTCTTGACTTCTGAAGACTCAACATCTAGCCAAAGACATCTGGCTGAGTATTCTGCTTGGTCTACAACTGGTCACCCAAAGTACAAAGGCAGACTACAACCTCCTGTGATTTATAAAGAGGGCTTAAAACTGAGGTGACTGGATGCATAGATCAACCTCTTAACTAGCACCAGTTGTATGTTGTCACCATCCAAATATCATAAATGTATTATACAAACATTGAATTTTCGTATTTACTCCTTTTCCCCTAACTTTCGCATCTCATATTTTCCATGCCAATGGCTAGTTCTCTCTCACTGTTTATAAAACATTGATTTAAGGCAAGAGAAAAGTATGCAGTTGGTGTGCAGGACCCCTCCAAATTCAGTTATGTATGACCTTTCAGATCTATATCCCAGTGTATATTCCGGCTCAGCTCAAAACCACAAATTTTTTTCATCTTGCCATTTTATGGGATTACAAACTATAAGCACCCTCAGCTCACACCTGCATGTGCACACACACATAGATAGATAGATAGATAGATAGATGATAGATAGATAGATAGATAGATAGATAGATAGATAGATAGATAGAAAAATACAACATTTTCACTGCAGACACTGCCATCTGCTACCAAAGAATCTCACACCAGCTACCCACAACCCTTAGCTGCTCTAGAGCAAGAAAAATCAAGATGATAGTGGTGCTGTTGGTATGTAATTTATCCCAAACAGAATTTGGCTCATGGGATCACATTTTTTTCTAGTAAATTATGCCACTGATTAACCTTCTATAATATCTCATAACCAAAGCCAGAATGTCTCATAGAGCAGTGCTATCACACTCTCTCTACCTCAAACTCTGATGGGTCAGTGATTCAGCACTGACTCAGAGGGAGCAGGGCTATGGACTGAACCACTTTGTGTCATTTCTCATTGCGTTTCAAAGTCTCCCATCCAAGGAGTGACACAGTCCAACCTGTTAAGCTGATGAGAGCTGACAAGATCACAGCCTGAGAATAATAAAACATATAGAACAATAGATGCTTGCCTTCGTTCTCTTCAGCTCCAACCAGCAGAGGAACCTTTTGTTTTAGCAGCTGATGAGATACACAAGAAGTCATAGAGACACACAGTCACTCAACCGCACTCACTTTTGTTTCTGCTTACTCCTTTCTCCTAACCTCCAACTATTGATGTGCTAGTGGCTCACTCTTTATCAATCTCCATTAAACACTGATATAAGCCACAGAAAGATCATGTCATTTGTACACAGGGAAACCTATAAATGATGTTCATTATTAACATCTGAGGATGATTAAATAACAGCCAGTCTTAAGGAAAGCAGATTAAAGATCTCCTCAGACATTTTTCTGTATACCACCAGTTTCTTAGAAAACCATTATATGTACAAGTCTCTCAACTCATACAGCATGTAGCACAGTCCCCGTCCCTTCCCCCCTTAGTTCTTGCTGCATTTCAACACCAGCCACAGGGAAATAGAGACTGAAGCACTTCCAGTTCTTCTGTCTGATGTTTACACTTTGCTACCCCAAAGGACTAGACTGCATCTTAGCCTTAGTCTTAATGTAGGTCATGAAGGGAAGTCAGACTGTGGTTGACTCCTTAGCTTTACTAAAAATGCTATAGAAAACCAAAGTCATGATATGCCAGGGAAGAGAGATTTTTAGATCTACCCCTTAGTGAATAGGTGAAGCCATAGGTGCTGCCTGGTAGGCCAGCATTGGGAAGAAGTGCAAGGACTCCTTTTCCCAAAGTAGAAGGAATTTTTTAAAAATTGGAAATACAAAGTTTTCTGGCCAGCAGGATTGGGGAGCTGTATTGCTGTGAGTGGCCCCTGCAGAACAGCGCAGAGGGGTGCGTGGGCCCCTGGGCCAAACCCAACTGCCATCAACTAAAAGGAGCAGGAAGAGGGCCTTGGGCTGGAAAAAGTGCCTGCTTTGCACTTTTGGGCAAGGATAGGTGGGGATTCCTCCCCCCACATCTGTGGCTGTCTTTCTCGGCTGATAAAAAGGATAAGTTGCCCCTGATGAAGCTGTGATGGAAACCTAATCCTCTGCAACAATAGCTCAGTGCTAAGAAACATCCATGGGTCCGGGCATGAGAGAAAGTGACGACCCCTTCTAAGGGCATTTGTTTCTACATCAGTCTTTTGTTGTGTCTTTCCCCCTCACCCACCTCCTTCCTTGCTTGGTTATTCCAGCATTAGTTTGCACAGCCTGTTTGCAGAGACAGAACAACAACAGAGGTCTACTTGGAAAGCCAGCAGAAACCTCTTAGCTTGAAATCAGAAATGTGCAGAATCCTAGAAGAACAAAAATGTTTGAACTTGCCTCCCCAAAAGTGTTGTATTCATTGACTTGCAAGCAGGGGGAACACTAGTAGTAATTTAACCCAGGGAAGAGTGCCAACAACTTATTTAATTGCAGCGTTTGTGCCAACAACACCACAATACAACTATTAATACAAGTCTGCAGTACAAGACTAATTCCACTAACCTTTTGCTGTTGCCTTATAGTCAGGTCAGTGGCTGCATCCCTTCTGTGCTGACACTATTCAACAAATGCTGGCAACTGCTTTTAAGCAAACATGAAATGGAGCAGGGCAGGAGGGAGGGGAGTGGGATCATTGATAAAATGAAGATTCGCCCCACGACCCCACCCCTCTCTGTCCAAATGTTTCATATTTCTTTTTCCATTTCAAGCCTCTCTCTTGAAAGTGGAAATGCATCTTGCCATGTCTTTGCCCCTGGAAAACAGCCAGATCTTTGGTCTGAATTCCATCAGCTCATTTCCCAGTTTCTATGAGACTGCACTTGAGAAATGTGGAACTCTCTCAGTCCACTGGCAAGACTGGTCATCAATCAATGTATAAAAACATGAGGTCTGACATTAGAGACCAATCCACTTTTCTAAATGAAGTGTTCATAAGGCATATTTTTACAGAAAAATTAAAACATAGCAAGTGATAAAAAAATACCGTAAGTTTTCAAGGACACAATTATTCCAATGTGTATGTTCCATTGTAAACATCTTAAAATCCAACATTAAGTAATGCATAAACTCAAAGCAACATCATTATTATATGAGGTAGTAAATTCACTGGTGCATCTGCAGACTCACCCTTGCTTCACTCTTCACCCACTGCCGTATTTGGTTTTTTACATTTACATCTTGTGACTGTATTACAAATATAAATTCTGAATGCCCAGAAACAGATTTTTTTTTATTACACTCAGAAACAGAATAAAGGGGTTGTAGTTTTCAACTGTGACCTGCTGGCACGACCATGATAGATAAAATAAATACTGATTACAGGCTGAACAGAAAACTAAGAAAAGTACTTTGGTATGACTATAGTTAACAGTCTTTATCAGGAAGTCAGTTGTTCTCTACAGGTGTTAGGAAATTTTCTGAAACATGTAGTGGACTGTATGCTCTTTCAGTTCTTCTGAAATAAACATCTCTTGCCACAACATGTGTCTTCTTAGGGATCCCAGACATCCTTCTGGCCTCCTTCTGCCCAATGAAACTGGTTCCACTTTTTGAAATAAATGTTTGCCATTTCTCTGGCAAATATTTTTGTAATATTTTTACCTCCATTTTTATGTGAGTTAACATTTTACATTTATCCATGCCTTTAAAAGGAAAAAGTCATGAAAACTTTATAAGTAATGTCAAATGTGAGGATTTGGCATATTTTCAAAAACTTGCCTTCAATATAAAAAGGTGAAAAACCTCTAGCAGTGCTAACAAAAACTGATCCTGTTGACAATACAAACCAATTCCCTGAAGACTTTAGCATCACAAATTGTACCTCTATATGTCAAGTCATGTTCAGAAAATGACCCACTACTGATAATGGCTATTAAAACCCGGTATCTCTTCTTTGTTGGCTGGTGTTTAAAACATTTTAACTGCTGATATGGACAGGACAAAACTGCTTACAGCATCATTGCAGAATGTGTGACTGAATCCCAGTAGAACATGGAGCTATGACATTTGTCAGCCAAACTCGTCATTCATCCGTGCATCGGAAAATCCCCATTCTTGAGTGAGAATAGGGAATGGCTTTCAGACTGCCAGATTATCTGGAGAGGTCTGTGGGAACTGCAAAACACTGCACCTGCCTCAAAAATGGCACCAACTCAGCACAAGACGTTTCCAGAGGGGAAAGTTAATATATGGGAGGAATGCACATAAATCCTGTTATTTCTTAATGGGATTTGGGAGCTTATTTCTCACCCCGTGCTTTGAAATGTATCCCACAGCCTATTCTATTAATGAATTTAAGCACAGTGATTTTCTTATCAGCAGGAATCATTCTTCACTGGGGTTTGAATTTTTCTTTGGTAGGATTTTTTAATGCAAGTGTGAAAAATTAATATTATGCTTGAATACCAGTTAGGATGTTAACATGCTGTGTCCTGGATAAGCTGGCCTTGTCTATTCCTATTGTCCTTTTCCTAATTTCAGTTGACCAAGAAACCTGGAATAATTTTTTTGTTTGAGTTTGGCAAAGTAACAAGAGTTGTGGAAACAAGTTTAGGCAGTGTCTGGCTCAAAATGGGAAGACCAGAACTCTATTTCCAGCTCAGCCATGTGAAAGAAGCTACACAAGCCCTCTTTTACTTAAAACAAACTTAAAACATTCAGGAAGATGTTTTTTCACTTGGAATACTAAGTGTGATACACAGACACAGATTGTATTTCCGCAGGGGAAAAATGCTTCCTGGCATTTCACGACTTCTGACCTGAGTCTCTTTAAAGAGCTAGTGTTCTGGCAAGTCCATCTGAAGTATACAGGCCAGATCTCCCTCAGAAACAAGGATCTAGTAAGTGAGACAAAGCTGAGGGTTTTAAGCAGACCTAGAAAGACGGCAGGAACCCTTTGGGTGAGACACAAACACACATATGGCAGCCTATGTAAGATGTGATCATAAGGAAAAGGAGAAACATATTTAGTGCCTTTCCTACACTTCCTAAATTATATTCATCTGACACACAGCAATGACCAATATCCTGCTCCAGCCAAAGCAAGATTTCAGAGAACCTCCAAATACCTAGCATCCCTTGCTCCATCACTGGTGTGTGATAGTTGAGGCTACCCACAGGTCTGACTTCCACATCTGACGTGCATTAAGCAGGCTTGGTCCTGTTCAGCACCCATGCTGGCAGGCATTCATAATGCAGACCACCCTGTTGACTTCAGAGAAAGAAATCCAAGACATGAGGTTGATGTGGCTGGGCGCTAGGCAGCTAGAGGATGCCAAATCTTCCTGCAGACAAGCTAGTCCTGATGCTGAAGTGTATTTTTCTATTGTTAACTGGATATCCCCGGTTCTATGCCTAAGGGCAGGTTTGTGTCCCAGGCAGGATCAGAAACGCAGCCTGGAGACTACAGAACGATGGCAGAATGCCCATCAGTTTCTGCTGCTCATGCTCAAAGGCAAAGTCTACTGTCTCTTAAGTGGGGGAGAGATTTGACTCCTGGGATGATGGCTACCAACGCATTTCAGGGTTTTCTGACACTGGTCTTGGATGCTCTCTGCTGCCACCAGATGGTGATCCACTCAAGTCTTTGGAAATACACAAGTAAGTGACAAAGATTTTGTGGTTTAGCAGTCTATTTTCAAAGGCTTCTGGACATTTTTCCTTTGACTACCAATGTTTCTTGGCAAGCAAATTATAGTTAATCTAATTTTCACTTTCAAAGATACCTCCCAAACTCATTAGTATTTCATGCACAATAGGTCCATGCTGTATTCATGCTCCACAGTTTTAAGCTTCATCAAAAGATCCTGAAGGCAAACTGATGAAATTTGAGCCGAGATTAGCTCAGCTCCAGCTCTATTATCGATGACATTTTTCCTCCTATGCCTTGGGCTCCCAAGAAGTGTGGGAAAGGTTGAAGGTAGTAAGAGCCTTTCACAAGAAATCACCTATTCTGCACAAACACCGATTTAAAGAGTGCGTTCTCTGGTTCTCATTCTAGGATCAGTGTAAATCTTAACGCTGGTTATACCTGCTACAGCCAAGTGAACAAGGATACATGGCATTTTTTTGTCTAATCTCTTTCATGTAAACTAAAGCCAGGGCACGATTTATGAAGGCTCCCCTTATTGACCATAAGGATTACATGTTGTATTTAATCACACAAGATTCCTTTCTGTCCGAGAACCTGAGAAGAAAATATTTCTTCTATTACACCTTTTTGTGACTTTGAAGGATATTACATTGCATGTGGTCCTCTATAACTCGTGTGATTGCAACGCAGTGGTGGAGGCCTTATCTTTCAGACCAGCCATCTCTGTGGATTTGAACTAAAACTTTGAAGCTTGGGTTGATCTCTGCTAAGGAGGTAACTCTAAAGCATGACTGGTCAACAGGACAGAGTCACCTGTCAGTCATCATGCCCACCCCTTGTCAGCACAAAGGTATGACTTTTTTCAAGGTAATTTCCTTCTACATGCACGTTCATAAAAGTTCCACCACTGAGTTGTCTCTGCACCTTGGGATTCATCTGTGCTGATCTTTGGTAATAAGGACAACCAAGGTATTCCTGACAGATGGGTTCATCACGATGCATGACAGACCAACTGGCATTACCCCTTCAGACAGCCTAGCTGCAGTCTGAAAAGCAGTGCCCAGCAAGCCACTGCTCATGTCAAGTCAGTCAGTTTGTCTGCAATTGCTAATTCAGTGCTGTGGAAGTGAACAGAAGTCTTTTTGTGCTACAGAACGATCAGCAGCCTAACGATCAGCAGCCTAATGGCGGGGGCTGACAATAGAAGCCTTTTCATCAAGCAACTCCCTAGCTTTAAGAAAAGGTAGACATCCTGTCCCTCGTGCTGGCATCAGCAGTCTTTCATGAGGCCCTCATCTGAGCCCTGAGAAACAAGGAAGAGTGTTGAGGAACTGCCCCTCTGCTTGCTGGAACAATTACAGCATCAGTTCCCTTCTGCTTCTCTGAAAGCAAAGGTGTGCACCATCCAGACTTCCTTGCTGCCTGGGATCAGGCATCTGCCTGGTGTGTTGCCACAGTCTAGCAACAAGAGTCAGATGTGCAGGCAGATAATTCTGCACAATGAACCCCTTAGCTCAGCAGACAGAGCACACCTTTCTGCAGTGTCAAACCTAAAAGAAGTAGAGGGGCAGGGAGAGAGGAAACAGTAAGAAATAATTTCTGTTGACCCAGCTGGTTTGGTCCTTGATCTTGTTATTACAATCCAGACAGGAGGCCAGTCAGTGCAGGCCTGTACTTCCTTTTGCTCACAGGATCACCTTTTCACCTGCCTTTAGACTGAGACCAATCAGAAGCAATTACATTATGGTTTAGTCCTAGACGAATTACTGCCCACTTACTGTTCATTTACTGCTTTCCCCAGTGAATACAAGAGGTGAAGGAATAACGAACATGTCAACACTTCATGCCCTGTCAGCTGATGCAGTTAAATAGTAAGAGATCAGCACTCCCGCAATTCTTATATACCATTCTTCTTCTGTTCTTACACAAGAAAAAACACATCTCTAAGGACCTGCCACATTATATACAACATCCACATCTACGGCCCTAAATGCATAACCAGTGCAGAAAATGCTCTGCAAGAAGGCATGAGCCGACAGTGACTTTGAAATGGAAACCCTCATCAACCCATCTGCAGTATATTGGAGGATAAATAGTGAAAAGGGATATTTTTTTAAACATTAACAACACAGAGGCCCCAAGCTATTCTTCAGCAGTGAGGAGAAAAATAAAGTCCATATCTAACCAGACATGAACAAGTGTGGAAACTTTCAAAGAAAAAATAATTAAAAAAAAATAATCACAGTACAAGTCACCATGCCTCTGGCTCAGTTCCATGTTCTCATGCCCAGGTCAGTAAGTCTATCATGACTCTGCCAAACTCATGTTTCTCTCATGTGAGCATTGCCTGTCTTTTGTGCTTGCAGCCCTACAAAAAGGTTAACAGTTTCTAGGCTGCCATTTGTCACACACAGGGATATGGGGAATGGATGCACAGAAACTTTGCTTGTCAGTGCATAACATAATTTAACTTTGTTTATGGGGACTCTGGGCATTTGAGTGGAGAAAGCAATGGGCCCCTGAGACTGACCTAATGGGAGAACACTGACTCCAAGTGTTTTGATCAGAGGCAGAGACAGGGATAAGTGGCCAGCTGGTGTCCAGAATGGCCTTTTGGGTTTTGTTTTGTCAAGAATAGTGAAACGATTTTCATTATATGTCACTAACCGCTCTATGAGCTCATTCAGGTGAGGTGAACAAGGCATTGTAACCAAAGAAGTAGCACAGGCATGGGAGCCTCATGGAAGACACCCTGATGCAGCTCCCATAAGCACCGATTGCTAAAGGGCTATTCATTTCATCAGAAGTTGGATCAGGCTCCTAACGAGGTTTAAACACCTTACAAGAATTGAGGATTACTTCTCAAGCTATTCCTATTATTATTAAACTTTTATTGCTTCCTACATCCCTGCTGAGAGGTAAACCTCAGAGTTCATGTCATGCTTCTGGCATGAGGTCCCTCTAAATGGCCTACCCTTTTGAGCTAAGGGAACCAATGAACTACAGCACAGCATGTGGAAAGCGTTCCTCCATAGCCACCACCCGAGAAAGAACGCTTTAGATGCTTTAATTCCTAGGCAAGAGAAACAACTCTTTTGTTAGTATCATCAACATGGAACTCAAAATGAAAGGATGTTTCAGAGGTGTACGACAGCTAAAACTGTTCCAAAGGTTTGTGTGTAGCAATGAGAATCAGACTGCAGAAATAGATCGCTTGGCTCCAAAACGGTTGAAACCGATTAACAATAATTAACTCAAATTAAAAATTCTTGCAGGAATTTGAGAGGGAATGAACACTTCTGTTAGCAGTTTGCCTTTATGGCCTAGAACAGCCAGGACTTTCATTTTTACAATATTGACCTTACAGCTCAGGATGAGCCAAAAAAGTAATATGGAAATGGAAATCTGTGTTTGCTTCTAGGTATTATCTAATTCTAGATTTTGGGGCCAAAGGAAATCAGATTCCAATTAAACATCTGGTATCCCCTGCAATCACATTTGCATTTCTTATGAAATTTCTAGTTCCAGGTGAAGAAATCACTTGTTTAATGAGATTTCCACTGTGAGCAAATCTCCCCAAATCTGGGCCAAAATTACATGGTTCTAAATTATTAAACTTGAACTATATAAACCAAGATCTGAAAACAGAGGCATGGAGGTCACTACAGGGGATTTGATTTCTACTGTTTCTGAAGTATTAGTGACACATTTATGATACCAGCTTACCTTTTAAACACTAACAGACAGAAGAGGAAAATTGTGATGTTTAAAAAAGGAAAGTATTAAAAAGCCTGAAAACCTTCTTGCCAAAGGATTATTTCATAACCATGAACAGAGTATTTTCTGGAGATGTAGGCTGGATTCTCTGAGGTCTATAAACTTACAAAGTTCTCTCAGCTGGGAAGAAATTAGCATAACATGCTCATTCTGCAGAGGTGCCTTATTACTGCCCCCAACCTCTTTTTCCTCTCCACCTCCACAAGACATTTATTTATGTGATAACATGGGGAGGAACCGTGAATAGTTCCAAATAAAGAATTTGATTGACAGCTATTCTCTAAGCTCAAATAAATGAGAAATTCTTCCCCAGGAAGAATGTTAAGACTATAGCTCCCTTTCAAACTCTCACCTACACTCTTCAGTGACAACATGTTTAATACCACAGAATCAATACAAAAGGGAAAATACATTTTGTTAATATGCAGCCTATGATTCATCTTTTTGGACACCGTCCCTTTGCTAATCAGTGACATTATGGTGCTAATTTTGGTACTGATTTTTGGCCGTTCCCTTAAGGTGCAGCGGAAAAAGGAACGTGCAACTGCAATTTGCCCCTTCTTCCATTTCTGTCCTTCTAATACAACAAAAATTAATATTAGGAAGATTCCACAAAGCTTGTTTCTGAGGCTCCCTCACAAGCTTGTGCTTAGGTGGTAGACCTTGCATAATCCTGAAGCACTGTAGCCCACCAGGGAGCTCCAGAAGACAAAGAGAACTTCCTTATGTTCCCAAGATGGCTAATTGTTGCTCTACGACAATCAACATCCTGAGTTTCCATTTTGCTGACACACTATTAGCATTTCCAAATTTCTTTTATTTGAAAATCAGTATGTTCTTTTAAATGTCCTATACAGCCATAATCATAACATACTATGATTCTACAGCCTTCATCTAGTGAGTTGTATGTTGTCAGTCCAGAAACAAGACAGAAAAAAGTTGATTAGAGGGAATGTCAAACAAGCTTCCTATGTGGAGAGGGGAAAATGTGTGTCGGATGTAATAAATTTGTTTTTTATGCCCTCGCCTCCAGCAAAATACATTACGAAGGGACCTGTGTTGAGGACTTTGGATTAGCTGTCAGGAAACTGCTTCAGTATAGGTTTGTCTTTTCACAGGGAAAAAAAAAGAACAGCGTTAGCATAAAAAGGTCATCTGTTTTAACTACCTAAATTCATGTTAGCTGCACAACCAACATTTCTGACAAGTTGATTTAGACTTGGTTGCATGATGTGCTGAGCATCATGGCTGATTCAGCAAAGCGTTTACTAGTGTGTTTAACTGTAAGTTTGCCTATCTGTGCACTCAACCACACACACACACTGAGAAATCAGCCTGTCTTGTTGTACAAAAGCACAGTGTTACATCTATACGGCAAAGGGACTTTAACTGGAAGGCAGTAGATAACCTGTTCTTATTCTGAAGGCGATACTAAAGCCGTGGTAATCAGATCTCTAAAACAGCACCTTCTTTCTACCAGCTGAGAATATAGGTCTAGTCTTCGCAATTTACACTCCCAACTGTTACTCCCATTGCTTTTAGGTAATTTCTTGGCATATTATTGGTGGAAAAATCTGGCTTTCCAAAGAACCACACAGGGCTGCGTGAACCAGTTTTCATGCATCCAGGCCTTTCGTAAATTTGCTCATCTTGGTTCTTAACTTCTATCACAGCCTTTGGTCTGAAGCTGAGATGGGCCAATACTTGTGGGTCCCAAATGAGCATCCATTCCTGATGGCTAGAAAAAATTTGCATTCAAACAGACTCGCTATCTGACTAGTATTCTATAACAATACATCAATGTTACTTTGATTGGTTTAAGTCATGTTGCAAGCTTTCATGGGTACCAGCTTAAATATTTGCTGAAATCTACATTTTTATTTACACTAAGGCCATTTAACACCACTCTGTCAATGCAAACAGACAATTAAGTGGACATAATGTATTTGCCAAAACAGAATAGGGAGCCTAAACACAAATAAACCACCTACCTTAATTATGAATAATGAGAAATGAAAAACTGACATCCACATTTTCAGATATTTAGAGGTAATATTATCTAGAACTATTACTAGATCATTTCTAGTGCATACCTGCATGAGTACTGTGATCTTTAATGGTCCCTTCCAACCCATAACCATTCTGATTCTGTAAGTACTCTTGTGCAGGTGCAGAATTTAACATATAACATCATTCAATTTATCTTTTCTCCACAGTTCCTCATTACTTCACAGAATAATCAGAAGAATACTGAATTAGATAAATAGTTAAAATGCAATTAATTCTGAAGAGTACATACTGAATGCAAACACGAGAGGAACTTCTCAGCTGAAAAGGGAAACCAGGAAACAGCTAGGTGCTGCATGAATTCCAGAAAGCACAGCTTTCATATGCAAGCCATTGTCCAGCTCTGTATCACTGATGCGTGAGCAAAACAATGAAATACTAACATTGATAGCACAAACCAAGCAGTAGCTACAAGAAAAAACAAAAAAAAAACAAAAAAAAAACCAACCAAAAAACCCCCCCCACATTTTTGCAGTGCTGTTTCACAGAAGGTAGGCACAAGTCATACAGCTCCCAGTGGCACTATGCACACTCCAAGCATGTTTGACATTAAGGGGCCTGGTTGTTGTGGAAACCAAATCCCATAGATTAATTAATGTTCAGCAGCCAGAGCCATCTCTCTTCCTCTCTGCCTCCCTGCCCCCAATTAAAAAAAAAAAAAAAAAAAAAAAGGAAGGTGGCGCTTTTTACATCACAGAAGAATGTCAAAGCAAAAAGAAACTTTTTCCTCACAAATGCGGAACACTACCAACAAAAGTGAAAAACCTGCCCAAAGTGTTAGTCCTTCATGTTTATAAAATGAAAGAATATAACAACATTTCAGGGAGGCTAGTTTTGCTTTATGAGGCTATGCCAAACTATATCTAAGGTCCTGGGAGAAAGATGATTATGTGAAATTTCTAAAATCTCTTTATGATGAAAGAACTTTTATGGAAGTCCCCGTTTTTTACTTTCAACATGTAGATGTACTAACTACAAATCATTTTTTTCATGTGAACTATTCAAGTGACCGATAGTCTTCATGGGAGTGTGTTTGCACAGTGAGTTGCAGGACTTGAATACCATTGATTCTGAGTATCAGCATTTTCTTTTAGCTGACATTGGTCCTGATCTTTTGAATTCCCCACATATATCCCAGTTTACAGGAGGAGGTAAGATTAGATGTAAGTACATACATTGACCTACCAGCTCACTGTATAAATGCATACTGTATACAAGCAGAATGCACCAGACAGATGACACAGAAGTATAGTTAAGAGCCACTACAGGTAAAAATCAAATTACCTAAATCCTATTTTCAAAATAGTTTGGGGGCTATAGGTCAAATATATTTTAGATATTCACAGATTCAATTTGATGCTTTTGAAAACCTGTTGTCCTAAGTATCTGCATCTTGAGGTACCTGTGTACATTTAATAGCCCAGTTCAGACAAGAATGATGAATTCTTTCTCCCATTTTTTCCCCTCAAAATACGCTTGAGAGCTATGTTACTAGTTGCCTGTTGACAATAATCATGAATAATTAAAATAATAAAAATCTTGAAGGCGTACCGTACTTAATAGACAGTAGTAAATAGAGCATACGTAGGGTGAGAAAACTGCTAATGTAGCATAATATATACACATATCAAATAGGTACAAGTATTTATTATTCTGTTTCCACGTACACACTGCTAATTAGCCAACATCACATCATGTGATTTAAAGCACTTACTTTCTTTTCAGAAGAGGTGGTGATGGATTACTGAACATGCTCCGATATGCTATGACTTCATGACATAAGATCACCTCATGAGAGTCCCCTACTCACTCCCATTCACAATACTGAAATAAATAGAACCAATTTGTGCAAGCTGAGATACTTCCTGTGGGACAAAAACTGCACTTCGATAGTTAAACAATGCCAAGAGCTCTCATGTGTTTCTCAATATGTAGCTCCTGAGCAAACCTACTGACTTGAATAGGTGCTCAACCAAGTTTTCAAACCCAGGCCAAATACAGTGTCAAATACAACATTTCAGTGTTATTTTACAACTCTTGCCCTTTAAATCGGGCACTACTCCTAACTTGTTTACATTTCATTTAAAATAAGAAAAATACCTTTGAGATGATTAATGGCTCCCCGTGCTCCAGTCCGCCTTTCAGTGTGAATCCCCATGGAGCACCTCCTTGAAGCAGTGCCTCCAGGTAGATATATCTTCCTTTATGGGTAATGCTGGACTCTGAAGATGATATGCTGGTGTTAATATTATCTAACATCCTCATTTGTCCTATCACATACTCAGTCAAATACAAAACCCACTCTGGCAATCACTGAACAATGAAGTTGGATATTAAACTCCCCAGAAGCCCACCACAAGTCATCCCTGAATATATGAAACAAGAAGATCCTGCGACAGAATATTTTTCTTCAGAGCTGGAGTCCAAGGTGATGGGTTAAAAACGTTTCCCATCAACATTTCAGCATGCTGTTCTTCAGAATTGCAATGTTTTACTGGTGTTTCAGCCCTGTGATTTCCCCATTCTTGGGTATTCTGGGCACGATATCTTTGTAAAGATTGCTCTTCCTGTCTTCAGTATATCAAACCTGTGCTTTTAAAGATGTGGGCAAAAAAAGAAAAAAAGTTTACAGATTTAAAAGTCCCTGGCCAGCAAATTGCCAAAATCCAAACGAATGCTTCATTTGTGATTGATTATCAGTCTTTTCTTCCTTTCTGCATGCGATTTACCATTACAATGGCCTTTTTGCCTCAGCCCACTGCACTAAAAGAATGGAAGCGTCTTCTCCCTCTCGTGCTCTCAGTTACTCTGTCCGCTTACTTCACAATTTTCTGACTTGTCAAAAAACAAAAAAAGGCTGGAGGAGGAGGAGAGAGAAAGTCCATTCCCAAAACTATTTAGAGGGGTTTAAAATGTGAAATAACTCCATACTTATTGTATATAAAAGTGCAAAAAAGTCTATCAGAAAAACTGAAGAAGCAAGTGAAATTAATCCTTTGGGAAAAATGTTAAGATGATAACTGAGCTCTTTTCATTTTCTGTGCTCTCCCCAATGATCTGCCAAAGCTGCAGCAGCTACTGCTGCTGTGAGGGAGAGTGAGGAAGTGAGAGAGTGAGCGAGAGATGGATTAAGGCAAGTAAGGCAGCGCTGCCCAATTGTGCACATCAAGCATGCAATTATAAAACGCAGTGTGCAAAAGCTGGGGCTCACCCTTTTATTATGCCCCCGGAAACCAACATCTTTCTATTGTACTTGCCAAGGAATTGTAACAATCCAAACCGCCAGTTGCTGAAAATACAATGGACCTCTTCCAAATCAGCACAGTGGAGCACTGCTCATCATTTTACTCTCATAAAGTGCTCTTCCTCTGCATGGAGCCTAACAGCTTCCCTGGGCATATTTCTTTACACCATCCATATTGCCATAAAAGGTCAATGCTTTCTCAATATATGGAATAAGAAATAACACTAAGAACTTCAGATACTTTTATTAATGTAGTCAGTCACCAATGTCTATTGTAGAACTTAGTGATGTGGGTCCATCTGTTCCTGCATATATCCATGTAGGCTTAGGCATCTGACTCATCACTTAACAGGTACTGACAGCATATTCCACTGAAGGCTTTCAAAAAGTGTTCTGGTTTTTATCAGCCCTTTAACAGGATGATAGAGAGGGTAGCCCAGAGACGTCTCTCTTTCCTGCTGGCATAGCTAAGTAAACAAATAGTAGTGCCCGTGCCTCTAAGGTGCCCACACTTTTGATCTTACAGTGCCTGGGATGTGCATTGCTTCTCCTTTGGGCTTTGAAAGCTGAGAAGATCTCGTGTTAACAAACCCATAATGAACTGTGGGGGGGAAAGCTTTGGAGCTGTGACTCTAAAACCAGAAATCTTTGCATTTGTTCTTGCCCTTCATGCCACCTCATTCCCATCCCTTTTAGGAGGTTACAGTTTCCCCAGAGCCTACTATTTGCCCCATGTGTCCCAGCTCTCACTTCCAATAGCCATGAAGAGGAATGCAGAAGAGGCCCCTCCCTTTATTATTCATGGTAGATGATCCTCAATCCTTGCTTATATTGAGCTTTGTTCCCTCTGCTTCCCTCCCAGGGGCTGAGTTTTCATTAGCTTCACATCCTGGTCAGGCTCAGAGTTTGCTTTTATCCAGAACTCACCCTTTAGCCTGACACAAATCAGATTTCTGTAGTTTTACACTCCTAGTGTTTCAGTGTAAAAAACCTCATTCCAAGTCACCACAAAGAGCAATTCATTTCTGTCCCTCCGCAGCCCTTCTAGAGACAGGCTAAGGCTCCAGGAGCTGTCTCTTGGGGTCATACATCCTCCTATCCATAGCCATCAGGACTACTTAAGACGTGTAAGAGCATGCCAGCCTGTTAACAAGCCAAGGTACTTCTTTGGACTGTATCGATTTCCAACACAAAACGTTGGTTACTACACCTAACGTCTGCAGACACCAGAATTCCAATAAGCTCTGTATCTCACGGTGCCTATAGTAGGTGATGATTTTCCACATAATTTCTGAGGTACAGTTTTTCTTCTACTCCAGCACTGCAACTCATTTTAGGTGCTGAATCCAACATCATTTTTGCCAGTAACTCCATCAAATTTGTCACAATTGCAAGCACATAATTTTCTCCCCCTACTACCTCCAGATTTGTTAGTCCTTTATACAGTTAATCCAGCTCTAAAATGGTCACATACAGGTGCTTGCATATATCAGAGACTCATGACCAGCTAAGGAAAAAGGTTTAATCTCTCACCCAAAAAGGGCTGCCAGATACTCTGCTGCTTTCTCGTCAGGCTCATTAATCCATACAGGAGCTAGATATCTGTCAGGTTCTTGTACAACCCAGTTCACATATCTGTTACTCACATATATCTCATCAGGAAAACTGGCTGGGCCATCCTCACAGTGCTAACCTCTTGGCGATGCCCAAAGAAACCAAGGGATTTTTGGAACACTGGAGATAGCAGCAACTCCAGCACACACACATGGGATTTAACTTCCTGCCAGATGCAATGCAAACAAAAACAGTGCAAAATAACTTAATAACATACAGCAACTATTGATGAAGAAAGTGGGATTGACTACATGGAGTTGAGCATTGCTGTGCTTTAGCTGAAAACTAATTCTTCTTAGAAATAGATTTTGGTGCTGAATACAATTAAAGCAACATTCACCATTCACCTATATATAACACTTCAAAGTATTAAATTCAAACCTTTTTTTCTCATCTTGCCTCTGGCAAGAACCTCAAATAGCACAATTATCTTAGCACTGTTTGCTGCAAGAAAGGAATTTTTATGAGGATATTCTATGAGGAGTTCCTCTCAGGACTGAGCTGAGATACTTCCTGCTGGAGTGCAACAGAAGAGACCTGGGTTCAGAAAAGTGCTGTCCACACAGAATAATATATTTGGGTTAAAATTTTGCACAGTTTCAGTGTAAGAGAAAAAAAATTTAGTCATGTCAGAACCTTTTCCCTCAAATGTCAAGTACTACACCACTAAAGCAGGAGAAATTACCATTGATTTAGTTTTTCAGAGTCCACAATCAAGCCCTATGTTCATCATCAGTAAAGGCACTGCCTCCTTGCTGGCGGCTGCTCTGACTTTTCCTAAATTGCTTTAAATATTCCAAGTTTCTTTTGCAAATCAATTTCATCAGAGCAATACTGCCCCCACCTGCTGGCCGTATCGGTTGTCACAATCTAAGTTTACTTGATTTAAATGCAAACATTTCACAATTCAGTTAATAGGCATTTGCTATGCTTTTCCTTTTCAGAAAGGAAGCAGAATCTTTACTAAATATTCAGAGTGGTGTTTATTGATCTTACCTGAGTCCCTGAGGTGGCAAGTCATTGGGTCAGATTAAAGGTAAACCTAGAAATCAAAGAAAGGAAATTCAGCTCCTAAGTTTTGTACACATCTGTTACTGGGTTTTTAGCTGGGGAATTAAATACTATGCTTAGTATTATCTACCTGCTGTTTGGTTATATCCTATAAGTTCAAAGGAAGCAGATTCACAACTTACCTCTAAAGAGCAGCTTTACAAAATAAAGCAGCCCTCATCTCTACTGAAGGACTTCTGAGGAGTAACATACCAAAATGGCTCAGAGTTGGACATCAGAAGAGCAGAGTGTAACTGATTACCCGGTATGTTTTGTTTGTCAGAAAACTGTCATCACAATTAGGTCGACAAAAAGTTCAGGATGAGAAGAACACCGATCATCTCACATTTGCTCCTGCTTTCTCAGTCTTTTCTATTTCTAGTTGTGTGCAAACTGCTTCTGAGAGAGGACAAGGCTTGCAATAGCCCTGTTTGAAAGAATTTATATTTTAAACTGTCAAGGTGAACAAAAGGGGATAGAAATGTGGGTCTTCGTACCTTTCACAGATAGAGAGGGAATGGGTGACTTGCTCATGGTCATACATGAAGCATGAGAGGCTGAGAAATCAAAGTGGTGCTTCTTTTTCCTAGCTAATTGGTTTTATCACAGAGCAACTTCTCTTTTTCTTCCAGACAGGTCTCTATAAGCTGAAGAGCTTCAGGAATTTTAAATAATAGTCAGCCTTCAAGCACCAGTGGCCACAGCTTCTTCCTCCCCCCCCCAAGTCCTGAAGCTATTCACGTAAATCTGCAGTAGAACAGAACAAAATATGTGTCAAAAGACACAATGCTCCTGAATCAGCCCAGCATCCCTTAAGAAGTGAATTATTCCTTCTTGGGGTTACAATTTCCCTGAAGGTTTATTGTATATATAAAAAAGAAACAAGTAAATAGGAAATACAGCTTTTCTATACTTAGCTACAAACAGCTTGAGCTGACTGTAACATATCGATCCACTTGACTCAGTAAAATGTCAGTCTTGCATCTGAAAGAAGAAATTACAGAAAAGGACACATATGTATGGCCTCAAGGGGATTGCAATCAACTACCAATGTTCAAAATTTGTTTCTAGAGAGACATTCCTAGGGCTACACAGGGAAGCTCTGCTCAGATTCCAGGTTGGATTTGAGATCATCTTCCTTCCAGGACACAGAATAAGCCTGCTTTTCTGGACAGGCCTCAGGTAAAATATGAAAAATCAGATAGAGAAAGGGAAAGTCAGAGATCTGAGAATGAAAGGAAAGAACAAAGCTGAGAAACGTAAGTAAGCTGCAAACCCCATGAATCCTTTTTGTGTTGGAAAAGGCACTGGTCTTTGAAGTCTGAAAACAAAGAATTTTCTTTGGTGAACATAAAAAAGCCTTTCCATATAATATTGCCTCTGGCACAAAATAGGTCTGAGTCCCTCAGTTACTCAAAGCAAACTGAAAAGCAACACGCCAAGGTGAGGAATAGATCCATCCCTCTAAGGAAAGCACAAGTGCTGTCATAATTGAAGGAGGTGAATTCAGGGTATCTGAATTCAGAACTGCAGATTTTCTCTCTACATCTGAATTTTCACTTATCTGATGCTATGGACAGAGCATCACCCTGCTGAAACAATAGTTCGAATCAAAACAGAGTCATCACAGTCAAAACCTTACAACATGTAGGCTGTTGTTGTCATACAAGCATTATAACTGTAACAACACTGAGGCCACTTCAGCAGTACTAGTCTCTGATTTTCTATGTATTTCAGAGAAACAGGCCATTTTGCACTCTGAATGGACTAAATTAACAAGATGCACAAAAACAGGGACATCAAAGATAAGTCCTCATTCTAACACTAAATTAATAAAAGATTGCATGATTACATGGAATTATCAAGTATTACTATGCTAAAGGGGTTTCCTTGTTGAGACTCAGACACTTCAGAAAAAGAAGCACAAAATACCCAGGGCAGCTATCACCTCATTTAATTGAACAGCTGTGTAATATTTATCTTTATCTTAGTGCGCTGTATAGATGATTGGACAGCTTTTAGATATACCCATCTGCTGAGATCAGAGATTTCTGTGCCAAGATATTGCTTGCAATTGTTTCTTGCAAGATGGATTACAGCTAAAGTCACATGAGGCACCACGGCCAGGTGCTCTTATTGTTAAGCCAGACAACGCAGCAAGCTGTGATAACCAGCCCTGTGTCTGAGTTCATCTTGTAAAGAGCAGGCCAAATTCTGCAAACATTTATGTTTGATATGTGGCATATGAAGAAGCACAGGAGGTTCAGACAGATTAACTGGGATGGGGGAAGGGTGGGCTGGTGGGAGGTGTGTTTCTCCCCCAAAATAAGATTATTATTTAACAATTAAACCCATTATTAATGCATTTAACCAAGTCCGAAATGACTGGTGGGTGCGGCCCAGGTATTTTAGAATGCCTCTGCTGGCATAAATTACTCCATTACCTTCCTCTGAAGCTCTAGCTCCCCTGCACAGCTCATAGTCCTCTCTGTGGGAGTAATGGATTAAACACAAGAAGTTTATATTTGCATCTTGCTGGCAAACTCGTGGTGTTCTTAGATTTTTTTCTTCTCAGAGATACTCCACAAATAGGAGAAAAGTTATTCAGGAATTACATCCTAAAAGAGTTATTCTGTCCCCAGGTTATAACTGCTGTTTCAGGAGTGGTAGAGGGAAGCAGCTAAGAGGCTGGGGTGCTCAAGAGCCGGTCTCTAACGAAACACTAGACAAAAAAAGCACCTGCCGCCAGGAGAGGTAATGCTCTGCAGAAAGCACCCCGCCAGGGCCCCAATCAAGGGGAAAAGCTATCAAGTTTCCCGCTGAAGCCGGACTTTGAATGCCACTTTGCAGAGAAAACAAGCACTGGATGAGGCGTTTATTGGTTCCCCCTCTTGCACATGATCAGCTCCAGAGGAGGAGTTTGTTCCCAAGACTACCGAGTCGGGCAAAGGGGCTAGGGTAAGGGGCAAATGGCTCCCAACCGCTCCAGTGGTTCAGGAGGGGTTTGGGAGCTGGATGTACAGCCCGCAACACGGCAAAAGCCGGAGCAAATGCGAGATGATCAGTGCCCCCCTCTTTTCCAAGCCCCACAGCAAGGCGGAAAACCTCAGTGCACCGTCCAAAATAAAAGAGAACCAAACCTCACCGGTGTCTGTCAGAGGTAGGTGCGGGCCGCCTCCCGGATGAGTTTTCATGCTTTGTTAACACCTGTGACTGAGCATTGAAATCTGGCTTCAGGATGTTGTATAGCGTACTTAACCTATAAATTCCTTTGCTTCTTTTCTCCATGGATAGAAGAAAAACGTATCTTTTCAGTGCTGCCTCTTTTTCTGGGTTGTGCAATAGAAAATCCTTCTTGTTTCGAGTTGTTTTCCATCTTCTGCTTGCATTTTTTGCTGCTGGTGCACTCATAACTCTGGAGCGTGGTTGCAGCTAGGTGAGTGGAGACCAGAGGTCTGTTTTCAGCTGTCTAGTTCTTAACATTTCTTAGCTCAGTCTGAAGTAGTCCATGTAAAACCACATTTCTTCCTTTGTCTTTAGGTTTGTCTTTTAGCACTAGGTGACTGGCTTTCTTTTCTTGCAAATTAAAATGGTGTGTTCTCCGTTGAGGAATAGTTATGTGGTTTTAGTCAGGTATTTAAGTATATAAACATACATGTCTGTCTCCAAAGTTTGCTCCGACTTAAATTCTTCAGCTCTCTGATGATTTTGTTTTGGGCCCAGTTCACACACATGTTCCTGGAAACTTGTAATGTGGTGTGTCAGCCTGTTGACATCTGCATCGTCACTCCTGAAAGCAAGATAAAATGGGACAGTCAGCCACATAATTTTCACTGGTGAAGTGATCATCTCTTCATTCTGCACCCACTCTCACTGAGAATTGAAAATACCAGTCGGGCAATCACCTTTGGGAATTCGAAAACATTTCATCTCTGAAGAGTTTGGTGTAAAACTAAAAATATTTTAATTTTTATTTTCAAACTGGATTTCTGGGAAGATGCTTTTGGCCCTCTGGCCTTTTCTCCGGTGGGAAGGAGTCTCCTCACCCCAATTTCTGCTGTCAGTCATCCTCTGAAATGTGCTACCTTGCTAGCCAAATGCCATGAGGAAGATGACCCAGGCCCTCCCCTATGCCTGTATAAGAGGATTTTTATTGCCAGTCTTAAGTACGGCATAATTAAATCACCTGCCATCACAATCCAGCCACCATGAGGGCACCTTAACTCCTGTGCCTACAGCCTAAGGGGGACATACATGAGAAGCCATTTTGGGGCTGAGGGGCTGAGCGCTGTCGTGGGAAGGGAGTGGGGATGGTGCCTGGGTTTCATGGCCACTGGCTTCCACGTCACAGCTTCCCTGAGGCCATGCTGAGATGAAGCAGGCAACTCCCAAGAGGATCGGGTCACAGCCCGCAGCAGGGCCCCTTCCCAGGGAGGAGGCTGGAGAAAGGGGTGAGATAGCTCACCGTGAGGGAGCAGCCTCTCAGGGGAGCCAGTAACGGGTGCACACCCTGATGAGGTAAAAAGCCCCTTGGAGCAGAGGTATGGAGGGTTTAGAGAGGGTAGAGGGACTTTGGGACGGACCCACACAGGCGGGAGAGGCTGGTCAGGGCGCTCAGGGCCCTCCTCATTTCCCGCCATGGAAAGGCAGGTGGTCTCATGTGGCAGACATTCTGTCCCCGCTGGGCTGGACCTGCACCACTGTCACCACCAGGGAGATCCATCTGCTACAGCCCCTGCCGCCCTCGCCCTCCGCCACGAAGGAAACGCAGGCAGAGAGGGGGCAGTGGTAGGGTCTGTCCAGGTTTAGGAGAAATGGTCCTGTTGTCAAGGCGCAGTTGAACTTTCAGGGGCTGCTATGTGAGGGTTGGAGGCAGTGTTTTCATGTAAAGGAAGCACTTCTGGTATTTTGGATTGGGGGTTGGGATAAAGGGCTCCACTTTCCTCCATTATGTGTCCTTAGGAAGCACCCATGATGGTCTTTTTCAGTCAAATGGGTATGTTGAAGGTGTCAAATTATCCATGGTATGGAAACTGATACTGCAGCTACCTCTTGACTTATAGTGTAGTCCCATGTCTCCCAGAGGACCAGACACCCAGGAAAATCCAAATAATTCAAATAAAACTCCATCAAATACCACCTGGCTCAAGCTACCCCCAAGTAATAAATTTTTCTTAATTTTTTCCTTTTTTTTTTCCCCTCTTCCCCCTGAGGAAAAGGTTCACAGACTTGTCCCACAAGGGCAATATGTTAAAAGCAATCATGCTTTCAAAACTCAAAACATACAAGTCTAGACTTGCCCACATTGGGCTCGCTCCGGACTTCAGTTTTTCTTTTGGGCATACTTCAAAAAGCACTTTTGTGAGAAAAAAGTCCGTTTGGCTTTAATTAAGCAGATTGGAATAAGCAACGTTTGTAAATGAGATCAAGGCAGTTGTTTATAGAAGTCTCATCTTCAGTGTTTCTTGCAGAGAATATCTGGAAACAGCATAGCAAGTGGTAGTGTATATGGTTTGCCACTTAACTGTTGTTGCAAAACTTAACAGGTGATGCTAATGGGCACTTATAACGTTCATCCTGACAAAACAAAGCATAAGACTTTAAAACGGAGAGAAACTATCTCCATCAATATCCTTTCATTCTTCCTGCAAAAGATGTGCAATCAGATGTGCAAAATTCATTTTTATTACATAAAATTGATTGTTAATATATTAGAACATAAAGACACATGTTTTTCTTCACAGGTGCTGTTACAATGAGCAAGAATATCCAGGCATTAAGGTACTACACAGGTTTTGTTTCTTATTAGATAAATTCCTGTACCTGCTATCTGTCATTACAATAAACAGCAGACTCACTGAAAATGGAAGCTAACAGATTCCTAATGTGTAGTCTGTCATACTAAAGTGACAGGAAAGACGTGAACACAAAATTTCAGGTTATGGTGCCCAAGGCACTCTAATGTGAAGGCTGAATTACACTGATCATTGTAATTTGTGTACCAGGATAACTGTGGATAATTTTTATCCACAGTAGAATGAGTTCTTCCTGTTGGCAATAGGATTTCTGCACAAATAGCAGGATATAGTACTGCCTTTTGATAATGAATTTGCAGGGGTCCAGGCTTCTTCCTACTATTAGATTCAGAATCATTCAGCATTAGACAAGTGAAATTCAATTATTTTATTGGTTTGGGTAATTTTAATTTTTTTGTCCCCCTAGAAGATGGTGGTTGGATTTAGTGATTTTTAAATACTGTTGTGTATCTAATATTTGAAAGTTTCTCCCAAAGAAGGATCATTAATGAGTTTGAAAATTAATGGCCAGCTGAGAACAATGGTAGTGGTATTTTTCTTTCTAAAGCTTTGATATACTGCTTCATTCAGTCTCTGATGGATCAAACCGAAGTGTCATCTCACTACTGTGCTTAGTGCACCAGTGTGTAGTAGTTGATGCATAGAAAAAAGGGAAAAAATATGGTTTTGCTTAGTATATCTCAGTGTCCAGGGAATTAGAATGTAAAGACCTACTGAATCTGAATGTCTGTCGCAACTATCAAATTTATTAGTCCTGGGGATTTGTCTAGTCATTCTTTTAACCTGTTTATGTGTTTAGGTTATACCCCACAGTAACAGGGCAGTGTTGATAGAACTTCTGCCCTTGCCTGTAGCTGATGCCTCTTCTTTCCACCTTCAGGGTAACAGACTCCTCAGGATTTTTTCCCACCTGCTCTGCACCTCTGCTTGCATCTGTGTCCTCTAATATTTTTTATCAGTAATGTTATAGAATGAAAATTCAGGTTTATCAGGATGTGTTAATACAAATGCAGAGGTGGCATAGCAAGTGCAGTGCACAGACACAGGGACTTGTTGCATTGTGAAAAAAAAGTGCTGCGTGGGCAGAAATCAACTGTGCATGTTGTAATTGGGTCATTTGTGAATGTCACAGTCCTGCTATGTAGACACAACACTACTAACACTAAGAAACAAGGAGCTGCTCTCCTTGCTGATCTCATGTTCCTCCCTCACTTGTAGGCTTGCCACTTAAAATTTTTTCCATAATTTCAGATTCCTCTTTGGCCCTCAACAATTTTTTCTTTGTGTTTCCTCTTAGCTTTCTTCTATTTACAGCTTGTAGGTGAACTGCCAAAACTTACCTATTATTCTCACTTAGACTGGGTTTCTTTCTCTTTTGGTCAGAAAAATTCATTTTTCTCTCTTTTTTTTTTTTTTTTTTTAATCTTATCTGTCTACTTTCTTTGCAGACACTCATTCCTCCAGGAATGTAGCAAAAGATCTGTTGTCTGAACAATTCCAGTAACATAAGATGGTGTGAATCAGCACAGGTTTCCTTTCTTCTGTGCTTGAGGTTTTATATAACCAAACACTTCTTCTATTCTACAAGTTCTCCAAGATGTTTCTTATTATGCTTGCAGTGAAGTATTTCACAGATTTCTGTAGATTTGACTGACCAAACAGTAACAGTTTTGTGTCAGTAAGGTTGCATTTTATTGATCAGCTCGGAGAAAAAATGTGGAAATAAAAGGAATTCAGAAGATAAACCAGTTTAGATCTGTTTATTTGATGAAGTGTTATTTTACTTGTTTGGACTTTTATATATTACGCCTGCTAGTGGCAAAACATGATAGTTCAGTTGAATACACTGAAGTTGCAGCAGGTGAAGATGTGGCACTGTGTCACCAAATATAAGTGCAAACCAGGAAATCACAACGTTACCAAATAAATTCTTTGGTTTAACTTCTCTTTTCAGTTACTCATTTCAGGTTGCTTTTGTGACACACTGCAATTGGATACTCTTCTGCATTCAGTCCTGCCTTTTCAGCATATGTTTCTATGTGCTGTTCTGCAGGGAGGCTCTGGAAAGACAAACAAAAGAGGCTCTGAAACTCCATGAAGAAATCACCAAATTCCCAGTGGAATCAACAATACATTATTTGAGTCATGAGGAATCTTTACCAAGTGGCAGTAGGCCTTCCATGGGCAAGTATTAAACAGATTTCAGAACAAAATTTTGGAGTAAATCACTATAAACACTGCAGACTATTATGTGATCTAGAAAGGTGCTCATAAGTTCATGTTTTGAATCCTCTTTAGGCCCTGTATCTTGAACAGCTCTTGTTGACACAAGCCCAAGGTAAAGGCAGAGCAGTTTTGAAGTGTTCTCCTTTGAACACTGTGGCATTCCCCACCCAGTGTGCAACCCTAGAATAGACTGGGTTTGTTGTTCCTACGTTTGACTGTTGACAGATAGTCGCTGAGAGGCACTAATGCCCAGTTTCTACAGATGATGGTTTATTCTCGTATAACAACTCTTGTTTCAACAGTTAAATTTATCTGCCTTTCAGGTGCTGCTAGCCCATTTCTCAGCAATCAGAATGTTTTAGCTTCTCCCATTCTCAGCACAGTGGTGGAAAACTCAGCCTCTTCTAATACTGGTAGCAGTCCACATGATAGTGTCTTCTGTTCCAAATATGAAATACATACTGATTCTGAGGAGAAAACTCTAAATGATGCTGGTGAAGAACACATGGAAAACATTCTGGAAGAATACTCATGGAAAGGTAGACATGTGCAGAAGAGGCTGAATGAAGTGAGTTGCAAATTTGGGTCAGCTCCTTAAGTACAGATGAGCTTTTGTTGTTTTTGTCATCGCTGAGTCTTTGAACAGTTTTGCCAGTGCTATTTTGAGCAGTGTCTTGGCTGCTGTAAATTATACTTGGCCATCATGATTCCCACATACCATTTGACAGACAGAAATAGGCAATGAGCAGTAATGTTGTTGGCACAATCCTCGTAACAGTGTTCCATGCATAGTCAGTCTACTGCAGCGCAATGTGACTAGCTGGTTAACTAAGAAATATTTAAAAATTTAAAATTTTAAAAATCTCTTCATTCCTATACCCATGCTGCTTTCAGCCTCATTTTTTTAGGTTATGTATTTGAGTATTTTGGTTGGTTCAGTTTGGCTGGTTATTTTTTTTCTCCTTTAGACCACTGAGCTCCATGAGCAACAGAAAATCAATTTAAGACTGATCATTGCTGATTTGCAGACCAAACTGATGGAAGTGCAGTTGGAAAGAGATGCACTTCAGGATACTAGGTATGCAGACCAAGAGACATGTATTATGGAGAGTGTATGTATTGGCTTTGAGAGGCACACTAGATCTCCTAGGTGAGAAGTTTACCCTCAGGAATGAAGACAAATGAGACTGTGGCTGGTACCTTGGTTTAGAAAATGGCTTAATATGTACTTGTAAAAAAACAGCAGTTAATCAACATAAGTATTATACCTATTAGTCAAGATAAAAATCCATGTTGTGAATCCTGTTTTCTAAATTTTTTTTTTGGCTTCCAAATTCAGACAAAAGGAATCCCAGAGCCAGGAGAATGTAAAAATACAGCTAAAAAAGACTATTCAAGAGCTGGAAGATGCCAACCAGCTGCTGGAGGAGATGCTGAGGGAGGCTGACAGCCAAACTGAGCATCTGAAAAAGATGGTCCACAGCCATGAGGAAGTACTTCTGGAACTACGTGGCATCCTAAGGGACTACGAAGACAGCACAGGCAAGAAAATCTATGAGCGTGAGAATATTACTAGCCTATACATCCAGAACCTGAGCACAACCTTTGCTGACATCCTGCAAGATTTAGACTCAGAGGTGTCATACCTCAAAGAAAAGGTTGTCCTGGTATGTGAAGAATGTGCTACTGTTCCTTCCAACACAATGTGTTCTGTTTTTTAGAAAATATTTTTGAAAACTCCATGAGCTCCATCTAAACTGCCCTAAGGAAAATGGTTATGGCATAAAGAGGTACAAATGCTACTTTGCAGTTAAGATGGCAGGTGCTGGTATGCCAGCCTTTTACACTGTTCCCAACTTGAGATTGCATTTATTGCTGGAATTTAACCTTTACTGTACATATTTTCACAGTTCCAAGGTAGAAGCAAAATGAAGGAAATTATACTTTGCAAACTACGTTTAGACTGTGTTTTCTTTAGGGGTTAGCATTGTCATCTGTTTACATTAGGTCAAAGAAGAACTTGAATTATTGAAAAAAGATTCACAGACCCAAAAACAACTTCTGCTTCAGCAACATCAAAATAGGTACCTGTTCTCCATTTATTTATTGATAAAACATAAATAGACATGTTTTCCCATGCTCCATATTTCTTTTCTGATGCTGATGATATAGGGGGTGGGGAGTAGCAAGGGCACAGAAGCAATATTTTGGAGGACTTAGTAATTGTTCCGTTCCAGATGTTTATTTGCTCTTGACTTTCTGCTGTTTTTTCCTTCCATGCTGACAATTTCCTGTTTTATTCACAGCATCAAAAAATATTTTGGAAGAATCTCTACACCTTATTTTTGTAATTGTGATTGGTCATTTAGGTGGAAATCTAGAATTTGTTGGGAGATTCATTCCACTGTTAAAAGAAAAGGTTGAAAGTAATCACTTTGGTGGTTACATCAGCTTAATAATTTCTCGAAAAGCTTTATCCTTCCTTGTTCAAGAAGTCCTAATTTCTCCAGCTATCCACCTGAATTATACAGTAACCAAATCAAATTTGGTATAATAAATTATACAGTAATCAAAATAAAAGGGTCAGTGACTGGATACAGAATATCTCATTCGCAGTGGAACATCAAAATTATTACATTTCTGACTACTGAAAAGTATCATTACCTCTTCAGTGGAGAAGTCAGTTTGCCAAGACTAAAATGATAACCAGTATTTTCTTTTTGAAATGGAATTGAGCAGCTAATAAGTGAGCATGAACAGGAGGTGGCAGCACTAACTGATAAAGCTAACAGTGTACACAGCTATGAAAATAACCAGATGGAGATCATTCAGTATATTTTTTGATTATAGTGTAAAAAATGTTAAGACTAACCTTGAGAGAAAGCTTATGCTGCTAGTATACTCTACTCTGCCCTACACTTTTGGTTTCTTGGTGGTTTCTTGGTGTCTTTCTTTGAAGAGTTAAGCAGCCCTTGCGTAAATTATGGAATGATGAAAAAATGGAAAAACCGAAAAAAACATGAAACCATGCTATATAGAGTGTTATAGTTGAATTAAATTACTAGAGTCCGAAATAAATTCACTAAACATTTATTAAGGTAGGAAAGGAAAAAACAGCGCGCTGGGCGGCCGGGGGAGTCGCAGCTCTACCCAAGGCTCGCAAATTCCGACAAGTAACACAGACTTTTTATCCTCACGGAGGTCGGTTTCGACATCTTCGGCACGCCTCTCAGCTTCTTTTTGTTATTATAACGTCTTTAAGACTGGCGCTAGCTTCAAGGTCGGTTTGTAGGTTTGAGCAAATAGTTAGGCTTTCAGTCACATAACAGTGGGGGTTGTGCATTTGTTAACAAGGAGCTGTGAAGTTGTAAATTACAAAACTAATCTCTTTTACACTAAGGTCTAAACTAAACAAAGACAAAAGTTCAGCAGTTGTCATGGTAATATAAGATTGCAGTTTAACAGTTGCCTTGAGACAGTACATCTTGCAACCTCGCACCTAAGTCCTTTCTCCCTTGCCAGACAGACAGGACGTTCTCAGATCAGTTGCAACAAGATCATTCCTTTTATTAAAACCCCCGTTTGATCTGCAAATTACCCTTGATCACTTATCACATAGAGGAGAGACAGAATGGCCATGCATTAGGCAGACTGTGAGAATCGAGAAACTCAGGCTGGTTCTCGACTGAGAATCAGGAAACTCAGGTTCTCTTCTCAGGCTGCTGTGGTTGAGGAGAAGAATAAGGCCAGCAAAGTCAGTGGAAATACAAACTGGCTCAAGCTGTCAGATCTGTTCTTGCCACCAGCTTTTGGAATGATGAATCTCTTCTCTGAGTTGTGAACATTTTCTGCAGAGTACATGGGTACAGTCAATGAATGAAAGAGTATGTAAGCTAAGAGCTGTGGCTGCATAGCACCATCACCTTTGCCTTCTAAATGTTGTATGGATTCAGATACAAAATTAATTTCCAGCAGCATTATCAGTTGAATCACATCCAAGAATGAATAAACAGTTGGGACTATTTGCATACATGTACAAATAGTAATGAATGGTAATTTTAAAGAAAGGGTAATTTTCATTTGGGATAAGTAGGTATGTTGTTACCATTGACTTTGGTAACAATTGCGTGAGAATAAAAAGACACTAATTCTCACTGGCCACTTGATGACTCAGAAATCAGGGCTCAGTATATCAGTTAAATGAGGACATCCTATGCAGTGTTGCAAACTATGGATGAGATTTAAATATCTTTATACATTAATACCTGACTTAAATCGTTGAGACTGAACAGCTGATAACAAAATGCTTCTCAGTTCTGCTTATAAAATAGTTGGGGTGCATTTGAAAGCACACTTAGCTTTCTTAGAACTTTCTTGAGAATAAATGAGTTATCATCAGTAATAAAAAGTATTAAGATTACAGTTTATGTAATTTTATGTTATTGATGTCAGGGAGCAAAAAGTACTAACTAGTAAGAAGGTGTAATTTTTGTGTGATCTCACTGTGAATGATAATTGTACTTCTAGGCAGTAAGTGGTCATACTGATTGCAGTGAAAACAACCACAAATGTTTCATGATTTGATGGTTCTTACAGTTTCTAATTTCTCCACCTAAAACTTTTCTTAGAGAACAAACAAGAAACCAAAATTCAGTGCATGCACATCAAGTCAGTCACCTGGAGTCTACAGTTTCTCAGCTGTGTTCTGAATTAGGAGAAGCTAAGAGGATGTATGAAGACAAGGTGTGTATGGATTTGTGTGTTAGCATTAGTGACAATGCAACTGGGTATGTGGATATCTGAAATGTTCTGGATACATAAGGAAGGTCTTTTGATAAGAGATTGCTTCAGGAAAGCTTTGTGGACAATAAGATAAATTACATTATCCTTAACTCTGTTTGTATTATTTTTAAGAACACGGTATCTTTCTCTAACACAAAATAGCTTTGCAAAACTTGTTAAATACAAACTAGTTTTGCTGAATGTATTGAGAGCATACTATAAATGATGCCTTCTGGAAATACATAAAATGATTCTGCACCACGGACATCACTTGCACATGCAGGACAAGAACGTTGTTCCACTATACCACTAGACAGTATCTCAGAAAAAACAGGCAATAAAAATAGCTTCTTATTTAAGTTGTATTGCCCAGAAAATTTCTTTGCTAACTTTTTCTTGGTAAGTGCAAGGATGGGAGAACATAGAGATTACAGCAGCGTCTAAGAAGCATTTAGGTTCCCAGAGATGCCCCATTGTGAATTAAGAATCTTTAACATTCATTGAAATCCAAAGGCTTCTTATTAGCAGGCTATAATACAGGCAAAAAGGAGAGGCTGGCCAGCACCTGTGTATTCAAACTGTTTCTTAATCCCATTAGAAAACATTAGTTTTGACAAATGTTTTTTTAACCACGTTTATCCCTGAACACCAACTTTCTTTCGGGTAGTAGAGCAGGCAGTCACTGCTGACAAATGGAGAGAACTTCTTGCAGTGCCACCACAGAATCTCCGCCATGTCACTAACTGCAGCATTTTATATCCCCTTTCCATATCACATCTGCTGTATCTTTCACTTATTTCACTGCTTTGGATTCCAGTTTTATAAATAATTTGACTGTCTTTAAATTCTTTCTTATTTTTGGTGAAAGATAATTCATGTTTTCCTTAGAAAATTACCTGAAAACAGTTGCTTTCCACTCTCTTTAAAAATTAGTGGAGCTGACCCATGCAGAAATGGTTGATGGATCCAAATCAAGCTTAGATTACAAGACATGAGGATTTAGGCATCCTTCTCCTACATAGTACTGGAAATGGAAGGCTCAGGTCACAGGAGTGCTGTGAAGTTTGGCAGAGCTGATAGTCTCTGATCCAAAAAGGTCTGAGAATGGAATGGCGGGGATGTGCAGATCAAGCCTGTGGAGCCATGGTGTGTGTGTATTTGCACTATAAAGCAGAGCAGGAAGGACATTGTGATTTATAATTTCTGTAGGTTTCCCCTTCTATCAATCCCCTTAATTAACACATACCAAAACTCAAACTAGTCGGTTCTGAAAGTGACTTCTCACAGCATCATAACTGAACCATGGAGAATTTGTAAATTAATCTCCATTACTGTACTTCACCCTCAAGAAAGAGTACAGTATACGGTATGCTTTTTATGTTAGGTCTGTTTACCTGAATTCTTTTGATTTAAATCATGCAGTGCACAGCATAAGGTCATATCACATATATAGCTATAACTGGTGTGTGTATTCCTTAGGCATGTACCCTTTCATAATGTTTACCTCATAACAGGTGTAAAATTGGAAACTGGGAATCAGTTTAAGGCTGTTTTTCACGCTCTACCAACTCCAGAAGATGTTGGGTTTGTATATCTATAAAAGATTACACTACTTGGTCCAATAAAAATTGCTTTTGACTAGGAAGTATATTACACTGAATTGCTAAGGTAGACTTTAGTGAGAGACAAGTTGATAGCTGAAATCACTTGATCTCAGGCTGTTATGTGGAGTCATTCCTGGGAAGCTGTGAGAGAGAATCTAACTAAAGCCTTTACAACTGTATGTCTCTCTTACAATAAGCATTTCTCCACAGCTTATCTGGTAGGAGAAGACCTTAGCAACTAAAATTTTCAAGGGAGTGTGTAAAAACCGAAGCTAGTGTAAGTTGTTGATACCAGACAGTTTCAGCAGTCAGAAAATCTGGTACTTAGTGGATATAAATGTAAATGCGTAAGTGTTCTGTTTGGATATGCCTATGTTAATATCTTTATTAAAAAATGTTGTAGACTGGACCATCATCTCATATGCCTACATCCTGTCAGAGAAAGTGACTACTACTGTTTGTCTGCACGTTTCTTAATGTATTCATAGTGAAGGAGTATACCTCCCTGCCTTAGCTCCATCAAACCTGCTGTTAGGCCTAGTCCATCTGAAGAGCTTCACTGTATCGTTAAACACAAAGTGAATATGGCTGAATATATGCTTGGGACCAAATTCTCCCTAAATCAGCTTAATTGTACAGGAGAGGCCCTGTGTGAGGACAGCTCTTTCTGTCACTGTATGCAAAAGCCCTGTTGATAATGTACATTGTCACTGAGCTCTGTAGAAGTTGTACTTCAGGCTTAGATTTTCTGTGGAAATATGGAGTAGTTGTGTAAGGAGGGTTTCAGGGAGAAGTAACCTAGGATTTACTGAGATTTCTCCTGATGGAGGGCTCCACGAGATGAGGAAAAACCCCTTTCAAAAAGGACTCAGGCAATTACAGGACAAAATGACCCTGATAACGTCCTACTGCTTAGGCATTGGAGCTCTAGAAAGAGAAGATTACTGATTTTATCCGATTTTGGGGAAGAAAAACTTAATTAAAAAATCTTCAAAACTTTTTTTGACAACATCCTCTCATATCATCCTGATGTTCCCAGCCCCTGTTTGGTGAAGGACATGAGGTTTTGGGACTAGCCCTCCATAAATGGTCCATTACTAATTGGAAAGAGTTATGTCATCATTCTAATTGTATGCATTAAAGAGGGGGTGGGGGGCAGAAGAGGAAGGGAAGGTATTATCTCTTGTCACAAGCTGATAAAACATTTTTAAGGAAGTAGAAAGGAAATGCCCAGATTTTGGTATTAGCCAAATGAGAGATTGCAGATCCTAAAGTGTTTATTAGAAGAGCACTGTAGGAAATTTCATGGATTTTATAATTGAATGATTCCATGTAAATTGTGTTTTATTCATAGTTGTGTTATATTGGCTTTGCTAACTGGTAGTACTGCAAATCAAGCAAGGAAGGAGGTTGAATGGTTTTCCCATTCCATTCAGTGTTCATGGTGTAGGTAAGGAATTTTTGAAGAGCTGTGGATCAGGATGGAACCAGTTCATTCTCAGGAATTTCAGTTAACTCTGCAATGAAATTGAGCTTCATCACTAAAAGAAGACAACACAATTCTGAATACACCTAGGGAATAACTGCTGAGCCAAAAGATGATATTTGGACTTCTTTTGAGTAGAACCTAGAAGAAAATTAGAAGAAATCCAATGTACTATTTCAAATAGAAAACATTAAGCTAAATCTTAATGAATATTTGTCTTTATTCTAGGTTGAAGATCTTGAGAAGCAGTTGCACCTAGCTCATTCTGAGATAGCAGAAGCCCAGACAGAACAGAATCAGCATGGCCAAGAATTTGGAAGTCTGAATGGCCAGATTCATCAATTGTTGGTAAAAACAAGTGATGGTGTTGAAAAAAATCTTGCTTTCTAAAAGTGTTTCCTTACTGCCGGTGTTCAGATTTGCACATTGCTTGTTTGGAAGTGCACCAGTCCCCTTATAATTAAGTTTGAGGATTACTTTTTACTAGAAATTTGAATTAGCTGTGAAGAAAGTTTCCCAAAGGCCTTTTACCATTAGCGATGCAGGACATTCAGAATTAAGATTAACTTTAAGATTAATTCAAAACCCTTGAATCCTATGCAAATTATATGAAAGTTGCTGAGCCATCTTCACTTTAACCTCACAGTTTAAATCCCTCTGTTAAGGAACCGTGGTTCCTAACACATATTTTGCAAGACATATCCAGGATTTTCCTAACAGTACTAAACATTCCTTTGTAACTGATTGAGAATATTCACAAATTGAACATACAGTTTAAAAAAATTTTCCCACATAGGCTTGGTTTCATCACAGCTGGCTTCATGTACTGTAATTAGCCTTGCTTTTCTTCTTACATAAGATTATTCCTTAATTACTGAATTTTGAGATATTAGTTCATGTGGTTTCATTAGGTTTGTTTGTCCGGTTAGTGTCACTGCTTCTGAAGGAGGTGCTGAAATTATTTCATTCCATATAAGAAGATGTTAGTGTAAATCTTTTCCTACAGATTGTATGTAACTATAGAGAAGACTGAAGTCAGAATAATCATTGCATAATTGAAGATTAGGGATCTAATTTTAGGATTCCTTTTGTTCGTGTGTCTTCAGCTCATGTTTTCATTCTGCAACACTCTGAGCTTCCTACTTAGTTCTCTACTTCACCTTTAACAATATGCTGACAGTTAACAGTAGCAAAAGTTATCATTAGCAGAAAAGCCTATTGATAATTCAGTTTGGGCACATCTTAAATTCTTTTTTTTTTAAATTAGTAGCTCTAAAATGTGTATGTCAGTATTTTTAATAGTATTTCAATTTTAAATTATTATTTATAATTTTAGTTATGTACTGTTGGGATTATGTCAAAGGGAGAGAAGATTTAAGCTCTGGAAAACATGTGGCAGATTACTGCATGAAATGAAGCAAGCAGTGAACAATTCTAGCTTGTGATAAAGATGGGTGTTTATTAAGAGCAGCCTTCCTTGGCATGTAATGTAGTGCTTCACTGTTTTTCATTTTATGTTGACACAATATAATCTTTTTTCATTTTGTAGCTTATACTGATTTTGAGCTAGATATAAATGACATGAAAGACTTCAGTGTTGAGGTTTTACATGCTTCAAAATAATTATAGCACTAATATACAAAGTTGAAAGTTACTGCTTTGTTGGAAGAAAACATGTAGGAGGTGTCAGACTGGTTTAGCCAATATTTGTGTCTTCTGCTAAGTATAAATCCATGCAGGGGTCCCTATTCAGGTATGGAATCGTGTAATTGAATGTTGCTAATGTTAAGAGAAAGAACACAAAAATCCTAAATGTGATTCAGGGAGGGAGATGACTTTAATTTCTTGTAGACTGAACTTCATAAAAAAGAGATAGAACTAAGTCTAGAAAAAGAGCAGAACAAGCTGTTTTGGGATTGGAACACAGACAACGGCATCACCATTGACCATCTAAGGAGAGAACTAGACAACAAAAACATGCAATTGCAGCTCATGGAAAACACAGTGAAGGAAATGCGGACTGAATGTCACAGAAAAATGGAGCGCCAGGTTGGTGAGCAATGCAGTGTGAGAGTGTTCAGGGTAGAAAGTGCACTGACTGGGGACTGTACTTCAGAGAGCAATACTGTAACTCTGGTTATCATGGTGGGGAGGCCTCTGGAGCTCATGTACCAAAGTTTTCCTTCCAAAGATGCAGATACATGACAATCAGAATTTGCAATTTTTTTTTTCCTATTAATCTGACCTGTCCAGCCTTCATGTCATTTACTGTTGAGGAAGTAGAAGCATAATTTTTAATTTTTATTTTTGACATACAAACCTTGGGAGAAGATGAATGTTCTGCTGATAATGTGTTTGATTTTTTCTGTAAACCTCCAAAACAACATTTTGTAAATTGCCAGATGTAACAAACAGATTATTGAGGATAGTATTTTCAGTAGTGAGTGCTTCTGTAAGATGCTTTACTTTATGTAGTACTTAATGAAGTTTGTGTTTATAGCCCTAAGCTGAATGCAGTGCTATGTCAGAAAGAATTACTTCTGACAGAGTAGATTCCTAGACACTGACTTGTAGTAAGTACATTCCCCTTTCTTCAAGCCTTCAGCCCCTCAAAAACGAGCTGTAATTAGGTAACCCACTTTGCATTATGAATAAAGATCAAGTTAATTCCTTTTTTTTCCACCAAACCACAGACTTGTGCTACCTCACAGGTTGTTCTACATTTTCTCAATCCATTCTTTTTCCTTTAAAATCCTCCCACCAGGAAGTTCATTATTTTCTTCAGTTTCTATTTTGTACTAGTAGCAGTTCCCAAATCACAGTACTTTGTGCTTTAAATGGTGCACATTGCTGCCTGCAGGAATAAATTTGGAAATAAATTATTCATGTAAGTATTTTTTTCCCATCTTACAGTGCAGTCAGTCAAGTTTTAACACTTGAAAGTTCTTTAGCCTAAATTTTATACTAACATTTCTGGTTTATTCATTTTTTTACATTATTTTAACATTTTTTCATTTTATATGGTTAAAAATCTCATATTCTAAACAATACTTCGTTTATTAAAATGGATAAAGGGGAAGGAAAACCAGAAGAATCACACAGTCATTGTAGACCAGACCATACTGACTTAATTTTTCTGTAAAACTCAGATGTTTAAGATGAACTATAGTAAACCAGAAATGTGACAGGAAATTCTAAAGGTAGAAATAAACATTTCTCTTGGTTGATCCTTATATTGCTGTTATTCAGATGGCTGCAATTAGAGAAAAAAATGAAAGCATTAGAAGAATCTCGTCTTTGACTGTCCAACTGGAGTCAACCAAGGAAACACTTTGTAAAGTTAAGGAAGATCTTACAGCCAAACAGATTGATGTGGAGACTGCTGAGAAGACAGTGTCAAATCTGACAGCCTGTCTGCAGGAGAAAGAGAGAACCCTTGAGATTACCAATAAGGAAATCAAGAAACTACATTCGCAACTTGGCGATAGGATGCAGGAGCTCCAGGATCTAAAGAATGAAGAGGACCGTTTACATAGTGTGCAGTCAACATGTGAAACACTAAAACTACAGATGTTAGAGAGGGAAAGAATTGTTGAGATTTTCCAAAAACAAATCGATAACATGACCCAGATTGTGGGTCAGCACAATCAAACTGCTGGAGCAATGGAAGCTGAGAAATCTCAGCTTATAAAAGAAATAAATGACTGGAAATTCAAAGTAGAAGAATTTAAGGTGTGCAAATGATACTCTATATATGTCTCTTAAGACAGTAAATGCTTTCTGGTTTTAAGTCTGTATCTTAATGTGCTCACACTGTGGTTTTAAAGCAGGTCAGACAATGCACCTTGAAGCCTAACAGCACTAGAAGAGTTAGTGGGCAGAGCAGAATAATATTATCACATTACTGCCAAAAATGAATAATTCACAAGTGAAAAGCCATTGCCAAAAGGCTTATGAAAGTTAGAATATAACATGCTGACCTCGATGATACAATTGTCTACACCAGTAACAGAACCAGAAATACAATGTGTTACTGGAAAATAACAGACAGTGAGCACTCAGAATTCCAAACTGAGAACACTGTTTAAAACTGGGTATTTCTCAGACAAGAATTACAGGATATGGTAGTCTTATGCAGGTCAGCATCTTCAGTAAAAAGATACTCCAGGTGGGAAATTTCATCCTCTTCACTTGACCATTAGAACTGAATATGGAGGTAGTGCTACAAGAGGATGGAAATAATTTTCATGTTGTATGGTTGGTAAGATTAAACATGCTGTAAAGCCATCAGGTCAGATTTTATTATGCCCTTTTTGCCTGGATTAGCAATTTTCACAAAAGTAATTTGTCTGCTTTACTCTTTTTCTTTCTTGCCCCAAACTGTTCTCTGACAATTGAGATTTAAAGTGATGATGATAACTGCACATCTTTGTGGTTATTTATTATAATTATATATATTACACATTGTTACTGTTGTTTTTTATGTAAGTAGATTGCAAAGGATGAGAAAGAAGCCAGAATACATGAAATGGAGGCCAGACTGAGTGAGCTGGAACTGGAAAAGGTTAAACTGGTTAACACATGCACTGAGAGGCTCCATGCACTTAATGATATGAAACTGGAAAAAGATAAGCTAATGAATGAACTTCAAGCCAGTCAGAGTGAGCTAGCTGGCCTTGCAGGTAGGGATCCTCAACTTAGCTCAGCTCCAAGAGCTGCTAAATTGGGCTGATGTTAAAAATAAAAGAGCAGCTTGCTTGCTGAATCCAAATATGGCTGCTGGTACACAAGAAGGTTCCCTGCCAGCATGGGATGGTCAGATTGCTTCAGAGACCTATATCATGGTTTGGGATTCTGACACAGAATGATAGGAATGCAGTCTTTATGGCAGTCTCTCACTACCTGGAGCAAAAATACTTAAGCCGCTTCACTCTGGAGATCAGAGAAACAGATTTAGTAAATCACAGAATAGAAACTTGACCACTTTTTCCTCTGTTAATTAAGAGCCCTAGTATATCCCATTAACCATCTATGGTCAAATTACAGTGGAACGTTGTTTCTGTTTTGGAGTAGTTTTGCTACAGTGTTATTTAAAAGTTTATGTTCTAACTCCTGCGTTTTCACAACTGTTGTGTGGGGAGGCTGATCAAGGTAATATTTCAAAAAATTAGGGGCTGGACCCAAGGCAACTACCAGAATTCAGGGAGTTCTGCTCTTAAATCTGCACTGAAGCCAGATGATACTGTTCACATGCTTTGCTCTCTACACACCCCTGTACTCTTATAAAATACCCATGGGTAACATTATTTCTTCACAACTTGGCTATACTTTTAAACTCATTAAATGTTGTAAGGATTGAACAGATACTGTGATTTTACGTGAAAGGTCTGCCTTAGGTTTCTATAGTACTGTCAGGGTGAATGAGCTTTAGGAAAGGCTTATTGGAGTGAAAAAACATAGAGGAATTAGGGCCAAGCTGTTGATAGAGTCTGAGCACAGAGCTGGCTTGCAGTGGTATGGCTGACATGAGGGGTTGAAGAGAGAGATAAGAAACAGAGCTGAGAAGTAGAGTTGCAGTGGAATGCTTGACAAATTAGGTCAGTTCAGACCCAAGTGGTTATAAGTGTGGCTGGAGAGAAAAATTAACAGGGCAAAATGCTGTCTCTCACTAATACCCTTAACTTTTCCAATATGCAGTTGGTTCTAGCAACACAAACTCAGCAGTGGGGATTTATATCACTTTCTTGAACTCTTGCTTTGGCAAGTGACCAAAGAACACATTTATTTTGGGTGAAACGGCTTTTGCTGCCATGCAGGACAATGAACTACTAGTTGTGCATTTGTCAGCAGTGGATGTTACTTGCCTTATGTCTTAGTTATCTGCATATCTAATATTCCTTTAAAGAGGGTAGGTGAGAGATCAGTAATTTTAGTCTAGAAGAATGATAATTTTTTGACACTATAATTTCAATCTTTACCTACTTTATTTACCAGAGGGATTTGAAGATTTGAAGAGAGGTTACCAGGATAAAGTCAAGGAGATGGAAAATACTGCAAACAGACTGAAAATGCAGTTGAAATCTACCCAAGCTGAACTGGAACAGACCAGGACTGCTCTAAAGAATATGGAGGGATTGGATGGTAATTGTTGTTACGGATTGCATTTCCCCAAAATCACACGTTTGTCTTTTTAACAAGAGGATTTTGAAAGTATTGATCCCTCAGTAGATGCTATAAAAATATTCCAGCAACTTTGTGAAATAAAGTATTGCAGATGCCAACATTTTCATTTTACCGTTTATTACATACTGTAAAACTTTTGAATTTTCTCAGGTGATCTTTATGCATATTTCCAAGGAATGCTCTCTTAATTGTCTTCTGTGTGTGATGGGTCTGGTGCCACTACCTTGGACAAATCTCCAGCTGATTCTAATGGGTGGCTTGCACACATAAGTGACTAGGGAATCCTGGTTCAATTTACATATTCTAACATATTGCTGATATTAATAACTGACTTCCAGAGTCTTTTATCAGAACTCAGAATGCATAATCGATGTTCATTGAGAATTAACCTTGTCTTTTACAGCCATGAAAGTTGCAGGGGGAATGCAGAAGCAGATCACAGCCAAGAGAGAACAGATAGACGCATTACAGAGCAAGATTAAATTCTTGGAAGAGGCAATGACAAATGCAGCTAAGGTCACAAGAGCTCCCTGTAAAAGTATTTAACTGTATTCAGAGAAATTTTTCTTTGGAGGAATGCATGGCCAAAAGCACAATTGGCCCAGGAAGGATGAAAAATAATTTTATTTGATGTAATGGGCACCCTCCCTGTCCTCCCCCTAGCATATATCAGAGAATATCTCCACCAAATAAATTAGCCTCTATGTAAAGACAGGTTTTAGTTTATATTTGTTCCCCATGATAGAACAGTACTAGTTTCAGTGAGAATCAGGCTCTTACATACCAGCTCTTTTTAAAAATGTCAACTAAATTCTGTATGCTTCTAAATTTGGCCCACATTGCTTCCCCTCTTTGTTTTCTGAGGTGGTTCTTTGCAGCTGTGGTTGTAAACTCTCTATGTCAGAGTCTGTCTAGCATATTGAGGTCTTTCTAGCATTTTCTGTGACAAAGAAATTACTCAGTTACCAATAGCTGGAGTTTACTGAATGATCACTATAACCCGTCCTCCTTCTTTATTGGCTTTGGAACCTATGGATCTGGAAGCTTAAAATTCTAGTTTCAAAATGGATCTAAAATCTAAGATGTTATTTCATCAGACCTGTCCAATTGTACTTTCTTTATAATACCTGTCGTCTTGTTGCAAAACCTCATCTTTCTGAAGGATGCAATAGCTAAGCTTCTGAAAGGGTTAATTCAGATCTTTCAAAGAAAAAAAATAACTGCAGAAAACCAGCATGTGTAATGTAGGTAGTTATAAGTTTTTGACTTGTACTTTGTTGTCCTCATCTTAAATTCAGGAGAAGCATTATCTCAAAGAAGAAAATAATAAACTAAGTCAAGACTTGAGCTGTATTACAGCAGAAAATACCAAGATTGCTGGGGAACTGGAGATCCTGAGATCACAAGACAAACGTCTGAAAGAAAAAATATCGAAGATGGAGACTGCCCTTGATAAGGTAATTTGAGGTAGCTTTCAGTTCACTGAAACTTCTGGGATGCTTTCCTCTGCAATCACTTGGGAAGACAAAATGTATGACCTTTTACCTAGGTTGTATTTAGTGTAGCCTATTCGCATGTACTCTGAGATACTTACCTGAAGAGATACCTATAGTTAAGACTGTTTTCTGGTTTTTTAATGGTAAAAAGCTTTGATTTTCATTAAGAGAATTCTTGATTTACTCCTTACTAGCTCAGGGAAATACAAACTGCAGGGAATTTAAAGCAGATTGATCTTCCTAACAGTAGATTGACCTTCCATACCTTCCACTAGCTCTTGGCACTGCTCCTTTCTCTGGTGAGAAAGACTATTATTCAATATAACAGGGACTCCAGTGGAACCAAGTGTTGGCACACACTGACTCCACACATTTGTCCATGCTCAGCCCTTTCTGGGGCCCTAGAGCTGTAGGTCCCTCAGGGTGAGGGAAATTTTTAAAAACATCATGTTGTTTCGTTTGCCTTTCTTAGTTGCTGTTTCTGTTGCTGACATACCTGACTCTTAAGGCTAGGTTCTACATGTTGATCTTGCTAGCACATAAATCCCAGGTGCTCTACAGGTAAGCTGCTGGTCTTCCAGAAGAAAGAGTTCTTTTAACCCTTCTCAGAATTGTAGCTTTTCAGGATGTAAATTTCCATGTAAGGTGTCATTCTCAAATTGCTTTATTACTTTAAAAAATAATAGAAGTAATTGTGATGCCTCCTCGTGAGTGTGTCATTTCTTAATTTAAATGCTTGACACTGGAAACTTAACTTTCTTTGTCGTATATGTCATTGTGCACAGTACTAACCAACTGGCAGAGAAGCTGAGACACAGTGGAGGCAGGTGCTAACTGAAAACTAGCACATATGGTACACAGAGTAACAATTCTTAGAAATTAGTAAATGTTGTACTGGGTCATTTGACTGGATGCTCATATATACCATTGCAAAGCATCCATTGTATAAACATCATAAAGTGTAATTGACCATCTTGCTTGACATTAATGATTTAAAATTAAATGTTCAAAAAGTTGCTGCTTGTAATGATACAGCCACAGCACCTCAGGGACCCTGCCTGTGCCTCAGTGGCAGTCATAAAGAAGCACAGACAGAGTCAGGTTTTATTTTAAAACCAAAGAGGGAAGTCTGCTAGTGAGAAAAGCAGCCTGGTTCATAAAGGTCTCTGTCTCTCTTTTTCTGCTTTGGACTAGAGCTTCCTTTCTTCTTCTTGCTATCCTGACAAGCACTCAATGAAAAATAGCTATGTTAATGAATGGATCTTCTCACACCTTTTCAGAGTAAACTTTTAAAAGAATGAGTATATAATAATTTAACAAAGACAGATCATCAAAGTTATCAGCCATCCATTTTAAAACACTGAGTATAGTTTTACCTCATTAGCACAGTTGAAGGTTCTAATCCCAGAAGTGTTCAGTAGGTCTAGGACTGTCCCTGACAGTATTAGCTCCCTTCTGTGATATTATGGTGTGCATGTTATGGCTACTAGGGTCATATAACTGGTCAGTTGCTTTTGTAAGCCTATCAAGAAAGGTATCTGGTCATATTGCAGTGTTTCTACACTAAGAGCAATAGAGAAATACAGCATCTCTATGTGTACCTTGTTTCTTTATCAGAAAGAAAACAGGAAAAACTATAATCAACAGAAAGTTAACAAAATTAATTTATGTCCCTTATATCCTCTCTTACAGGCATCCATGCAATTTGCAGAATGTCAGTGCATAATCCAGTGTCAGGAACAAGAAGCTATGCGTGTCAGACTGCAGCATACTTTAGATGTAAAAGTAAGTATGTTACGGAGAAACATGAGTATAAAGTTAGATGCATTTACTTTGTGTCCTAACTTTAGGTGTAACCCTATTTACTGCCAAGTACTGTGTTCTGAAACCTTTTTTTACAATGGGCTACCTCATTGCTGCACAAGTCATATCCATAATTTTGGTCACATTGAAGTGCTTTTTTACTGTAAGGGCAAGAAAAAAATTAAACAGCTACAGGAATACTGGACCATATGCTTCAGCTGCTAAGCTTTGATTTCACTGGCACTTCAGCATTTTCTTGTGGCCACCACAAGAAAAATTCCCCACCTAAGTGGGGAAAAAAAAGCTACAAGAACTGTGGGACAGCTTAATTTTGTGGTGACCTTGAGATGTCCTCCACTTGAATGGTTCCAGAATATACATTAAAATTCTGAAAATAAACGAAAGTGCTGCTCTTGCACCCAGTTCAGTCACTAAAAGGATTATGTCTGAGCACATTTAATAATACAAGGAAGTGTTTGGAGAATTGAGTGCTGCATGTTATAAAAGATCTAACTAAAAGAGATGCCCTGCTACAGAGAGTGTGCTGTCTGTGCCCATTAATTCTGCTTAGCCATACTTGCTTATTCTGCTTGACTAATGTTTTTCTGCAGGAGCTGCAGGGCCCAGGCTACTCATCAGCTTCTGCTTCAGGAAAGCTTCAGCGTGTAGTACCCCTCTCCCACCTGCACTCTGCTATTGTGCCACCTTCCGTGAACTTGGCCAGCTGTGCCCCTCATGTGAGTACCTGCCTCAAAATGGGAGACTGCACAAGAAATGGGGATGTTCCAAAGAGTAAAAATAACATGGAATTTCTAAATGGGAGAGCATCTGGTAGGAGTGTCCAAGAGTGAATTCTTTACACCAAAGATGAAATAATTTTCTGTAACTTCTTTTATGTTATGGCCTTTCAGATTTTCTTTTTTTCTGTTTGCAAAATACATGTAAAAAACAACAACAACAAAAAAATCTATAGATTGCAATAGGAATCTTACTTCTATCACCAATAACATTTATAAACTATTATAATTGAAGGTACTGATCTGTTTTCACTTTTTTTTTTTGCTAGCACTTTACTTGCTGTAAATCACTTACATTTGACAGTGAAAATAGACTTGTACATAGTTCCTGATAAATTTCAACATCTGATTGAGCTGTAGTAGCTTTCAATACTTAAATCTTTCTCCAAGCTAGTCTTCACTAATTTTGATGAATTTTGTCCTGAAAGACACATCATTGTCCTTCCTTCCTTTTGTTTTTGTACATCTACATTTGGATTTAAAGTAGATGCTAGTGTTGTTCTAATTTTTCATTACAGAAAACATTAACTCAAATTTCTCATGCAAAAAAAAAAATCCTTTGGTATTTTCTATACAGATATTTTATAATTCTCCAGAAGGGATCTGATGCATCTCCCACAGAAATTGGTAGAGGTTTTTTCATTAATTTTTACCTCAAAATCTGCAGGATATTACAAGTTAGTGAAGATATTTTTCAGTAATTTTTTCTGTTTTTCTGATGTTGTGACAAACATTTACATCAAGGAACAAAGGGTAATTCTGTGAAATACTTGCAGCATCAGGCACTCCTTTTCTCTTTGAGTTTATTTATACTTTTGAGGATAAGGAAAGAAAAAGGACCGATTTTTAATGTAGTACCGTGATGAGGACCTAACAGGTTGTAGGAGAACTTGATTCAAGGTCTACCTGAATCTTCTTTGTTCCTGCATGATTAGTTATTGTACAAAATGAAGCATCTCCAACACTTGAGACAGAGACCTAACCTGGTCGATAGACTGGTTTCTTAGCTGGAATGTGGGAAAGAAGGATTTGTCTGATGCAGTATCACATTGACCCATTATGAAGCTGAGGATTTGTTCTCTGTATAAGCTTTGCTGACACTAGTATGTTCCCATTGGAAATGACTTTTTTTTTTTTTTCAATTAAAACATGTTAGCAAAATGTTTCTAGCCAGTTCCATCCACAGATGAAGCGTAAGTCAGTGAAAGAGATGCTTTGAACATGTAAAGTGCTGAGTAATCTGAAAAGTCCAGTTCTTCACAGAAAGAAAATGTTCTTTGAAGTAGGCCTTTGCCTCAAGTCCTGATCAGTAAAATGAGAATAATATTGCACTTCATTGCAGAGTGTGGCTATGACAATAAAGTGGTGGGTATTTGCAGACAACTCAGATGATACAGAAATGAGTGCCTAGAAAACACCCTGATATACTAGTATTTCTGTCTTCAGAGCTGTGTTTGTCTTCTGTACAGTAATACCTGGGATCACAGGTTAAAAAGGAGAAAATGGAGTTCTCACATAAGCAAAGATTATTGGTTCTGAGAACTGAAAAAGGTAATGGTTGTATTGTGGGGGAAGAAGCTTTCATAATTAAAGGCTTATTTTAATGTTTTTGACCTTGAAACCATAGTTGTAACTTTTTTTACAACATTTATTCAAAATGCAGATGTTAGTTGTCTTTTCTTTAAGTCATATTTAGTTGCTCTACATATTTCTGTCAGATAGCTTTCCAGATAAGAGTGCTATCATATTCAGAGGTTATTTTGACATTCTTCAAGTTATCATGAGCTATCTTCCGACACTTCTTAACTAAAATTACAAGAAATCCACCCTGTTTCTAACTGGTAAGACAAGAGCAGAGGGGGGAAAACATTTGACTTTGAGTATAGATAAGAATTAAAAAAGAGAATGCCTTTATAATACTTTGTAACTGCTTATCTTATTTCAGATGCCTTCCAAGCCAGGCATTTTGAAGGAAAAAACATTGCAGGGTCTAAAGAGGGTTCCTCAAGAAATAAAAAGTTCAGACTGTGACATTCCTTCTGTGGATCTTGGTAAAGATGACAGAAATGGTGGGAGGAAATCACCTTTAGCAACCATGAGGAAAAAAGTGTAAGAGTAATATACTGTTACTTTTTGTTGTGTGCTGTGTACTTGTATTGCCTTCTAAAACTAGTATCTGGCTATTCGTGTGCTTCAGGAGCAGTATAGGATGCCTTTTTGCAAGAAAGTTGGGTTTACGAGTAAGCTTGAGATAATCTGAAAGCTTCCAAAGCTGCTGTTGCTTGCCAGGTTCCTTAAATGCTTTAGGTGCTAGGGAAATAGAAGGTGACTACACCATTTGCCTTTATTGTTTGATTTTTCTGTTTCTGCTTTTATTTTCATTTAGAACTCCTTTCTTTTTCTGCTTTATGTAAATATCCCTTCTCTCATTGTTGAAGAAGGCAATTATTTTTTTACCCAGCAAATGATAATGACAGTGGTACATGAAGTTGAAAAATCAATACAGCACAAATTCTGATGTTTCTAATCCAGAACATAAGGATACTTCATAAAGGAAAATATAATTAATGGACTTTGATTAGGATCAAATTTATTTAAACCATGACAGTTTTCCCATAGTACATTCTGGTAGAACAAAATCACATCAGTCCCAATAGCCTGTGTCTTCTGGCTTTCTCTGCTTTTCCCAGGTATTTTTACTGAACAAAAGATCTGCCTGTTACCAACTTGAACATTTTTGACGGCTTAAATATAGAAGCTTCTGTTGTCACAACCATGCACAGAAGTTGGCCGGTCTGTCTGATTTTTTTAAGTAGTAAATGTACAACCTCTTCCTGCCTTGACTTTGCCTATCATAGATGGATTCCTGACATAGAGCATGACAATCAACAGTGTCCTTTGCCAGCCTGTACTATATGATTATTGCCTATGTTCTCTGTTTATGGTAGCAGTGGGAGAAGCTGTTATTTTCTACATATGATTGGAAGCTTTTATGGTTCAGACCATTTGGATTTCCTGAGAATTTTTCTCCCTTGCAACAGTGTTCTCTTACAGAGCTGAAATGAGGATGGGAGAATCCTGCACCTAATCATCCCTCAGTATACAAAGCCATCTGTTTGTACATGACTATCTCAGTGCTGTTGGTAGTGCTAGTCCTGATGTTGTCTTTCTATGTCTTTCTACACAGAGATGGTGCAAGTAGAGGATGTGCTGCTGCCTTCAGCCTACGATCAAATCCTTGCAAGAGGTAAGGAATCACCTTTCTGAAAAGGTCACAGACAACACAGATACAGATGTTGATTGAGTGAATACAGTAGGACGATACAGACAATATTTTGAGAAATAAAAAGAGAGTTGTTGTACAAAATGGATTTAACAGTTGGGAAGGAAATAGTTGTTTATATTCTAGTAAAGACTAGAAGCTCCTTGTAGATCAAAATCCTGAGATAGCTCAGTGAAGTAGTGATGTGTAAGATTCATGACCAGGCTTGTGTCCTTTATCACCAAAGCTCCTGTTCCTGTGTACCACAGTTGAAAAACAAGTGAGTAATTAAACAATCGAGAAGTAGTTCAGCAAGTGACAGTAACAATAGTTAAACAAGTGAGAAGGATTACCAAAAGGCATTTGTCACCTTGTCATTTTCTGTAAAGGAAAAGGTGGTAATAACTTCCACGGGACATTGCTGAAGTCCATAGAAGTTAGTTAATTTCCTTTTAAATAGATACTTTATTAATTAATAGAGGACCTTTACCAAAAGATACACAAGTGGTATATGGAAAGGGAAAGCTGGAACAAGATGTTTCTTGGTAGCTTCAGCAGAGCTAAGATTTAGTTGATTGTCTCTGAGGTGAAGCTCAAGTATTATTTTTTTCTTTTCTTCCTAGTGCCTTAGTTAAAAGTTGTGCTGTATCCAAAGTTACTACATCAGAATATAAGATGCCAGATGGCAAGTACCATTTGCTATAAAATCTTAACTTGATTTTTTTTTTGTCTGTTCCAAAGCTGAGGTTGTTACAAAAAGCTTTACAATAGAGCAACAAAGTTTTGTATGATTAAGAAAGACAGCACTTTGTATGCTTCAAGGATGCTTAGCAAATGGATTTTGTGTAGATACAGATGGAATAGCAGAGCTTCTGGTGGAAATGGAGCACTTCTACAAAAGCTTGTCAATAAATTCAGCAAGATTTTACTTCTCTGGAACACTTCCAAGTGTTTCTTAATGCTCATACTTAAAATGTGTCTAGCTGTTCTTTAGAAATTAATCAGTGAACCATTTCCATTCTCTTATCAAATACCACTGTGCTCTAAGAATTTACAGTGTCTGAGAAAAAACATAGGTCCAAACCTGGAAAAGGCAGAAATTTATGTTATGGTAGCCATCTGATGCTATTAGGTGAAATAATGGGCTAAAAAGCATCTAATAACTGGAAGCTGGTCTGAAGAAGCTAAATAGAGGCACTGTTATGTGAGTAACCAGATGGAAGATTGCAATGGCATTATTTGTCCAAAGCAGAAGTTTATTGTCTTTTTTCCATCTTTATGACTACCCAGTATTCATAATGAATTTAGTCCTTATTTCCCAAAGATATCCACAAAATCAGTAATCTAAATTTGCTCCAACTCTAACAAACTTCTTTTAGTGAACTTGTAGAACAATTTTACAATGCCTTTTCTTCACTATTAGAATGTGGCTGCCATTGCACTCTGCTTGAAAAACAAGCTTATCTTCTACAAACATGAAATATAGCAATCCTACTGGCACAGCTTTTGCTGTGATTTTCACAGTGATATGTTGTTGTGGTAAGGCATTAGCTGTCTTTTTCTATCTGCTAAGCCACAGAAATGCGGCATTTAGATCACAGCTAACCCCTGCAGGAGGTTAAAACCTTCACGGGAACAAAAGCACAAATGCCAATATGGTGGCTGCTATTTGTTCGGTTTATTAACTGCGCAATTGCTTTATATACGCCTTTCTGTACATCGCGAGATCTTTAGTTCCCTGTTCTTTCTGTGCATCGCGAGATCTTTTCATGTGCCTCTATTTTTCCCGTACATCGCGAGATCTTCCGAGCGCCTCTCCCTACAATATGTTTTTCCATGTAGGGAGACTGCAGCTAGAGACTCTGCTACTGAAAGCATTGTGGAAAAGGGTCCTTTCGGACCATGAGAAGTGCTTTCACTTAGCTGAGTAACCTGCTTCTTAAAGTACTCATTTGAGATTCACTTTCTAAGGCTTTTTTAATATAGCATCAGTCCTGAGTGTGTTTGTATTGTTTTATTCATAATGCTAAAAGCTTCCTGGGATTTACAAAACAAAGCTGTGATGTTGCTTTCATCCCCCTAAGAGCGAGCTCTGGAACTTATTTACATTGTTTGCTTTCAATTTACATGTATAAGATCTGGAGATTACATATGAGAGTTTCACATTCTCACTGTGGAGGCTAGTTAGCATTACCAAAACTCAAGCATAATACTTCCAGAATGCAAGTTTTGCCATCATTTTGCTTGCAGGGATCCTTCATGCTTACATACTGCAGATCTTCAATCCCAAGACATTATCCTGCCCTTTACATCCCTTGGTAAGTTTTCACTGGCCACATTTGAGGATGAATATGCCGTATCAATGTCAAACTGGAACTTTACAGAATACTGCAAAAAATACACTCCAAATACAGTATATTTTCTTAGGTCATTTACTCAAATACCTCTTTGCAGGTGCTATTATAAAGTCGCTGTTGCACTTACTGAAAAATCTGTATCTTGTTGCAAACCATCTCCATGGAGGCTGATGCCAGCACACCCAAAATGGGTATCTTCCATGGCAGTTATTCATGAGGAGCAATAGTCTTGTGTAATTAGCACGGATAACATTGTCACATTTTGGGGACCTAAATTTAGGCTCTTGAATTCTGTATTCATGTATCTAAATATGGATGTGCATTTGAGAGGCATCAGGTCATTGCAGATTCCATTGATGTTCTCCCAAGTACTGGGTGATCAGTACCTTTTAAACTGTGGTGAAATGAGTTTAGTAACCTAAACAGAAATATAAGGCTATGACTTTGACCCATCAGGGTTTGAAGATACTAGTCTTAGCTGACTCCTGTTTTCTTGTCCATAGATTATCCATTCTGTGAATTTTCTGTGAAAATTGACTGCAGATGCTGATGTATTTAATTGTTCTCTTTTAGTATTTAAGCCACTGTGCTTCAGAGGTAGGCTAGAACTCCTCTTTGTCCTGAGGAATAATTACTATGGGTCCTCTTTTTGTATTTCTGAGTATTAAAGAAAATCTCCTGAGTAGTTACTGTAAGCCTTCTAGCTGACAGCTACTGCAACAGCCAGGGATTTTTCCCGGTTTCCAAAATAGCTGCAAGTAGTGTTTTTTACATAGAAGACCTGAGAAGTAGTAGAAAACCCCTGAATTATTTTTGAGATGTCCCAGGAGGGGTGTTAGGAGTAAGGAAACAGACTATGGGAAGAAAAAGAGAAGAATTGTAGTAAATCTTCCCCCCATTAGTGGCATGCAACCTTTTTTTTTTTTTTTTTTTTTAATGCACACGCTGTGTGCCATACACATGAAAATACATACATACTCTGATGATAATACATTACATACTCTGTTGACTGCATACTTCTGTGCATATTTTGTCTCTTTTCCTTATGACTGTCTTTCTGCCAGGAATTCAAAGCATATCAATCAGTTATTGGAGAGGAGTGAACTGGCAGACCTCTGTAAGCAACATTGGGGTTTTTTTCTGCTTCTTATACCCAAGTAATGAGATCCAAGTCAGCCCAGCAGTAACGTATGGGGACTCTCAGCTTGTGAGTAGCTATGATAACCCCATCAGGCTGTTTTGGAAGTAAATATGAAGTGAGTAGCCAGCAGAAAAAAGCAGGCCCTACTTTTTTCCTAGGCAGGTTTTTTGGCCATTGTTCACATGACAACCACTTTTAACAGCAACAGTCACATTTTGCAGAGGCTATCATCTCCTGCCACCTGGGCTACTAATGAGGAATGGAAAGGATGAGAGTGCAATAAAGGGAATCCAACCTTGTAACTGTTAGATAACATCAAAGCTAGTATGGGTGTTTCTCTTTAGGTGTATGCTCACTGCTCTTTGCTTGGATATCTCCTAGGAGGTCCATCCATCTTCTCAGCATCTCCTTGTTCTGTATCCTCCCCCAAGAAGGTCTCTCAGGAGGATAGATACAGAGAAAGGTCTCCAGTACACTTGCTATTAACTGCTCCACCTGATGACCTTGCAGCTGGCCCCCGTGCCTTACCAGAGCACAGGCTGTCCACAAGGAAGGTTGGCTCTCCAGAGGGTGCAGCTGTGGGCCCCCAGATAAGTAAGTCTGGTCCTATTTACTGATCCAAAGAGCTTGGCTGGGTTTCTTTCCAGCCAGTACAGCAAGAGAGTTAGATACTGTAGGTTAAATTCAGCCATTTGGCAATTCTGTAGAAAATAACGGAGTCCCAACTATCATTCACTGATAGAGTCTTTTACAGTTAATGATTGTGGTATCTGTACTTCATACTGTATTTATTTTTATGTACCTTTGTAAGACATCGCTTACGGAATCAATTCACATTGCTGAATGTAAACACTAGTAGATTCTCCAATGTAGAGGGTTGACGTGGATTGATCTTCCACTTGTGGTTCCAGCAAGTGCAATTACAGTGTGCAAACTTACTGAAACGTAATTAATGATGGTTCATTTCAAAGCGCTGCTTTAGTGGTTCTGGTCCACTTAGCAAAAAGTGACCTGTTCTTGCTTTGATCAGACTGCCTTTGCCCTGTCACAGTTTTGTTCAAGTAGAAGGCTTTTACTGTGATAAATAATTGTGAGTAAAATGTAACAGCTAATTAATGTATTATACAAAGAGAAGAGAAGATAAATTCCATACATTGCTAAATTTATGAACTGGTAAATTGCTTTATTCATGTAGACTGTAGGGATGCTTAACATCAATATCTGCAGTAACAGGCAACCCAGTTGCCTCTTACCAATATTTGTAACAGTTGTTGTGGTTCCTATATGATGTTTAGAAAAGTTCTGAGGTTTACTGGAAATACTGATGTAAAGCTGTGTGTGTAGCTCTTAAAAAAAAGCTTTCCTGTGTCACAAAATATGTGTGATCTTGATGAACATTCTCAAGGTAGTCTATTAATTACTTGCCAGTGAATCAGGGCTGCTTTATTACATTCAAGTGACAGACAGATCCCAAAATGAGTAGATGCAACAGGAAAAACAGGTAAGCCACTAAATTTTCAAATAATTCTTACTGAATACCATTTTTAAACACCACATTTCTCTATTTGCAAGGTCTGAAAATAGCATTTCTCTTAATGTGCACATAAGCACTGCAGTTAGTATGGAGATGCTGCACACCTAGCTCTAAGCTAGTTCTGGTACAGGCAAAAATCTAACCATAGTTCCAAGGAGCTCAAAAGGAATAATGTTGCCTGCTTCTCAGTGGGAATTTTTTTTGTAGTTTCAACCTAACTTTAGCATGTCTGTATTGTGTTGTTATTTTATTAACGCAGTCTTCTCCTCAGACACTTTATCTTTTGTATTTTAGAAATATCAGGATCTCATCTTTATGCAGAGTGGTATCTAAACCAGCTGGGCTGAGCACTCATCCTGACGAACATTAACAGTGTTGCTCATTGACCTTTGCTTCCGCCAGCTGTCTGGCTGTGCAAAGACTAAATGCATATTTGTTAGCTAATCTGTATTTTTAATGCATTTTTAAGAACTAAGAAATGCCTGTTCAGAAGCAGAGCACAAATGTACGTGGCATCTCCCCATCAAAGCACTGAATTGGCTATGTGAGTGACTACGTGCAAATTTCTGTACCTGTGGAGCAATTCAACGATCCCCGCAATGAGCTTCAGTTCTGGTTTGCATCTGTTTTAGGAAACATGCAGGCTTTGTGGCGTGGCTATCTCTGCAATGGGACATAAACCCCAAATCGTTTCCATGTAGACCACAGGAGATCTAGCAGGTCACAACTGTAGTCTTCAGTCAATTGCCAATCGTTGCTCAGTTCAAAGTGGCATCACTCATTTTTTGTTCTGTTTTGGTTTTTTTGTTTTGTCTTGTTTATCTGGTCAGCCAGTTACCTCCATCACTGGCTCCTTGTAATTTTTTTGTTGCCTCTTTTTATTTGAGAATTGATGACTGTAGCAAAAATGAAACAGTCCAAGTTCTGGTCAGAAGAGGCTCCAGGGCGGGAAACTGTGGTTGTTCATAAGGTACTGGTGTGACCGTGTCAATGTTCAGTCAGACAGGCACAGTGCCTGTTGAATTCTGCACTGGTCTGGATCTTCAAAGACTTGGAATTTCTGGTTTTATTCCTGGCTTTAGTAAGTTCCATCTTTCTGTACCTTCGTTTTCCATCCATAAAATGCAACTGACACTACTGCTTTCCTTTGTACAACCCTTGCAGTTTTACTGGCAAAGAGGGACTTAGAAGTTGTGGGCATAAATACTACTTGAGTAACATAAAGCACTTTTTCTCCATTCCCCAAATGAGGAAATTTATAGGCAAAACAGAAATGTGGTTGTGTTTTCACTTAAACAGAAATACCACTGAGTAAAAATTTCTGCTAATAACCTTGTCTTCTTACTCATTTTCTTTGCTACTGGAAGTTTCATTGTTTGAAATTTTATTTTCTAAGAACTTTACTTTAGATGGAATGTTTCAATAATTTATAATGACCTTTATTTTTTTTTTAATCTGTGGTAACATATTGATGAATAATTTTCTCACTAGCTTATCAGCTCATGGAAACTAGTGAGACTACACCTAGGAGGCTACAGAACAAGATGGAAAGCCTGCAAAACCTGATGGAATCATTACAGATAAAAAAACAAGGTGCCAGGATTTACCAAAAATATTTCTATTTTATTCAAAATACCCACACTTTCCAGAAACAGTTCTTGTTACCTGCCAAAGCACTACCTGTGTTTTTGCATGAGGTCAGTTTAGATGTGCCTGTTTTACTAGCAGTACCCACTTCTACATTATCCTGCTCCTAGGAGAGTAATTAGATTAACTCCACAATGCACTGTTGCTCAGCCCCTTAACTCTAATAAGCTTCAAGATCCTTAACATTTCAAACATGGCAGCTGGTCAGGGGTGCCCTCATGTGCTGTCATGTCCAATTAAATGAAATTTTTAACAAGCTGGTGACTCTGAAAGATACTCTGAGAGCCCCATACTTGAAAAATGTAGTTTCCCAGCAGCGGCCCTAGAAGTATATCCTTTCCTCCTCAACTTTTTAAAAAATCTGAGATGACCACAGTGACGATGGAGAACTTTTCAGGTTCTCTTCTTGCTCCCACTGAAGTCACTGGTTAAAAGTACATGAACTCTTGTGATGGCAGGATGCCAAGTGAGATGGAATTTCTTTGCACTTTTTCTTATTGCACAGTCCAGTTGCTTCCCCTTTTCCCCTTTAAGTCTCACTGCATAGATTTGGGAAATTATTATTTCCCCACATCATGCAGTGCACACAGGGACATACAAGTGACCTGATTTAGGTAAAACTAATCAAATTATTTAAAGTATAAGGTAAATGTTCTCATATATATTCTTTGACATCTATTAACATCTTCATTTTGCCTGTTTTCTGTATCTACATAAAAACATATATTCATATCTGTAATGTATCGAGAATTAACCTATAAAGGGGGGGTGGGGAAGCCTTTTACGTACACACTAAGTAAACCTGTTTTCATGAGTGTTGGACCAAAGGTATTAATTTCACACCATCCCATAAGAGACATTCTGAAATCAATAGCTTTTTGCCACTACTCCAGTGTTTGGTGCTTTGGCTTCACAAAGCAGATGAGGTGATGCCTATTTATAACTGGGTTTATCTGTTCTGTGTCCTGCATATAAAGAATTGCAAACTAAAGTTGCATTTATAAGGGCTTGATAAGTATGATGTAACATGTGAGAGGATATTACAAAGCTTCAGGTGTCTGCATCTGAGGCCTCAATCATTTTAGCATAAGGCGGTGTTCAGATAATCTGTTCTTGCTGCTATTTTCAGCCATATCATCAGTGAACAGAACTCAGGACATGAAGACAGGGAAAGCAAAGGAAAAGGAGAAAAAGCTATCAAAGGGAAGACGCAGTATACTTTATTGATTACTTTCACGTGTGTATATTGTGTTTAAAATACATTGTATTTTTTAAAATTAACAATAAAAGTTCAGTTTTGTAATTCTTGCCTGGAACCATGACACTCTTTAGAGTTTTTACCTTTAAATGAGTGGGAAATACAGAGGAGTAATACATCTAAATACAGACTCTCTCGCACGTATTTTCAGTAGCTGTGTGCTGTGGGGAACACTGGCCACGGGGCACTGCTGACTGCTTCAAGTGCCAGTATCTCTTCCATGTGTTCTGGATCTTGCATGCCATTTCAGATCCTGGTTTTTAGAAAACTAGTTTTGAGATGGTTTGTTGGGCATTTTTTTTTCATTATAAAATAAATTGGTTTTCCCTCCCTCCATACTTCATGGTATTACTTCAATAAATTCCGATTCATCTGGATGTTCCAGAACTGCCAAGTATTTCCAATAAAAGCAGGAAACCTGCCCGTGGGTCCTGTTACTGTTGAGATAATGTGTTGAACCACATACCTACTGTTCAAGACTGCACAGATTTCACCCTAGACCATGATTCCTTTAAGCAGAATGGACTCATCAAGTGTTATTTTTAATGCCATTTTCACTACTTGTTGGGATATTTGGCTTGACTCATAGTACAGAGTCCAGTCTGTCTTGGGATTAGCTTTATAATCATAGGACTCATACGTTGACTTACAGCTGAGGGTATGTTCCTAGTTTGGTACTTTTTTGCCCTTCTTCAATCCATATCCCTCTGTAAAATCTAAAATAGGTGAAGTTTAGGCAGAAAAAAATGCATTTTGAATCTATACTGACTTTTTTTCTTGTAACAGTCTAGTATGACTTAAATTCCAGGCTCCACCACCCATATTAACAAGTTTGCTAAAATAGCTGGGCATGTTACTTTCAGTTGGTCTCCAAAATGCTCTTTGGTTGAGTTACCAGTACTTCCTTCCCTTAATACGACTGCCTAAGAGTAATATTTTCAAAGGTCATTCCTAGTGTAAGATTTAGATTACTTTATTAAAACAGGAAGGCTTTTGAGCACACCTGGCATACATGAATTTATTTTAAAACCTCCTATGTCTTCAGACATCTGAGGATTTTGAACCAGTGGGCAAATGATTTACTGCACTTAAAAGACTATCCAATGCTAAAAACAATTACAAAGTAATAAGATGAACAGGATCATTAAAGTATCAGATTGATGTTTAAAGCTTCATTAGTGTTTGACAATATCTCAGGGAACAAGATAGCTGTTGAAGAAAGTACAGGGGAAGAAGAACTTTGTACTCGTCCCAAATTGAGTACTTTCCAGAATTTGCCATTTGATTTTTGTCTGGGGACTGTTGGTGAAGAGCAGCTTAATAGTGCTGCACCTTCAGAGTCTAGCAAGGCTGTCTGAGAAGTTGGTCATGGAAGCTGCTGGCCTGGTAGCAGGGGAGTCCTTGCTATAAACAGTACTAACAAAACAAGGGGCAAGATGTCCCTCTGAAATAAATGGGTACCCAAGCACAGAAAAGTACCCCAGGGTCAGCAGGAGGTGACAGTGAAGCAGCTTCACTAGCATTAGTGTTTTTCCCCAATATCTGCTTTCTGAAAAGCAATTATGGCCTTGGATTTGTGGCAGTGTGGAATGCCATGCTTGAATTCAACGGGCTTACCCAGTGTTTTTGCCCAAACCAAATGATTTGTAGCTACAGCTCATCACAAGCAGCTTCATGAGCACAAGCCATGCAGATATAAGCTTGGTTTTGTTGACTTTAAAGCTACAGAACTATATTCAGAGTAGATCCAATCTCTGAGGGTTTTTTTGTTTGAGGTCATCTTGTGTGGGAAGAAGAGATCAGTGAGTTGTTCCTAAGTTGTCCTCAGTTATTGTCAACAGTGTTTTGATCTAATTCAGGTGATTTTCTATATTTCCTAATAATTTTTTTCCATTGATTCTGTCATTTTTTCCAACAGTGTTGCAAGCTTAGCCAAAATGTTAATAAAGGCACCTCCCCTTTGCTAGGAATTGGTTGGACTGAAAAGGGAAACGATCATTTTAGATGGCTTATCACAGTTTGGACTTGTTTTACATATTTGACAGACCTGCCACAGTTTTTTGTAAGAAAAGGGTGAGGTGTAGAGAGAGAGAGCATGTCTTCACCCCATAGCCCAGCAGGTTGGAAAAGGTTAATGAAAAGTGCACTCTTAGTTGTGTTCAAGGAGCCAAGCTAAAAAGAGTTTCAAAAGACTGCAGCCCTGTGAGAACAGAAGGGAGCAGGTGGAGAGGTACAAATAGTCAAGACAGAAGGGAGATCTGCCAAGCCAAAAGGCAGCTTAACATCCTCGTGCTGGAATCCAGCAGAGTTGGCAACAGGTCTGGGCTTCTTCCCTGCCACCAGCAGAAGGCAAAAGGGGAAGGGGAGGCGAAAGGGTCGTAGACTCGTGGGCCCTCAAGCAGCAATATATACCCTGGACTTGGCAGCACAAACAGCACTTTGTTATTCCATGACATACAGGTGGATGTCGGAGGACTGTTAAGCAAATCTTGACCACAGCAGGACACCGCAGATGGCAGCCATGCCCCTAAGAGAGAAAACCTAATACTAGTCTAATATTTTTGAGTGGATCATGTGGAGAGACTCCAAACAGTAAGTTTAACTCCCAGAGAGAATGTGGGATGGGCATGGTTTTTGCAAAGGCACCTGCAAAGTGAATAGGAAACAAATGAGTTGCAATGCAAGCTTCTGCATGTGACTTTAAACTGGTTTATGTCCAGTACCCATCCCAGCCTTAGGCTGTCTGCTCAGCTCACTAACCAAGTGCAGCATTTAGCATTTGTACACCAAACTGCTTCACAAGTAGGAGTAGATTGCAGTTCATCTAAAAGTAATCAAATTATCTAATTTGTCAGAAGTTTGTTGGTGGCAGTATGAGCAGGTGAACTTAAATGGTAGATCTTTGGTTGCAGTCATTCTGGCTTTGCCAAGCTGTGTGAGACAGTTTATTATTTGCTTTTAGATATCCTGAGCCACTGGTTGAAAGGCTGTTAGAACCACGTAGGAATGTCAACAAGAACTTGTTTCTCGCATGTAGCTTCACTAGTCTCACAGACAGGACATTGTATTAGACAGCTATCAGCCCATTCTAGCATAATGGTTTTTATGCAGCAAGGCAACTTTGTTTAAATCTACCTTCACGCTTGAGTGAATAGATTGTTCAATAATGAGAAATAACCTCTGTAAACTTGGGGAAAATACTAATCGGCTCCTTCAGTAATACAAAAATCCAGAGTTCTTTCACCATTCAAATAACATTTAATTTACATAGCACAGGCCCTGCTTTGCAGGCAGCGATGTGAATGGCATAATAATTTAGAGGTTACAACAAAAGTGCAGTGCATGTCGTTGTAGAAACCTTGCTTGATCAGTCAGCAAGATGATGCAATCATGACAACTATATGGATTGTCTGTGGGATCAAAGTGCAGGGTGTTTAATTAAAAAGAAAATTGTTCTCAATCAGAGAGACTTCTCAGGGTTAGTCTGTTTGAAACATGTTCATCACTGCATTAGAGAATCTATTCTAGTGTAGGTTAAGTGGCTTGCTAGTGAATATCTTAATCTGATACCACAGTTAATCTTCTCAGACAAGCCTCTGATGTCTGTATAAATACACTCAAATAGCAGTGGCTGTTGGACAACTGCTTTTTAAGTTGACAGTATCTCACTATTTGAGGAGCTTGCATTAATGGGGAAAAAAAAATGTAAACAGCTTGAAATATCATGTTTTGCTTTGACTTCAGTGTTTTTTCAAGATCAACTTATTTTTCAACCATCCCTCTGTATATTAGGGATATTGTTCACTTAAATTTATAGTTAGAAGAGCTAAGTGCAAAAAATGTAATCAAGGTACCAAGGCATTAGTTCCATCACAGTTTTGCCTACTCAGTTAAATCTAAGTTACTGATTAAACCCACACAAACGTTTGTGTACTCAGTGGTGGTGCACATGGACAGAATTTAAGAGCTTTCTCTTTATATACAGTAAGCATAACTAAACAGTAAAAATTTTTGTTACAGTAAAGCTGTAGCCCCTAAAATGAAATGAGCTTCATGTTAATACTTATTTTTCAACCCAGGGCATGCTAACTATGCCCTATTTTCCTTTTAAGTTCATGTAGTAAGTACCTTAAGTCCCATATTAGTTTCCTGTTAAGAAAGTTGAGGACTAGTGTGTGCATATGCACATGTGTTTAAGACCACTGAAGCAGCATCAACCACCAGCTGAATTGTCAGCTCCATCCTCTCCCTTTTGAATCAGTTGCCAGAAATTATACTACATTCCTTCCAGACCTGCAGTACTTCTCATGCAGTAGTTACAGAGGTACTTTTCGTCTTGAACAAGCAGTTACCAACAAGCTTACAGTCAGTCTTGAGTTCAGCTCCCACCCACATTTCCTACCTTGTTCTCTTCTATAAAAGGTCTCTTGAAGGAAATGAAATTTATTCATCTGGATCTGCAGGTTGCTTGAGACAACCAGAGCAACAGCTGGGAGGGGCTTGTTTTACATGAGAACATGAAAACTCCAACTTGCCAATGTAGTTGTTCATTTGCATTAGTCTCTCTCCCTCTTCACCCTCCCCCCTCAACACCCCCCAAGATTTTCTGTAGCTGTTTTGTGGCTATGCCTGCATGAGCAGGCAGACCAGCCCACTCTCAATGGATTTCTTTCATGAAACAGCTGGTACTGAAGTCCCAGTAACATTTCAGACACTTGTTCTTCACAGCAGCTCTCATATTGTCCCACCAACTGGATGTCCATTAAGCATTAGATGCAGGCGGTAAGTGTCTGAAGCTCATCTGCCAGTCTATCACCCAAATCCATTCTATTTCACATATTCAGACTGTCCCACCATGCAAAGCAGGAAAGAATTAGAGGCAATTAGATCAACAATGTGATATTGAAGTAAATGTTCTAAACCAAAGTGCTAATTTATGCCCTTCCAGAACTCCTACAGAACTATGCTCTTCAGACCACAGGGAAGTGATATTTGAAAGCTAGAGCTAGGTTCCTCATGGAACAAAGAGCTTGCTCAAGTGGCATCATGTATTTGTAAACAAAAATACAAAACGCAGGTAAGCAGAGCAGCTTGGTGCTTCTGTCATATAAAAAATATCAACTGGTTAAAGCTAGAAGTACTTTACCTGGTTTACTATAAGGCCACAACTTCAAATAAATTTGTGTTGAAAAGCATAGTATTGAAAAAAGCATACAAGTTTAAGCTAAGTAGTTGCTAGCAATACTGTGGTATTGTTCCTAGGTAGGCAGTATATGCCACCTAACTATTTCAGAAAGAATCCTATTCCCTAGCCATCACAGCAGTCCAGGTTTTTTTAAAAGCCTGCTCCCGCCCTGACAAAGTAATTCATTAAGCCCAGTCAGTCCTTTCTGACCTTTGCTCTCCTCTCAGCAGGATGATCTGACTATAAGGAACTTATCTGCCAAGCTTCCACTTGAGCTGAGGTGCTTCCTGAAGAGTAGGGAGTAGAGAATGAAGTACCTTGGGGTTAAACCTTTGTTACTCCAGAGTGTCAGCCACTTGTCAGGAATTCTTTAGCACTAAGATTTCAGGTCACTTCTACCAAAGTTATTAAAATTAATAAGTTCACTGGTCAAGTTGTAACAGACTATAGTCTGGAAGTGTTTATTCTTTATTCAATATGCGACATAAGTTAAAACACTGAAGTCCCTATTACAGTGTCGGTAACCACACTTCCTAGTATGCTTCAAAAGCCCTAAGCAGTGGTACAAAGATGCATCCCACAGCCCCAGTCAAAGCAACACGAACTCAAACCCAGGGTCCAGATTTACCTGGACAGGCAGCTGCTCAGAACGCTGCTCAAGCCCTCACAGCCTACCCCACACATCTTCAGAACGCATTTGAGGTTGATTTTGCAGGTTGACAAATTATTTCCTGATGGGGATGGCATAGATCTGCTGCTCAGGCCGTTTAACCAGGTTTGATACAGGATTTACAGACCTCTGCACTTGAGAAGGTCTCCTACTGAAGCAGGGGTAGAGTTTAGGGGCTCTGTGATTAATCTAAGCAGGTTTGCCATTAGATAAGCAGCTTCCAAAATCCCATTAATGATATCCCCACCACTGATGAACAATTTGATCTTCATGTTCACTCACTAGGGTCCTGTTACTGCATTCTTCCCAACGTCTGACCTTCCCATTCTCCACCAAGATAAATTTCCACTCTACTTTGGTGTCTACTGGCAGACTAATGGATTCAGACCAGAAGCCATCCTTGTCATGCTTGAGGGGAACGTAGCTGTGCCACTGGCCGAGACACTCATGGTCACCAGTAACACCAATCAGCTGAGCGTCAGAGTGCGTGATGTAATGCACACGGAAAGTCACATGGATATTCTGAAACATGGGGGGCACGGCCGCAACTCTCTTTGCTTTCAGGTCCCCATCAGGGCAGTCTCCGTGTTCCCATTCCTTGCTGCTGGAGTCTTCCACGCTGCCATTATTGCCAGCCTCCCCCCAGGCCAGGTGCTCAGAAACAACTTCCCACTCTCCGTGGTCCAAGTCCCTACTCTCAGCCGGCTGACCCGGCTGCTCCTCGCTTCTGTCCTTACAGACATCATCTGAGGCTCCTGCCCCGTTCATCGCGCCCCGTCCATCACTTGCCTGTCCCATCTGGGGTCTCGCTTCGCCTGCCTGGCCGCCGTGTGCATGGGCTGGACGGTCCCTGGAGCCGGTGGCTCCCTGCTTCAGGAGCAGCTGCTCCACCTCCAGAGGTTCGTCTGAAACTCCACCACTTGGAACGTGGTTAAGCTCTTTCCTCGGTACAGCCGCCAGACCGTCTCCTGGCTTCCGAGGGCCGGGCAGGGCACCGGCCTTGACCTCCTGCAGCGCTTGCTCCCCGCTCGCCAGAACATCCTCTAAAAACGACATTTAAAACAAGACTGGCTTAAGCAACGCTCTTAAGCTTAGCGGCCGCAAACCCCCGTCCTCGCCGGCAGCCTTGGGCAGACTGCGACACACCGAGCATCGTCTCCCCCCGCCACCAGACCCCGGCCGGTACCTGTGGCCGCCGCCGCCGCCCGGCCTCTGGCCCGCCGGGGCCCCTCGCCGCCGCCCGGCAGCCGGGCCGCCGCTCCGCCGCCCTCCGCGCCTCGCCCGTCACCGCCGCCGTACCAGAGCCAGGCGAGAAGGGCGGCCAGCAGCCCCACCGCCAGCGCCGGCCACAGCCCCGCTCCCAGGCAGCCCCAGCCCCAGCCCTCGGCGGGGAGGGCGGCGGCGGAGAGGGGGGGCGGCAGGTGCGGCGCGGCGCCGGGCTGCCGCAGGACGGGCGGGCCGCGGTCGCGGGCCATTACCGGGCGCTGGCAGCGGGGCCACCGCCACCCCCCACCCCCCGACGCCGCTTTAAACCGGGCCCCGGCGCCGGGGAGGAGCTCGGCCGCGGGGCGGGATCGGATCCCCTTGCGCCTGGCGGGGCCGTCGGGCCGCCCCCGGGGCGGGCGCGGGCGGCTGGAGGCAGGGAGAGGGCAGGTTGGAATAAAAAAGTCAGAAGTGAGGTGAGAAAAAGTTGAAAGTCTCACTTTCTCCTCTTTTCCAACCCTCCTCCCTTGTCTGCCATCCCTCTTTTCATTCTCTTTCCTCATTTTGTCGTGCTGCAAGTGTTGTAAACCACAGATAAAAATGAAGGGAGATGACACGCAAAAGTTGAGGACCGAATGCTTGAGTTTCTTATTTTTGCATAAAAGCAAGCATTGGAGCTATAGTAACTGCAGAAGGCTGCAAAACTTAATTCTAGCAGCACTGGTGGCCTTAGATTTATATGCTCTAGCGGGGGCGCACTGAGGGTGACTGATTTGCTTGTACTTTAATTTTTGTATTGAAGAAAATCCAGGCTTTCTCTGGTATCCCTGAGTAGTGAGATGAATTCACTACTAAATTTATAACTTCTGCATCATGTTCTAATTACTACAATTGGATTTCTTAACATTGTCCTGCTCTCCTGTCTTCCATATTATGCTCAGGAAGCTTTTTTTGACTACCAGGACTTCAGAGTCCATTAATGCAGAAGATATTTGACATTTATTTTAACTTAACCTTCATTTTACTAAGCAGTTTCCCTCTTGAAGTCATGATGTCAAATTTTATTTCAAAATTAAAAGGTTATACAGATAAAGCTTACTAAGAACCCAAGAAATGTAGTAAATGCAACTTACGACTTTCTATTTTCAGCTGATAATTCTGGAGTGACAAACTGTAAAAATGTTTATCAGTGTAGACTGTTAACAGCAAAGATTAACACCAGAGAAGGAGTTAGGGGAGGCAGTTTCATTCAGTTTTGACTGCTGCCTTTTAAAAATCCATTCTCTTTATCTGAACAAAGATATTTTCATTACTTGATTTCTAAAGCCCACTGATGAGATTTTATCCACTGTCTCATTAGAAAAAAGACTGGCTAAGTGGATGTCCCAACAAGTCTATTTCCAGTGTGTGAACTTCTTAATCTTTCAGTGTCATTTAGAACAGCGCTACCTCAGCTTAACAGGACAGTAAATGTCATATGAATTTATAGAAGCACAAGTGTGCAGTCTTCGTGGTGACGTTCTCTGGCTGATATGGAATATGGTGGCCTGTGTGAATACACAGAATTCATGACCTAAATGTTTTTCCTTTCTCTGCTCACCACAGTAGCCAAGACACCTTCTCTGAAGCCCTCCTCCAACAAAGTGCTGAGCTTATGCTTAAGTAAAAATATCTATTTTGGTACTTTGATGTGTGGGATGCGTTCTGGCATGTGCTAAACATGCACTGCTCAGATCTGCTCAATAATAGAGTGAAAGAAAAGAACTGAGAAGCTAGAACCTGCCTGGGCACTTTCTCAGGGAATGTGGTTTTGGGTGCACTCTCTTTTACCACTGTTGATGCTTCAAGGTGCAGCTTAGCCTTGCCACTTAAAACAGACACTTGACTGTAATGAGTTGTACTAACTACTGAAACTCTTTGTGTAGTAGGTGATATTTTCACAGTTTACTTATATTTCTTTTTTCTAGCCTTCAAAACATATAGTCCCATGCTCTGTATTTGTACGCCACCTTGCTCAGCTGGGATTATCAGGTAGGGCACCTACATACTACTGTTCTTTAGGTAGCATGTGTGTACTGCAATTTAAAATTCCTAGTCATGTCCCTGAAACAGAGCAGACAAAAATCATTAATTATTGTACCATTACACTAACAGAGCACCCTCAGCACAGATGAAGAGGTAGTGTTTGGAGCTGCTAACCCCGGTATTTCTTTTCTTAAATATATTTGATGAAACAGCTTAGGAAGGAAGAGATACCAAACTAACACAGCTTAGAAGTGACTCTTAGAAAAACCCTTAAGGAACAGTTTATCTTGAAGACACAAAAATGCACATGATGAAAGACACGGTACTGCTTTAACGAGCAAGAATAGAGCAAAGGTATCCTTTGGTTCTATTCATCTTTCATGCTCATACAAGTCTCTTCAGTTTTCAGACTCTTTTCCACCCAGTATCTGTAGAAGAAACTAAAGCAAAACACCGAGATTGCTTTGAGTGCTCAGAGAGTAACTGTTGTCACTAGAAATGCATTTGAATGATTACGAAAAGAGGGAGTCACAGAGCACCCAGGTGCCATCAGGGACAAGCTTGCAGCACAACAAGGCAGGGAAGGACAGTTCTAGAACCTAGATCCCAGATTCCCACGTAAATCCTACTTATTCCCCAGAGAGCACATGCAATTTTTTTCCCAGTCGCTTCCAGGTGCTAGCAGCATCCACTGATGCAAATGCACTTTGAGTGCTGTGGCCTCCTAGACCAGGGCCATCCTTGTAATCTGCTGTGGAATGGCTACAGTTCAGAAGTGAGGGAGGTTTTTTGTGAGCAAGGGATGCAGTTTTATCAACTATTACTTGTCTGCAGCAGTTGCAGTGGGTGGCAGGACCTGAAAAGGCTTCATAATTTGCAAACCTCCTGGTAGGATTGCACTTTAGTCCAGCATAAATCCACACTGTTCCAAAGAAGAGTTGCCTGACCCTTTGGCTCCCCTGTCCTCACTGCCTGTTTTGTGCAGGCCTTTGCTTTCATGTGACCATTGAAGTGGGTCAGATTAGGCAACTGATCCATCAGAAAATTAAAAAAAAATATATTTCTTTTAATACACACAAATACTTGTGCCAACAGAGGGGAGAAAACAAGAATGGGTGGCCAAAGGAAAGGCAGACCTTTCCCTTTCAGAGGCAGTGTGGATTTATGCGGGATATAACTAGTTTTAAGAGGTTCAGTCGTGGTTGTAACAATGATACCTTGTCCAGGTAGCAATGAATTTGTGCTTTAGAACTCTTCTTAGGAAGTCTATAATTTATTTTGCATTTCCTTTTTTTAAAAACAAGGTTCTTGGTGAAATCTGAGGCTGAAATTCCTGAGTCACTGATCACTTATCACGTGTTAGAAGCAGAGATGCTGGACAGAAGAGAAGTGAGAAGAGTCACGGCCCAAGAGCTCATTGGGTGCTGAGGACTGAGGCTCCTGTTCTGAAGCAAACACACAGATAGTTGCAGGGGTAATTTACCCCTGGGTTTTGGTAGCCTTTCCTCTCTAGGAATTCTTGAAATGCTCACATGCCATAAAACGTGGAGACCTCTGCCTCCTAAGAGAATTTCCAAAGCAGATTAACAGAAGTGCTCAAAAATGTATCTTGTATTTTTTTTTCAAACTTTAATTGGAACCAAACAAAGCAGTACAATAAAGGGTCAAGAAGCCAGTTTCTCAAAGTCTCGGAGACACAATTCTGCTTCTAATTAATTCAGGATTTTAGTTTATTCATGCAATCATTTGTGATGTGGCTTTAGTTTGGACGTTAGCATTCTGTGAACGCTGAGCCTTCACTGCACCATTGTTTATTCAGTAAATGTGATAGCAGTTGCTGGACCGTGTTTTGAAAAGCTACATGTGACTTTGCAGAATTACCAGCCACCTGACTGGCCTAAGATCAGAATCCTCAAACTTGCCACCTTTTCACATTTTAGAAACAAAACAGTAGGGCAGGTACTTACTATCACAATTCTATAAGCAACTCTAGAGCCATAGCTGTTATTAGGAAGTCCTGGCCCATGTGCAGTGTCTCAGATTAATTTTCTGAATTTTATTCTGTAAACTCTGCCATCTAGTGTGGTGACAGGAAATCTCAGCTGAAATTTAAGAGCAAGTGAGAAATGCCTGGGCTGCATCAGATGAGTGCATCTATCCCACTATTCTGTCTCTGAGGGTGGCAGGAGGGGATGCTATTTAGGGAGCGTGTTTGAACCTGGCCCATGGTATCCACAGTTGCTGTATAAAGGGTGTTGGAGAGTACTTCTCTTGAACAGGCCTTGTGTGTGTACAGTGCTTCTTCCAGTTTTATAATAGAACAAAATGGAAACATGAATAAGGATGAAGAAAATACAAATTAAGGAACCCTGTTATTCACTGTGGTTGTATTATCTGGAAGTTCCACAGACAACTCAAGAATGAGAGTTTGTCAGGGGAAGCTTTATGGAGATTTGCAGAGTCCTTATCCTGTCCTATGCATTTCCTGAGCATAAGGAAAAAACAGTGGTGCTTTTGCAAAGCTCTGTTGAGGAGGGAAAGGAGAACAGGCCACAGGTGAGGTTGAAAGCCGGTAGCAACTTTCTGATAATAAGAGATTTCAGTGTTTGCTCATTGCCAGGCCTTACACAGTGGATTCTCACTGTCACAGAGTGAAAACCAAAGCAGTCATTGTCACCAGCTAGGTGAATAGTAAGAAACATTATGCCTCTTATTCTTGCTGCAAGTGGTACACAGGCATGTTCCCATAACCTACATGCCCTGTAGTCATTAACTCTGGGGGACTCAGTGTCAGTGGTACACAGTGCTTATGGTACCTCCTTAACAAGGAGTGGTGTAAAACTGCAAAGACCATTGCCTTTTTCTTTTGGATCCACTAAAGGTTCGCCCACATTTTGCCTTTTCCATGTTTTAGGTCAATGTACTAGGTGTCATATCTGCTCTCAACAACTTTGGGCTGGCTTGATTCCTAACAAATATAGAACAACGTGTAGTAACTCTCTTAATCATATTTCCTATTGATAGAGCAGATACCAAGTACTGGTGCTGCATAATTGTGCTTTGGTAGTTACCCTTTGCAGTAGCTGTAAGGTATAATCATGTTGAGCACTGTTAGTTCTTTTAGTGTGAGGAATACTAGGCAGAAGACCGTAGTGGTTTAGGCCCTGCGGGAACCCGAGACCACGTTGCCATTGTCCCTCCCCACCCTCGGACTGGATGGGGCAGGGAGTGAGATACAAACCCCGGGGTTGAGATAAGGAAAAATTTAATACAACAGTGTAACAAATAATAAACCGAACAACAATAGCAATAACGAAAACAATAAACAGTAATAACAATGAAAAGGACAAGAGATATACAGAGATATACCGCAAGGATACAGCAGCAGAAGGGTAGCGATGACGAACAAAAGCTGTCCCCGCTCTTCTCGAACTTGGGCGCCCGGACCTGATGTCAGCGTGGTACTGAATAACCCAGCTAGAGCTCCCTCCCCACTGCTGGGGAAACTTAACCCTATCCAAGCTGAACCAGGACAAAGACTTATGTCCAGTCTACTATTCTTGTTAAGTTTTCTAACCTAGCCATTTGCTAGTGAGTTGGTTTTAGTTTGTAGCCAAAGGAGTAGACAGTTTAACTGGAAATGGTCAGATTCACTTGGGAATATACCTCTGTAGTAGAAGAGGAGGCACAGAAGAGTGGAGGAAGGCAAGGAGGGGATATAGTGAGAAGGGAGAAGCACAGATGGAGCTGTGGAAGCAAGTATTTCTAGAAGTAAGGTATTTTGTTCATCTCTTCCTTCTGTCCCCAGTGAGAAGATGTGCCCAACAGCAGAGCTAAAAGGAGATGGGAGAAGGAAAATCATCATCTCATGGATATCTTAACCATAGCTCACAAAGCTTAGTCTAAAGTAGCTTTCCCTAGAAGCCAGTTTAAAATCTAAAATGCAAGACTTTGCTGCCATGGAGGTTTTTGTGGTAGTTGCTTGACACTTTCTGCATTGGGGCCCCACCCAACCAACTAGGTAGACAAATAGGAAGGGCAAAGTATTCATATACTTTGGATCTGCATCACACTCTGGGAAGAAACTGTAACCCTGATTGTCTGTCTGTACCATCTTTTTCCCAAATTAATTGTGAATATCTCAGCTATGAACACTGGATGCTCTTCTCTGTGCAACATTTCACAGTAGGCAGCAGGTGGCACATGCGGAGTATGTCTGACAGTAAAAGCTATTCATTTCCAGACAATGAAGAGACGTTTCTCTCAGTTGCTATTAGCTTTTGAAAAGCAATGTTTCCTATCCCTTCTGTCCTAGATTGCTGACCGAAAAGTTGCAGAAGAATGTTAAGAAGAGCAGAGAAGCAGGCAGATGAGAACTGGTGGGAGTGCTGTCCTCACAACTGGCCTTCAGAGGGGTTAGTAATGAGGATACCCCAGATCCAGACTTACTTTACATTATCAGCCATTAAAGTCTGGAAGGCAGCCAGTGAAGAGGAGGGAAAGGCTGTTTCTCCTAATGAATCAGCATGTGTGTCTATAATGCTTACAATCATGGTGAAGGAAAGCCAGGCACCACCAGAACCTTTCCTTGTGTCCAAAGGCTGAAAGGGACCTCAGGAGTCCAGTTTAGGGCTGGTGTCTGCAGGCTGCTGATGGCCTGGAGGTCGTCCATGAATGTATTTATTTTTAACACCCCCGCCTTCAACATTCCAATGGATGGCAAATATGTTTCTGCCTGTCTGCAGGCAGAGGTTCCCAACTACTGACACTTAAAAATGTGAATGTTCATAATTCTAATAGCAAAATCAAAGTACTGCAAGATAGTAAAGCTTAGCTATATCTTAAGGACTTTGCTCTTCGTAGCCACCAAAATAATGGTAAAATACAAAAGCGTCCATGTATTGTCTTCAAAAAACCTTTTTATTTTAACAATCAAGAAGTGCTGGTCTGTTTTACTCTTCTGCCATCATCATCAACCTGCCAATGATTATGTAAGCTGATCTTGAAAGAGGGGTAAACCAGAGCCTTCAGGATGATGTATTTCATTATTTAACTGTCCTTTCTGTTAGAAAATCATTGTCAATTTTTAACCTAAATCTGTCTGCTCCCCCTGAGCTCACTTACCCTGTCCCAAAATAACATGGGAAGCAAAGTACTTCCAGTTTCTTTTTATCACCCTTGTACTTAGTTGGAGCTTCTAATGCATGTTCTCCATTAGCTCTTATCTGTATTAGAAATTCAGTTTACTCCCTCCTGGCATGTTGGTCACAGGTGTATAATCACTCCTGTAGCTCTTTTCTTTTGAATTTGTTTACATCCTTCTTAAAGAACAGTAACCAAACCTGGACACAGACGTCACCCCCAGAGGTGGTCTTTTACCCAAGCTGAGAAGAGCAGAGGGTTATTTCTTGCTCATCTTTGTTCTCATGATAGGACTCTACCTTTTATCTGCACAACCAAGACGTTGCTGACATTTACAATCTACCAAAATCCCCGTATCCTTCCCTTGCTGAACTCCTGCCTAGCCAGCTGTTCCTCACTTGGTATTTGAAGAAGTTCTGCTTGGGAGAGGTCATTCAACCCTGGTTTTGCACTCCTTTATTTTCCAGATTTTGTCCAACGTCAGGAACATTTTGAATCTATTTGAAGCCCTTCAACACCTTTGTAGTGTTTTCTAACCAGGTGTCATCTGCAGATTGAATGGATTCTTTGTCAGTGCACTGGTTTTCCATGAATTTTCAGGGAAAGAACTTGTGATTCTGAATTTGTTCTACTATTTTCCATATTATAATGTAATTCATCCTCACTTAGCTGACTCAAAACATCTAACAGGTCTAATGTCATTCTTTCCTACTTACCCATAGTAATCTGACTTGGAATTCCTTCTTGGGTTTGAGGTAGAGCTTATTGCTTGCCCAGGCCAGTCTCTTATTGCATTTCCTGTGCTTTCTCTGAACTTGTGTACTGTGCCAGTAATATCAAGGAATGACCACTTTCCCTAAATCCCTTTTCCTCATAGGTTTGTTTCCCACAAGCCATTATTTGCAAGCTTTTTCAGTTTATTAGTCACTCTCTTTGCAAGTCATACTTACTATTTTGTTCACCATTCTCTGTTTCCCTAGCTGCTATAGTTGCCTTTCATATGCCATTTCATGATGGGTTACCCATGCTTTCTTCTCCTTCCTAGGTTAGAATCAAATCCCTTCTAAGGATTTGAAGGAGGAGGGAGAAAATACAAGACACTGCAAGGCAGAGAAAAAGAAACATTGAACCAGTGAAATTCTCCTCTTGGAGCCCAGTAGAAAAGGATTAAAGTTGCAGATCTACAGATGTTGCTCAGTTAAGTATTTCCCTGCGCACAGTATTTTAATCTCGGTGCTCTTTAGAGACATAATGAGATATGCCCAAACAAATGCCTTTATTCTTCAGTGGAAGTTCTGCATGTAGCAGAGTGGAAGGGTAAGTATACTGTACAGGAACAGACTGAAACAATAGTAAGACATTATTCTGTTATTTTGCCAGTGATGGAGAGCAGCAGAGACCCCAAAGCATAAAACATAGTATAAAATATTTGGCTAAATTCTGTGAATGTTAAGTGTCTCAAGCTCATCTCTGGGTTCACTGAAGTTGTGGTACCCAGGAGCTCTTAGAAACTGAGTAATAAATAAAAGATTCCAGCAAATACATGCTGATGGATAGACTCTCATGCTTGTCTAACATCCTAAAGACATTATGCTGAGACTTCCATGTAGATTCTTTATATAGTCAGGCCCATAGAAAAATGCAGCATAAAAGACATCCAAATATTTATTTTCAAACAACTTTTGACACAGAAATTTATCAAAGTCCAAAGTCTGAAGAGCACTGAGAAAACAAATACAAGCTTGACTTTTGTGATAAAATAAAAAGGACATCTATGTTTGTAGCTGACAGGTATAATCTTCTAAGCTGGAGAGGATAGAAAACAGTTGATTCTGAAAAAATACCAGAAATGTGGTTTTAGCTCCTGGGAAAGAACAGCTTCTGAGCGGACACTGAGCAGGGAGCTGATGTAGAGTGTGGTTATCTTTTTACACTCCTTCTTAGAGCATGTTACTCATGTCGGCAAGCTTTACAGGGAAATGTCTTTTTTAGCTGGAACATCCCATATGTATTCTGTGAGCCCACCTGTGCTGTTTATTTACTGTGAAATGAAGCTTTTTGGGATATAAATAGGACAGCAACAGGAATCTTTCATGTGCTTCAAAATACACTTTTGCTGACATCAAATCTGTATGCCCTGTTCTGAAACTGTTCCCACAAGTTCCTCTTTCCTGAGTTAAATGTTTGAAGGAGGATGTCATTGGTCACTTAGTCATGTGCTGCTTTGGTCTGATGACAGGAGAAAGCATAAAGTCCTTTCACACCCAGTCATGCTAGAGGAAGAGGCAAGATATGAGCCAGTAATTAGTGCTTAACAAGCCACCACTTGATGCTGTAACTCCATCCTAAGACCCAGGTCACATGCTAGAACCAATGAGGTGTGTGATTTTTTTTTCTTCCCCAAAGTGTTTCCTGCTTTGCTCTGGCTGCAGTGGCAAGGGATACATCTAAGCTACACAAGGTATTGCAGACTGCAGTGAAGGTCTGGCTTAATGGTTCCCATCCTATGGACCAGCACTGCTTTTGGCCACAAGATATTAAATAGTCAAAATTGAGGCTGGTAGGCACCACAAAGTGCAACATTGCTCTGGGGCTGGTGCCAATGGTCTGATAAGTAATAAGGACAGATGAGCTAGAATCTGCAAGATGCATGGGCCCAGGTGTGCTGGATTGTTTGCCTTCCTGAGGAAGGTGGAGGTGGACAGGCAGTGCAGTAGGTTCACAGGCAGCATTCACCCTCCCCTTCCCCTCCTCAATATTTTTTTCCTAGTGCCACTTTTGTGTTGAAAAAATGGTGCAAGTAATTGAATGTAACATTGCCTTCAACAGCTGTGAACAGTTGTACTCCTAGAGGGAGGCTGGCGACCTGCCCATCCAAACAGCTGGTGAACTTTGTTTACTGTACTAGAATAAAATACTGCTAAATGCGGGTGCTCATCACATCGTGGTGCCAAAGCTCTACATTCATCAGGCAGACTGAGGGGCAGTGATTCTGAGCCACTGACCTTCTGCAGCATGTCTCTGTACCTCCTCAGGTGGGGCTGTGAGATGGACTATATCCACTGAAGGGAACAGTTTGTTCTGAAGGAAAGAGATACCATAGGCTTCCTACCAGGATTAAGTCCCTAGGAGCCCCCTTGTTTCTTTAACCCCCGGGTCTGGGCTCTTTGAACATTGCTTCCTCCATCCTTCTCTTGCACTGGTCACTTCAGGCCTCTGCCATCTGGCACATTTCCAGGGAAGCCAGTGCCTATCACATCTTTAGCTAGTGTTGCCCTGCCCTGGGACTGTCACACACACAGTCTCATTGTGTAAGCTGGTAGACACGAGCTATTTGTATCAAGGCTAATATATAAAGCATTTGTTTAGTAACGGCTGCCACTGGTAGCCGGGATTAGGGCTAGGGAGTAAGAATGACTCATTCCGGCCTTATTTCTGGGCCTACGAAGTGTTCATTTAAGTGCAATAGACATTGGGAGTGAGGAAAAGACTCCCAATGTGAACCATTTTGGTCCTTTTCCTCATTGGTGCCAATAAGTTTGGTATACTTAAAGACTGAGACTGCAGGATTTGTATGTGGTAAGACTCCAGAGAGCTCCGCTATGCTGCTCTCGTTCCACTGATACTGTCTGCTAAAATATACTTACATTTCAGAATTTTAATTAGAGTTAGTTGATCGCCTGAGTAAATAATAATGTACTGCAGGCTAGCAAAATCATCTAATTGCAGCCTTCAGTACCTATGTTTATTTCAGGAACAAGGGAGGGTATCAGCCTGTAACATGACAGGCTCAAAACAAAGCAGACACTGTAGATCTGCAGCCTTGCTTAAATGCAGATAGTGAACTGCAGTTTTATGCAGACTATCTGCATAAAAATCCCCTGCTTACTATGAAAGACCTCCACTTTTCCTCAGTAAAATAGTACATAGAGGTAGTGTAAATCTAGGTTTTAATGCAGCAGCATACATTTTAAGCTCCTGAATCTGCTCTTAAATTTTTCACATCAATAAGAAGTTGATCATAGGCTACAAAAGCAAAAAAATGAGACTCCTAGAGGACTGCAGTGGGTTTTTCAGAATTACTGAGTCACCTGGTCCCTCAGAAAGTTTGTCTTTGACTTCAAAAGAAGAATGATGTGGCGCACTGAGCACAGATGTAGCAACAACACATTTCAAATATGCTTCCCCAGAGTCTGTCCTATCATATTCCAGCAGAACATCCTTCACCTTTGTAATGACGGAGTGGCATTCATGTGAAACATGATTCACAGGTCAGGGAAACATGTGCCACTGGTTTGCTAATTTTAAAGGTGCCCTCTGTAGTACAGTTCACTTAAAACTAGGTATGGATTGTTGAAACTGCGTCAGTGAAGCTGAATCCAAAATGAGGCAAATAAACATAATGGGTCTCTGTCCCTTCACACCAGCAAATGCTGAAGTAAACAGATGCACTTGGCAGCACTGTAGAATAAACCGACTTGTGATTTGCTCTGCACTTTGGCACTCACTGTGTACAAAGCTCCTGTTAAATGAGAGGGCTTGGGTCAGGGGCCAGAGTTTTCATCCACTGCTGTGGGATCTAGGCCCTGAAGTCCTACTGACAGTTGTAAACTGTAATCCTCACTTTTTTAGGAGGCATATATGTCATAATATAGGAAAAAGTATATGATCACCATTTATTCTGAGGGATTCTTTAGTATTTCTGGCATGTTCAGGGTTATCACAAGATGTTTTCAAGGCAGGAGGGTAAAGCCTCTTCTACCCCCTGTCTTATATTGATGGGAAAGTGTGGGGCTGGCTCAGTAACTGACCTGTGTGACTAATCTGACCATGTTAGCAAGGCGTCTCAGAAACCTGCCAGCTCCTTATAGCTTTCCCTATAATAAGATCAGAGATATATTTTTATTATGATTCAGGCTTTGTTGTCTTCCTGTTTGTAAGTAATAATGAGGGGCAGGGGGTTTATAAGGCAAGAGGGAACACAATCTTGGACTGGTTTTGCATTTCAGGTGCTGGATGGATGCTCACTTCAAGGAAGAATAGCAACAACTGTATCAACTTTACCTCTGGAAAGATGTTGTCTTTCAAAAGAGAGTGAAACAACTGAGTGTGGTGGTTTAGGATGCGGTCCATCTCCTTCGTGAAATCCTTCCCGGCTTCCTGCTTTGACCTGAGCTTGCAGCTGGGTTTAGCAGATATTTCCCATGGCTTTTGTTGAGCCAGGTGGGATCTACTCTGTAGCAGGATGAAGGGAAGCCCCTTTGGGCTAAGAATGATGATGTTAGCCCAGGGAGGAGGGAAGCCATTTCTGAAATCATCCAGACCACTTTTTAAGAACCACCAGCGCTGTCCATTAAGTGTATCTGAGAATCCCTGTTGGGTGCTGCATGCTGGCAAGCATCTTGATGACAGCTTTTCCGTGTACCTGAAACCAAAAAACCTCTAGTTAGTGCAGGAAATACTGGCTTTATAAAGAAGTGTGTTTTAAGACTTTGTTTGCATTAAGAAAGCAGGAATAAAAGGCTCACCACATCTGGCCTGTGCTGTGACAGTTTAGCTCCACTCTTTGCCCTCTGTGAAACCAGCACGTGGCAGGGGAGTTACTGGTTGGTGTCAAAGCTGAGAACCAAACATGCAGGACCACTCAGGCTCCAAGGGCTCAGGGTGTGAGAAAGGAGCTGTGCTAGATGCTGACATTCAGAAGCCAGGCAGGGGACTAGGTTACGAGTCAGGGCCTGGGAAAAGTGATTTGCTTGTTTTGCCTATTTTCCCATTAACACATTTAAGAGGGAAAACCTCAGGTCCAAACTCTGCTAACTCTGATGGGTGTGGGTCTACTCCAGCTGGAGCTTCAAAAGGGATGAGTGAACATGCCAGATTCAGAGGCAGATGAATGAAGGAGTATGAGGTCTTCACCAGACCTCCCTGACTCTCTTGCTCCTGCTCACCACAGAGCTGCACTCATCCTGACAGCTCCACTCTACAAGGCCCTGGCTGTCCGTGCAGCAGAGCCAAGAGAGGCTCTCAGTCGTGTAACTCATCCCCAAACTCTCTCTGTTTTCTCTGCCCTTTCCTTGGGACACGTGCCCCACACGCTCCTCTTGCTTGTCTCCATGCTCGCCAGGTCTGCCAGGAGCACTGCCAGGTGGCACAATGCCTTTGCTGCTGTTGCAGATAAGAAAGCTGAGCTGAATTATGGCTAGCCTCTTCCTGTGTCAGCACAGCCACATTCTCCTTTGCTCTACTGCTGTGAACAGCGTGGGCACATCTTAGCTGAGCTCTTGGTTCTTCCCTGGGTGCTCTTGCTCTTGTGCTTGTCCCTTGGCATGCAGAAGGTGTTCCCAGTAGTGCAGGGCTGTTTGCAGTGCTCATCAGCAACAAAACAAGCAAACCTGTTTGGTCCTGGAGCTGTTTCAGGACTGTATAGAAAACTGAGGGTTTGGCGAAATTATGTCAGTTTCCCTGGGCTCTAGCTGTCTAACCCATAATGGCTCCTCCCATGTCCTCAGGGAAGAAACCAGGTGGAGAGTAGGACTTAATGCACATGAGTATAAGATCAAGCACTTGAAAAGATAGTGTTCTTGACTGTTGCAATCTGCATTAGAGGAACATGCGGTCTAGCAGCTCTAACTTGATTTAAGGTAGTAAAACTCTGACAGTAGGAGATTTACTGATTAGATGGGCTTGGCACTGCAAGCCAGATCCTCAGCAAACTTGTTAGGCTGTTTAGGTTATCCAGACAGTGCTGCTTGCCAGAGTCTGTCATACATCCTGGTGCATGCTCTGCAGCTTCCTCTTCTTCCTTTGCTAGCAAGATCTCTGCTTCACAGTTTAGTGCAAGTCACAGCCTGTCTTACAAAGCCGCTAGTGGCATTCCCACCCCACAATATATTTCCTCCATCCCCCATCCCCTAATGTGGTCCCTTGTCCACATTCAGATTGAGAGTGCCCTAGCTCAGCAGGGAAGCAGTGAAGGCTCTAACATTTCTCTGTGGCAGCAGTGAAAACAAGATGTGCAGATGAGTAAAGAGGACATGGTGTGGGTCAGTGGTTGATGTGCTGGGGAGAAGAGGATAGGGGCTGATTAGGTTCATGGTGAAATTTGGAAAGGGAGTGGAGCTGAGTGAGGAGAGAAATCTGGCTGAGGAGAGAAATCTGGGTGAAAAGAACAGTAAGGAAAAGGTGGCCTGAAGCAATGCTCTGTCCTCCTACATAGGTGGCACAGTTTGCCACCTCTGAGTCATGAGGGTCTATATGCAGAAGCAGCTGATGAGTCAGGGAAGCAGCAAACCAAACCAGAAGCAGCTGATGGGTGTGAGTTACTGCACTTGCTAATTTTGGTATAGCTCAGATTATGAGGAATATGGATGTGTATGTGTAATTTTAAAATGTACTACATGATCTATATCACAGTTATGACATGCATGTAGAGGTATGTGTGTGTATGTGTGACTTACAATTCATGAAGACTGTGATTATTTAGCTGGAGTGTGTTAAAAACATGAGAGTCAAGCAGGACCAAATTTCCAAAGGAAGAACTTATTTGCTGCTGTTCTCGTATCACTTAAAAGCTTTCTTCAGAAGCAAAACCAAGTGCTGTAGACATATCTCTTGTCTCCTAAAAAGTAATTATCCCAAATCTAGATGCCAGTGTTCTAAATGCAAATCCCAGCCTGGCCTGACCGATGCACGCACTTTGTGTGCATCTCCCTATGCAGCTAAACCAGGAGCAAAGGCTGCTGTTACACAACCAGCAACTTTGTTCACAGACCTTTCCCAGGTCGCTGTTGAACCTAGTAATTGCAGGGTAGCTCTGCCCTATAGTGAACTCCTTTCTTGCCAGCAGTTCATTTGTACTGTGTGGGAAGAATAAATTAAAGCCTGAGTACAGTGAAATTTGATCACTACCCACTTACAAACCTTTCAGAAATTTCTCAACTCTCAGCTAAAATCAGTATCTTGTAATTACATTATTATTTTATTAATTATGCATACAGTACTAGAAACATACATAGTATGTGTGAATTCATTGATGACAAGTATGTGTATTAGCTGCGCATGAAAGGCAGAAGCGCAGTCTCCAAAAACCTTTTCCTTGTCTATTACTGATACACTTGGGTGTTCCCCAAGAACTGTCCCTCTAAGACAGGAAGCATACTGCATGTAGAGCTTTTTCTGCCATCCTCCTTGGCCCATGCTGTAAAACATCCAGCCATCAAAGGCACTTTGTGGTGAGCTACCAGGAAACTTGAAATGTTAAGGTCCTGCAAGCTCCCTGTAATATGTTTTATGTTCTGTTGTTGAGCTGGGCTGAGTTAAATGGCAGCCAGGGGTTAAATTCCTGACAGGATGTAAAAGAGAGAGATGCGCCGCCTTCATAAAGGATAATTCTTGATTACTAGAAGATGTCAGTCCCTGGAATATTTACCTCTGAATTTCTTCTGCTGTATATTCCAGAGGAAAATACAGGTAGGATTCAGAAACATGGTGATGGAGATGGAAGTAAACAGAGCACCACAGATACATAGATGAAAGCTGCAAAACATTGTGGCAGCAGGAGATGAATGGACAAGTCTACTAAAATTTTAGCTAATACAGAAACAGGTATTTATTAAGTAAAATACTTTCCTAGTTACAATTGCATTCTCAGTTGGGATGAAACTACACTTTGTTCTGGAAAGGCTGTTTCATGTCTCTGTGTGCCTTCAAGTCACAGCTCCTAAAGGAAGAAACACAAGATTTTGATCCAGTTAGACCTGGTATGAACAGGTCTATCAACACTGACAGATGCTTGTAGCACTAAAGTCTGAAGCAAGGACAAGCAAGATTCCTATCTTGGGTGGCAAAGACAAGAGATCCCTGAAGTGACATGGATGCACACAGAGAGACAACAAAAAATATGCTACCCCTGCTATCTGCTGTTTCCACCCCTCTATTGTGGCCAACATAAAACGTTCACTAAAGAAAGGTCTAATAGTTGATAAATTACAGGAGCAGGCTTAAGGATTTCTAGGATCTGTTCTGATTTGGCTGATACTGTGCTATATGATTTCCTACTTCCTTCCTTGACAAGTCTTTTCCTTCCTTACATATACCCCAAGGTGTAACTGGCATTACATAAACTAACGAAGCCATCTTGTCAACTTCAGTAAGTAATGACTTTGTATATTTCTTAAAGATTTTCCCAGTCCAGAACTATGTCCTCCATGGTTTAGTTTTTAAAAAAAGATTCTCAAATCATTTTACCACATGGAAATCAATAGGAGAGGCCCTGAACTATTCCCCTGGGAGCATGAAGCTTGCCCATTTTATCATGAGACACTGCAAAATCTAGGGTAGCCCAGCAGTATATGTGGGTGATGGGGGCAGAACAAGAGACAGCAGCTTTCTGTGGCAGACTCCATGACTGCTTGCTTGGTGTGTTCTCCAGACCCTAACAACTCAGTGTTCTCTGATTTACCTGCCCTCCACACCCCTTGCAACTTTACATTTCCAAAGGAGTCCTGCTGGCAACATGCATCCATTTTGATGAGCCTCTCCCCTACAGACATTGTGTATGCAGGCCTGTTGTGTCTGCCATCAAGCACAAAGAATCACACTCGACAGGGAAGGGACAATCTTTCCCAGGTATCAATTACTGTCAGTGTAACTGTCAGTGAGGCCCCAGCATGGGAGCTGGCACCTAGTATGTTTTACAGAGTAGGATTTGCCTATTATTTTCACTGTATTTATGGTGTTAGTGCAAGGCACCCACCACGTCTGGGATCCCAGTTGTGATGTGTTCTGTAAAATAACAGAAAAAGAAAAAAAAATGCCCCAAGAGTTTACAACGGAGATAAGGCAGTGGTGTAGCACATGAGCAGAGCAACTGTTACGAACTTCTGTAAATACTGTCATTTTAAGTTGCAGAGATACTTGGGAATGGCAAATTAAATAGTAAAAAAGTGAAAGGAGTAGGGAGAGGGAAGATTAATGCAAGGGGCAAGAAAGGAAAAAGAATGAGGACATGAAGACTTCTTTGGGTAAGGACATTTCCATGCTTCCCTAAATGTGGGCCTTATCTACCTTTTCCCCTTGTAGTATCAGAGTGATTTTGCAATGGGAAGATATGCCTCTGCTTGTTTCAGGGATAAATAATATTGGCACAGTATTGTGCCTTGAGCCAGCAGTGCACCCACTGCATTCCCATGCTGCACTTCAGAGGTGGAGTCACTCTTCACAGGAATGTTTTAAATATATCATTGCTAGTATGCAGTTTCTTGATTTCCAAAGGTAAAATAATTTGCCAACAAAGAAAATAACTCACACTGAGAATCAAGAAAATCTGTATGGAGAAATGATGTGTTTCTGTGCATCACATGGGTAGATTTTTACGAGAAAACAAACCAAAACACTGAATGAAGCAAAACCAAAATTCTGCAGAAATCATTGCTTGATCTATAAATATTCATGCCAGGGTTCAGCTAAAGGAATTTCAATGGTCCTGTGGGCTGCAAGAATCCTTTATCCATTGTGGTAGCAAACCAAATTTAGCTTTTGGGAAAAAAATAATTGTATCTCCCATTTAAGATATCTTAGATTGCTGTAATCCCTTAAATATTCCTGCCTTTCTTTTGATTTGCCAGGCTTTCAGTGCTCAGATAAAACAGCATGTTCTTTAACATCATTAATAAAAAATGCTTAATGGCTGTGGAGAGTAGTTATGATTCTAGATATTTAGATACTGCATAACTAGAGAATTGTCATCTATTCTTGTTCTTCTGTATTTATCTTTGATTTAGAGACAACAGACCTGGTTGGCTTCTTACTTACATTGGAGGTAATGCATCAGGATGTCTCCACTAAAAAACAGAAGTCACAGAACAGAACAATTAAACTACTTTAGGTGAGATGAGAAAGAGGTCTCCATTCCACTGCTTCAGCAGCCATGGAAAATATGCTTAATGTGCTGCAAGAGGAGGCATCTGCTTGTAAAAACTGTCACTATAGCAGGTCCCCACCAAAGGTCAGTATTTTATTGTGTAAGGGAAGGTTTATGGTTTCAGAGAAACTCCCATGGAAAGTTTTTTCTAGGTGCAGAATTCTATTGCTGTACTTAAATTAGCCTTCAAAACCGGATTCTAATTATTTACTCTGTTGCTTTTTGGAGAGATTATGATGAAACTGAGCTAAGAACACCACTTCAGAGTGGGAATCTAAATGAAAACAAGCTGCTAAAACATTTTTTTTTTTTTTCTGCATGGGTGGAACCACAAAAATTCTAGTTTTCCAAACAACTGCGAGATGTGACCTCCTAACATTTCATAAGAAAAATTTAAATGCATAAAAATTTAAATGCATATAGTAACATAACAATGTTACTGCAATTACAATTACAGGAAGTAGTATTTATAAAGGAAAATACTTGTGTCCATCTTAGCAGGAAATCCACCTGATGGGTTACTTGCTCTCTTCTGGGGAAGGCATGATTTGGATGAGGCCGATGGTGGCAAGCTGCCAGCCTCACTCTTTGGGAGGGCGAGAGGGAACTGACTCATGGCTTTCCAAATGCTAGTGCTGCTGGCAGCTTGATTACATTTATGGGACGGGAGCTTTCCTTCCTTTTGTGCAATATGAAGGCCGTGATGGAAAGCAATTGGCACATCACTCATTGCGAGGAAAGCCGAACTTTTTCCTTCCTGCTAGCAGAGCACCAGGAGGCTGTAATGGGTGGGAGCAGGAGCAATGCACGGTCTTTTAAAGGAGAAATGGGTACATCAATTTATTTCTTAGGAGCGGCTTAACTGTGTTAGTGGAAGCTGACCTGTACTGAATTATGGTAGAATCAGATTCCTGGGAAACTTAATTCAGTTTAGAGGCCGTTCGTGTTCTCTACAAGATTCTCCCTAATCATCTTGCTGAGGAATAGCTGTTTTTCTGCTTGTTTTCCAGGAAAACCTTTTAAAGATGCCTGCTGCATCATCGAGAGCCCGCCCCACCAGACAGGAAGACTTCGGCCGTGCCAGTGGGAGCTCGCCTCGCAAGCAGGAACAAAACCGAATTATTTTCGGCTACGTTTTCCCTCTTCCTGGTAAAGCGGGATAGGGCCACCAGCCCTGCGGACTGAGCAAGGGCCTGGCTCACAGACCCTCCTCCCCACTGGAAGAAGCGTAGTCCCTCCCCTCGCCCCGGCCGCTGCTCCCCAGCTCCGGGACCCGCCCGGGCGGCGGCGGCGGCTCCTCCCGGCCCGTGGCAGGCGGAGCGAGGCGGCCGCCCGCCCCCTGCGCCCGGCCCGTAGGCTGGCGGCGGCTGTGGCGGCGCCCGGGTCTCTCCTCGGCAGCAGCCATGAAGTCGCTGTGCCTCGTCACCGTGGGGGTCTTGGCCATGACGCTGCTCATCGCCAGCATCTCCTTGCTGGTAGCACACGTCTTCCAGACAGTGGTGGACCTGCAGGTGAAGCAGGTAAGAGCACGGCCCGGTCCCTCCTGACCGCTTTATTCGCTCGCCAAATAACCCTGGGACGGAGGGAGGGGGCTGGCGGGGGGCGTTGTCTGGCTCCCTCCTTGCACCAGCTGTGGTTGGGTGGGGGCAGGAGCATCCCTGGGCAGTGAACCCCCCCTGCCCTGCACCACCCGGCTAGGCTGGGGCTCGGGATGGAGCTCTGGCTGCGCTGGGCCTGGGCTGGGTTCAAACTGAGTAAAAATCAGTTCTCTTGAGGCAGCTTTACTGTCTGGGGGGCAGCAGCTGTAGTGAGGAGCCCTCTCCAGAGCAGCAGCACATGAGGCGAGCAGGGGACACCTAAAGCACCCCTTTTGTTTTGCCATCCCTATCATCGCTGTCTTGCAGCTTTCATCAGTAGCTTGTTCTGCTGCTCCATGTACTGCTGCCTCGGGAGCGCAGCCGGAGGTGCTGTGGGCTGAAACACGTGGTAGTTTCCCAGGCTGGGTGATGACAGCGAGGTATTTCACCCGGTTATTAAAGGCTGCTTGTAGCACACCTCGGGGACACCCATCCCGGTATTGTTATGAATGCAGAGCCCTTCAGTATTCATGGTCTGCCTAAGCTTTTGTTCCTCATACTGGCTCTTTGCATTATCTGGTGTTCCAATGAGACGGGTCAACTGTGTTAGTGTTAGTAACTCCCCTGACATACCTGTGAAGCATGTAAATGAACAATTACTTGTCTACCTAGTCTGAGGAATATCATCCTCTCAGCAGTTCTGACAGAAACCAAGAGTGCTAACAAATGAACAGACTAGTGTTATTGTCTAACTGGTGACTGAAGTCTGCTGATCCCCTGTGATGTCCTAACCAAAGTACTATTCTTTTTTTTGGGGTATTGACAAGGAGCATTTCCTAACATAGAAGCTGTAGTGTCTTAAATCAGTTCGGTTTAGCGACTGCAATTTTAGGTTGGCAGTCAGCTTAAAGCAAGTTGTGGCACTTTGAAGTGTGCCTGTAAACTTCAGGGGATAGTCAAAAAAAAAAAAAAGGCTACCAAGGCTGCCATAGGGTAAGCTGTCATGCAGCCTGCCAGTGTGTCAGCTGCTCTACAGAAACTGCTTGTACAGCTATTCCTGCAGTGTTTGTTCTCAGGTACGTGTCTCTGCCGTGCTGGAGCGTAGCATGGGTGATGGATAGTTTATCCTGAAGTCATTTTATTGCCGGCCCATACCTTTTCTAAGCAGTCTGAAAGCCAGGTGTGATGTGACTGTTAATGTATGCAAAGTTGTATGCAAACCAAGGCAAAGCAGTACAGCTTTGCATAGGCATGTGCAACTAGTTCCATCTCCCAGATCTTAGGTCTCTTTGGAAAGAAGTCTGTCATCTGCATCACAGCAGAAGTTCTAGTTTCTTATCAAAAGAGCAGTGGGGTAAATAAGATGGTTTGGCGGGAGAGTATAGAACTGTCAGGAATTAGGTGTGATCCTCCTTATGCGTATTATCTCTTAGCTACATGCTCCTTACCCTTAATGGTTGATTATGTAAGAATAAGTTGTTACTCGCTCAGCGGGGCTTTCAGTAATGCAGGATATAGTTTCCAGAGCTCAGTCTTTTCCTGCTTACTGCTTGTGCTAGCTCATATCTAGATTGCACAGAATCAAGTGTCCTGCTCCCTGCGCTAACCACTGACTCCCCCCTGGCCTTCTGCAGGAGCAACACACACAAACTGCAGAAGTACAGCTTTCAGCCTCAAAGCCATGTGCTCCCAGTCATTCTGGTGATTTGGCTGCTTTCCACACGTGCTTTATCCCACGTGAGTTTTTTCTCATTTGTGTGTAGTCTAGAAAGTTGCTGTCTCTTGTGTAACCACATATGCAAGCTTAGAAAATCTTGAGCAAATAGACATATCTCGATTTGCCTTTGAAATATGGCCAGACTTGAGCTTTTCCAGCTCTCTGATTACTCTGCGGTCCAGGGCATTGGACATGAAATGTCATCTCAGCACTCTGGCCCTTCTTAGCCTCCTCAACCTCTCTGTTGTTGGAGTTGCAGAAGGGACAAGAGGTTGCCCTTACAACAGGTAGTTCATGTTCCTTTGAGGGCTTTCCATTGGTCCTGAAACAGAGCTGACTTGCAGTGAGGAGCTGTCTTTGCAGACTCAACTACAGCTGAAACAGAAGACTGCACTTTGGAGCCACTGAAGCACCTGCGTGTCCAAACCCAGGACCTGTGAACCACTGAGGAAGGGTGGGATTTCAGCAGGGGGGTTGTGTGCTGCATCCTTTCCAGCCAGAGGCAGGGAAAGAGAAGTCTATTCTTGGGTACAGTGGTGGGGTGGGAATAGTGGGGAATCCAGCCTGGTGTCAAACTTCACATCCCCTTGAAAATCAGCAGACAGATGTGTAGTGACAAGGACAGTGGGAACACCTTTCCCAGAAGGCATTAAAATCTTGTCAACTTATTTGCCAGTTTTACTGGCTTTTTGTGAATTAGAGTGCCATGCCAGATCAGATATCTTCCTTGTCCAATATCTGTTTGTTGTCAAGAGTTAGCACATGAAACTCCATCGAATAAAGGCAAAAAACTTGTAATGAACAAGAATAAATTAGCTGCCCAAAGGAGAAGGGCTTTCATAGCTGCTAGCAGTGATTGCCTTATGCTGTATGTTGGTTATATAGTTATGTATTTTATTGCCATAAGTGTGCAGTTTATTAATATAACAACCTTTGATCTATCCACCTAATTCCAAACTTGGGCAATCGGTCCTTTACCTCAAGTGTTTTCTTTATGCCCCATACCTTACACTGATAATTTTAGAAAATGCGTAGTCTTATAACCCCTCAAAATTTTACTGGACTTTTGTTGCCAGCCATCTCTAGAGCTGGATTGTCTGGAGTGTTTAGGACCCAAAAGGACAGGAAAGATATATTGTCCCTTGATGGATTTTATGTATTGATCTTTTTTTGCTGTTGTTGTTTAATGTGAAACACTAGAGCTCTCAGCACAGTTTAATGTGAAGGTTTCAAGGAAGAATCAGTTGAGATGCTCCTTTGAGCAGATCATTCCCAAGGTGCGGGCTTAGAGAAGTCTGTTCATGTTGGTCTAAAAGCTCACCCTACCACTTGTCTTAAAAAGTTGCAGTTAAATTCTGTCATAGATGAACGCATAAAAATATGTCTTGGAAGTAGAACATTTTGCAGTTCCAAGATAAAAAAAAAAAAGAATTTAATTTTCTGTGTAGATTCCAGAAATGTTCAGTACCATTTCCCACCCCCACCATCACTACCAGTAACAGTTATATTTGGGAGGGGAAGCTTGCTTTTGATTTCCTCTGTGTGAAGCATGGTCAAGACAAGGAAACACCAGCGCATGAGGTAGCTGCAAATCACTCACTGGCATGATAAATTAAATCAGTAGGAAGGATGCTTTGGTACATTTAGAATGAGTGTGGACTCCACTTGGACAGAAGAACCCCTACTGTGCTTCTGCGAGCAGACGGGAGATCATGTTGTCCACTGGTTTTAGGTTGTGATCTTGCAGTAGGTACACCCTTGTATCTCTGAGACAGGGCCTCTGGGTCTGAGGCTTCTCTAGGCTACTGCTGCAGGACTAGTGTCTGGCTTAAGGTTTTGGAATACTTCGTATCTATTCTTCTTGCATACAAATGTAGCAAGGCAAAAGGTCTGATGCTCGGGCCTTACACAGTACAGCAGCAGTAACTACATATATAACTACATACTTTAGATTAAAGAGCAGTCCTGGGATGTAATATCTTGCAGCCTGCCCAACCTAGTAGTGAACACAGCTATGACAAATAAATAAGCATTCCCAGTTGTGTAACATCAGATACTGCTGTAGTGTGGAGGAAAGTCAGCACAGCTAAACTTGAGTGCCGTAGCTGAGGGTCATGGATGTATGTTTTGCTCAAAAATATGTGCTCATGTTTTTCTCTCGGGTCTAGGATGTGTAATATCATGTGATAGACCCAAATATTCCTCTTAACATTTAATAAAAAATAGGAGAAGAGAGCTTGCCATATTTTATTATTTGAGAGTTTCGTGGGAGTCTGTCAGAATCCAGCTCAGAAGTTTGTGAGTCTGTCTGGGAATACATCTGGAGCTGTCACTGTACAGAGCTATAAATAGGCACGTCATTTCTGTGGGAGATCCAGTGTCATGGGGATCCAGGAAATAAATCACCAGATTACTTTGTTTCACTACCCTTTTGCTCTGTAGCCCGTCTGCTAGGGGATGGATCACTTAAGATTTCAAAATCTCAAGAGCCTGTATTTAAATCAACCTGCCAGAGAAATCCTCCTTCATTTCCTTCTTATTAATGCTCTGTACATGTAATCTGATGCATATGTGTATATAGAGCGTGGTAGAAACCTGTGTTACATTTAGCGATGCTACCTTGAGCTGGGGAGCTACTTGTTTTCAGTCTAGCTCAGAAAAGGGACAGGGGACATGGCCTCCCTGCACATTGTAAATGTGATCCCTCTGTTATAAAGGATAGACTGAAGCCTTAAACTGAGCTGAATATGACCAGAGTGCACTTAGTTTTTTTAAACGTTGCACATTTAGAATGATTACTAATCTCTCATTTTAGTTGCCTCATATGAGAGGCATTTGAGCAACAGATAGGTGTCCTGAATATGCTTAGTAGTTGTTAGGGAACAGTTCAAATTCCTAAATATGGATGGTTAAGGTCAAGACAGACAGTAGTTACTCTGTTTATCAGTGTCAGGCTTAAACTCACTGTGTTTCATGCACATGAGATATGTGAGCTTTATACAATTTAGGAAAGGAGCAGACATCAGTAGTTCACTACACCAGCACCTCTGAAATAATTGACTTTGTAATGTCGTTATTTGCCTGTGGAGGTAAGCTATCATGGTCATCTGTAGTATCTTAAATACATTGCTGTCTTGCTTCCAGCCCTTTATGGTGGCATCATGAAAACTGTATGCCTGACTTTGGGAGATTTTCTGTTCCTGATCCTACAAACCAGCTTCAGGAGGGCTCTCTCTGAATACGGGGATGAGCCTCCTTGGCATAGTTCACAAGAAAACAGGATCAGAAGCATTGGGCTATGTAGGAAACGGTACATATGAGCTGTTGGTGGTTCCAAAGAAATGCTCAGACCTCCTGAAGCATGTCTAAAATACATTCTTTTTTTTGTGGTATGCACAGAATATGTCGTTTGAAATTCTCAGAGGAAAGCCGTCTGCAACTGCGAAGTGCTACCAGCTGGGTTGGCTTTCATTGCTATTCAGCAATACTGCTGCCATTCCAAGCTCCTGCCAATAATTTTTTCTTTGAAACACTCTTCTCTTTATCTTATCATTCAAAATTAAAATCTACACGACGACAAAACAGTTCCTTAAGTGGGAAGGCCAAGAATGACTCCTGAGGCAACTGTGGCTGGTAAAGTTAAGACCCCATGAACAGTAACCAAGAAATGGCAGCAGTCCAGACTGCCCTGCTTTTGAGCTTGCACTCACAATATTTGACTTGTTTTCTCAGAAGAATAAAAAGAGCAAGTGTTGATGAGACCCATTTAATTGCAAATTATTCCCCCCTGTCCTTCTTCCGCCCAACAGGTGATACGGTTTTCAAAGATAGAGTTTTCTTTGTGCTTATTCCTGAAAATTCCACTCTGCAAACCAAATTTCTCTTTACTACCACAGTAGCAATACCAGTGTTATAGCTATACAAAAAGCCTTGATTTTGGTGGTGTTGGTGCTTTTATAGTTGGGGTGAATTTTATCTAAAATGGAATGGTAATAAAATGAAGAGTTAAGAGCTTTATTACATGTTTCCAATGGAGCTACACACAGGTACAGTTGTGACTTGCCTTATAACATGCATATGTTGGTAGGTAATTACTGATTCATTAGTTAAGTGCTTCTGCCATAAAATAATGATTTATAGCTTTTCTTTTGTAGGTTCACATTTTATTGGCTATAGAATAGACAGTCCCTGGGTCTGGAGACACATGCACTCTTATAGGTGTAGAAATGTAATTAAAGACAGAGGGCAAAGAATCTTTGCCCTATTCAAAGATCTCAGAAAGGCATGAATCCTGATATGCCTACATGACAGCAATTTCTGTCCCTTTCAGGTTTTCCTCACAAGCCACTGAAAAACAAAGTCTAATTGCTTTGGAGACAGAATCTCACAGCTGTAGTGGAATCTGACATTCTTAGGGAAAGAAATCTTAAACACAAGTAATCTAAGCTTCTTTTCTAGCCTTGTTGCTCCTAAGAGGTCTCTTAGGACTTCTTGGCCTCCCATTGACAAGTTCTACTTTTATCTGTAATGCTGGCATGTTTCATGGTATCTTACATCAGGTTAGGTTTTTGCTGATACAGGAAATGCAATGGCATCACTGTGTAATAGCTGGTGAGTCTTCATTCTGAAAAATGTCAGGTAGAAGTGTTTGTGGGAAGACATGGAACAGTAAACTCAACAAAAGTATGCCCCTAGCCAGTGAGCCTTTGTAGCATGTATCTGATCTTGTTGATATTTAGTGAGATGCTTCAAAGTAAAACATATCTATAAGCATTGGTAGACTTGGGGTCTTGAATCCTATTGCCTGTGCTTGTTCCAAGGGCATAAAATTTCTCTTTTCCTATAAATATCATACAGTGTCTATTGTTAACAATGAATCTATCTTTCTATCGTTTCAGGGAACAGTATTGAAAAATGGCACGGAAACCTTTGAAGCCTGGGAAGATCCTCCTCCACCAGTCTACATGCAGTTCTACTTTTTTAATGTGACAAATCCTTTAGAAGTGCTTCAAGGCGATACTCCTCTTGTAGAGGAAATAGGGCCATACACCTACCGGTAGGATCATTTCACTATTTTCACATTTCACTAAACCTGTTGTGTGTGAAGAAGCCAAAAAGGGGGTTCCAGAACACTTGGGATCCCATTCTAGGATAAAACCTAGCTGTTACTGTGTGAGTAAAAGTTTATTCAAGGGAGCATGGTTATACACCACCCAGGCCGTACAACTGGACTGACATTTGGAGAACCTGCAGTCAGTTTCAGATTAAGCCAGTGACTTCTGTCAGATTTTGGGCAAGATTTTGCTTGTGTGCTGCTGTTCCTGAACACAGAGGAAGTTGTTTGCATCCTGGCTTACTGTTTTATGAGAGAAAAAACAGTTGGGTGATGTTTGAGAATCTGGAAAGGGGAGTGTTGCATAAAAGTGTGATTCATGTGTTCACTCAAAAATCAGTTCCTAGCTGAAGTTACCCAATTCGCATCAGTAGAATTGTGGCCAGAAAACCAGTTAGAGAGTGTTAACTGCAGGGATCTTCCTCAGTCCCCCCTCACTATAAAATCTACTTAGATTCAGGCATACCTACTATTTTTACAGACAGCCAGACTTACTAAGGCTGCATGCAGCGTTGGAGCTTATCCAGCCTGTTGAACTCTCATTCTGTGTGGTAGTTTTCCTTTAGAGCTTTATTCTGCTCTGCTGCATGCAGCAGTGTAAACTAAGAGCAGTCCTGTGGCAGGAAGCATTATGGTCTTTGAAGTCACAGAGGTATGAGAACTTCAGCAAAAAGGTTAATTTCTCATTGTCAGTCTTACTTCTGGTCACACACACTCATTCAGACTGGGCACTGGCTTAGTGCCAGAGGGAGTTGTCTTTACCCAAGCTGCAAAATGATCAGAATCTGGTTGTTAGTGTTTTAAAAAAATACTATAGAATAAAAGGGAGAGCCTTTGTGGTAGCCTTGGTCGCTGCAGTATGTCTTGCCTTTCTGTTTCTTTCCTCCCACACCTCAGCTTTGCTTCACCCTCTGCCATCAATCTTTTCTCTTGTCTCCTCTATTTCAGTACTGTGTCTGTTTAGCCTTGGCAAACTATATGCGGTACTTTGGCAAAATACCTTGTGTTAGATAAAGCAGTAGAGCTGGAGAAAAGTTACATAAGCTTTCAAGTTCCCAAGCTTTTCTTCAGGTCTCTGTAGTATAATGCTGATAATTAGTCAGCAGTGCATTCTCTCTGTTGGGAAGATAAATAGGGCCAGCTCTAGGTGTAATGCAGCTACATGAAACCACATAGGCCCATGCTTTTCCGCACTCTGATGCTCAGTCTCCTTTGCTAACTTCTTTTCTTAGCTCTGAGTGTCTTCTGGCTGTCACGCACAGCCCAGTTTGTGGAGCTGCGCCTTATCCATGAAAGAGTTCAGTGGGATGGACAGGCCTGGTGATGTGTAGCTGGCTGGGTTGGTCTGTGCCTGAGGGGAGGCCCAGCCTGAGCTGCTGGTTTGTGGCTTGCTGGGAGAGCTTTCCCCTGCAATGCAACGCACGCTGGGTCAGGCCATGCAGGCTCTCCCTGAATTGTTTATTGCAGTGCGAGGGAGGGAGGCTGCGTGTTCCGGCCCTGCCGTGTTTCTGGCTTGTTTGGTTACCCTGATTTTTTGACATGTCTGGACAGGATTCAGTTGTGCTGTGCTCTGTCTAATAGAAGAAATAGGGAAGTTAAAAAGTGGAGTGCTCTTTTCCAGGAGATTTTTTTAATCCTTGCCTAGCTGTCAGTGCCGACTGTACCAGACTGTCAGCAGTGGGTGGAGGAAGAGAGGAGGCGTGTGGGAGGAGAGGGAGGATGGATGATGTTGCAGACATACTGCATGCTCGCGCCAGAGAATAAATACCAAGTTTGTCTTACAGGCCCCGTGTAGCAAAACATGAAAGACTCATTTAGGTTAGTAAGTGGCAGAACACCTAAAATGCCCTAACATGAAGCGCATCGTTCAGTGTTTTTATATAACAGGGTACTGGGGGGGAAAAGGCTGGAGGTGAACTGGCCCAGACAAGCAGAGGCAAAAGATCTAATGAGTAACAGAGGAGGTGGGACAGCTAAATAGTCTCTTCTTGCATATTCTTCCTGCAATTCATAGTTTTGACCAACACACATTGTAAATCAAGTTAGTACAGAGGTAGATTCTGTAACACAAATGTAGTAGTGCTATTGTTTATAAATCATGAAAGTTGAATTTGCAGCATATAAAAATTAATGATAAAGTGCAAACTGCTTACTTGCATAAGCCTTCTGAGTCCCAAAGAACACTTGAATATTGTCTGGTCTTGCACACATTTGAAGCTTTTTGTCTTTAACATCTGAGATCCTCCTACTCATATCCCTAATTAGGAAGTATTACTTTTCTCTCTGGCCCTTTTAGAGTTGGAGAGGCTTCTCAGGTTTAACTCTGGCCTATTTTAGGGAAGGCGCTTCACAACTGTTTCTATCCCCTCAGTTCAAGCCCTAGGGTATAAAGTAGATCCCTGTACAAGAGGCTCTTGCCAAATCAAGCTGAAAGTGTTGCTAGACCAGAATGTTCCTAGGTGGTAGGGATGCTGAAGAGTGGTAGATACTCTGTTTGTGTAAGGATGATGGGAAATGGTTGGTTTCTAACAAGAACAGTTTCCACAGGCCTTTCCAGTTTGCTTTAAATTTGAAAGCCTATCAGAGTAATACAGCCTGTCATGAAGCTGCGTTGATGTATCCAGTGCAGCCAGGATAGGATCTAGGATAGCACATGGTCTTGCAGAATAATTCCCCTTCACATCTTGGGATTTAAAATTTAAACAGGAAGCAAAGCAATGTCAAAGTCAACAAATTCTTGAGTAAATGTAGTCTTAAGAAATACAGTGCATTTTGCTTCACATGAACGCTGAAAGGATCGTGCCATGAGCAGACAACCTGCCGTTTCCATTTTCAAGTTTGCTTCAGACACATGTATAGCTCATTTTAAGCCTGAGCCAGCTAGTTCTGCAGAATTTTATGCTTCTTGTTTGTAAAATGGTAGTGCCAATGGACTGAATTATATTTATGACATACATTTCAGGGTAGTTAAGATCTGACTTCCTCAAGGCCATCAGGTAGCATCTGGTGTTGCTTGCCAATTGCACCTGTTTGTCAGCAATCCTGAGTTGTATGCTGCTTGTCAGAGTGCTTAGGCAGCATCAGAAGCACCCTGCCACCCCACAAGTAGTTAATGGCAAAAATTCAGCTAAATTTCTGTCATGTCCAGAATTCCTACCAGAGAATTGAAGGAGAGGAGCTAAAATGAGGCTTGTTTTGTAGTCATGTCACGTGTAAGCTCAGCAGTCCTAGTGCAAAGTACTTCGAAGGCAGCAGAAAGATTCTGGTATGTTCTTAGGTCAGATTAATGAGATTTACGTGAAGCCTACATCTTGGTCTGTCTGGGAGCGAATTTTGCCTGCAGCAAAGAGGCAAAAGTTTCATTTTCAAATTGTACTTCAAGTGCAGTCCCATATATAGTGCCTCTAAATCTGTCTGTACTGCTTGAAATTGTTCTCTTTCCTTGGAGGTTTTTTTAAATGAGGCAAAAATACAGAGTGCAATTAACATGGGGGGTGGCATTTTTGGAAGCACCCTCTGAGGTGTGATTCAGTTTACGCTGACTTAAAGGCAAGTTTTGTTGCTGACAGCAGCAGTAGCAAAAGTGAATCTACCCCTAATGAACTGAAAATCCCACCCTTTATGTACTTAAAACAGTAGAATAGCCATAGGTTAATTGCAATTAATGTTATGTGTGTGTATATATATATATGCCCCGGGGGGGAGACCCCCCTCCCCCCTTTTTTTAAACTTTATTTTTAAACTTGTTTAACTTGATTAGAGAACAAACTCTCTTGTTTTTCAGAGAATACAGGCCAAGAGTGCATGTTCAGTTTTTGGACAATGGTACCAAAGTATCTGCTTTGAATCCAAAGACATATGTGTTTGAACCTCAGAAGTCAGTAGGAGACCCTGAAGTGGACCTGATTAGAACAATTAATATTCCTGCAGTGGTGAGTTCTCTCTCATTTCTGCTTGGAAATTACCGCAACACACTTTATAACTAGCAGCTTGTTGCTTCATACTGTCTCTCCCTTTGTGGTAGATAAACGTGATTGAAGAATGAGAGAGGCAGCTTATGTCTGGGGCAGATACTACGTTCAGTTTTGGTTTGGACTGTTGTGGGTTTTTTTATGATGTTCCTCCCTTGCCATAGGCTTCTTTAGTGTTAATGCCTCACTCTTACGCCGAGAGCTGACATGCACTTCAGAGATGAGCAGGAATCACGCTTGTTGGTTTTCCATGAGTAGGTAAAGCTAGGGCATTAGAGACGTGAATGCATTGGAGGAACTATGACTTTTGAATGAGAAAGTTTGGAATGCCTGGGGATGTTTTTGTCAAAATTGCAAAAACTGCCTCCAAGTCTGCATCTCAAGTTGAAAAAAAAAATTACAGCAGAGGAGTTTCAGATATGGCTGAATGAAAAGGTGCTCTCAGAATAAAATTAAAGTTAAAACATGCATCCCCAAACTGTGTTAGGTAAAAGTTTTTGGTCTCATACAGGAATGATAGGAGAACAAGCAGCTCTAAAGCTGTCATACCTTCCAGAGGAAATGAGACTGTTCTAAAATACTTGTTGATTGTGTAACTAAGCCTTTACTCTCTGTATAGTTTAATTGACTTCGGTTACAGGGTGCGTTCATTTCTGGTTTTCCGCAGCGTTTCCAAAAATGTCTTGTCTGATTTTATGAATGAATACATAAATGCACTGTATATGGTAGTAGATAGGACTCAGCTTACTAAAAGTTGCAAACAATACAGTCACTGTATTTACAATTCCTTCCAGGCATTGTGTGAGTGGTGGTAAATATTACATCTTGTTCAGAGTTTTGACTGTGATGTACTGTAACAGGCAGTACTAGAAGAACTACAGATTGGTTTGCCCAAGGAATATTCCCTTCTTTTGTTTTTGCTCTTTTACAGACATGTTGTAAAATCACTTGTCAGCTAGAAAGGAAATAAATTTTGGTATTGTGTGCATTTTGGAGAAATGGCTATCTTTTAAAAATGTAAACCATAACTTCCTAAGGGTGAAGTTTAAAGCACATCTCCAACTGTAATATACTCGTGAAATTCAGGCTGTTTAGAAAGCAGTTTTGGACATTTCATTCAAAATCCATTCTCAGTCAGTGGCATGGAACTGAGCTGGCTGTGTGCCAGTGCCATGCTGAACGAGTATCTGCAAGAGCACATCCCTGTGGGAGAAAAGCTGAAGAACCTGTTAGCCAGCACATTACTTGCCACGAGTGGAAATAATGTGACTGAAAATACAGTTGAAACATGTGCAGTGCTAAAATGTGTCTGTTTGTATGCAGCTGGTATTATTTATTTTACAATAAATTTGAACATTTTTCCCTTTCCAATCCCCTGGCAGACTGCAATGGAGTGGACCAGGTCAACCCCTCTTCAGTTTGCCACAGAGGTGCTGCTGCTTCTGTACCAAGAATCCCTGTTTACAGTTCATACCGTTCATGAATTACTGTGGGGCTACAAAGACAGGCTCCTGTCAACCATTCATCTTTTGCATCCTGAGATCGATCCAGTATTTGGTTTGTTTAATAAGGTAACTGATACACAAGACTTTCTGATGCTTTTGAGGGGGAGTGATGTCATTGCTACAGAGTTTGGACTGTCATTGCCACCCAGTTGAGGAGGATGTGCTTGGACTGAGGCCAGGAGGTAGGCTGCAGGGGCAGCAGAAGAATGCTCCCTCTTGAGTTTAGCTGTACCTAGGCACTGGCCGGTAGCATAGCTGTGAGTGTTTTACCTGACTTCCCTTTATCAGGTATAGGTAAGCTCTTCAAAGATGGGTGTCAACCACTCCACTATTGCCTGTGCTTGCTTGAATAACCTGGGCTTTGTGGGGCCAGTTGTGCAAATCAGTAGAAAAATTTCCTGACCAACTTCCTTAGTAATTGATTGAAATGGCATGTTTTTTCTGCGCTGCAGCCATTAGTGACTTCCACGGTGTTTCTGATTGCACGTCATTTTGGACTGCAGGGACTCCTTGTTTCTCGGAGATAATCTGCAGTGCTCAGGTTATTTTCTGTGGGTTTATTTCTTTTGCTAAGGGCTGTTTTTTCAGTGGCAAATTTCAAAGGAAAAAAAGGCTAATCTGATGTTACATTTCCTTCACTTGGAAGGTGTAGGAATCTAGCCCAGTCGCTTCCACCTCATTTATATTCAAGGTGAACTTTAATGAATTGCACTTAACCTCAGCAGGAGTCTGTCACTTGTAGGGTGGATTTGAAGTGATGACAGCTTAAACTCCTGCCACCCTGTTGTGGTTACCAGCCAGGTGTTACAGAATGAGTGGAGTGATGAAAAACTCATGTATCTGTTTGCAGATGAATGGAACTGATGATGGAGAATATGTTTTCCTAAGTGGGGAAACGAACTACCTTAACTTCTCAAGGATTGTGGAATGGAAAGGAAAAGAGTAAGTTTTTCAGTGTGGTGTAGCCTCTGTCAAAATCTTCCTGTTCTCACATTTTGGATGAACATAAGCATTATTTACAAAAAAAAAGGTACTTTTATTCTGAGGATGGTGGTAGCTCTTAGCAGCTGTAGCTTCAGAGCAGCCCTCCAGTATTTTGGTTTGTGTCATATAACTATGAAAGGAAGACAGCCCCAGTCCTTAGAGAGCAGAGTGCTTTGAATACTCCCCTCTGAACACCTGGCTGTCCAATGGCAGAGGTGACCCTCTCTCCACTCCCTCCTCTAGGACACCCATCCCAGCCACCTGTGGGGACAGTGTTCCTGCATCCACACCACCAGTGTTCCCAGACACCACCCTTCTTTGCTGCTCTATACCCAGAGCCAAGACTGGGAGGAACATCTTGCACCTGGGTATCTAACACTTCTTCAGTGCATGTTACAAAGCAGCAAAAGATGGACTACTTAAAGCACCTCTCTCCCATTAAACAAAACATCTGCCAGCAATTACATCTATGGGGGGAACTCCAGCAGACATATTCTTGCTTGTCTGATGCTGGTTTCTTTAAATAGACTATAGATGCAATTAAAACCCATTTTAATCCCTATTTTTCTTAGAAGAGCTGAGGCAAGAGGACTTAGAACTGTACAGGTCTAATTCTCGTTTGCTTAGACAGTGAGCTGGCATCACCTGACCACTACTCAGAGATCTTTTAACCCTTACTCTCTTTGCTTTGTTTTCTTCAGGTCACTGAGCTGGTGGACAACAGAGACATGTAACATGATCAATGGAACAGATGGGACATCCTTTCACCCGCTGATTAGCAAAGAGGAGAACATTTATATCTTTTCTTCTGATTTCTGTAGGTAAGGAGAAGAAAATGTCACACAGACTTTAAAGCAGAGCACTTAAGTCCATTCCTCTTGAGGTTTCATGTTAGGCTGGTGTTTTTCCTTCTGTGATTTTATTTAACAGTATGAGTGTTCTGCATTTGTTCATGGTATGAAGGATGAGAGAGTTACACCAAAAAAACACCCCAATCTGCATCAAGTTAAGGGTATGGTATTTCAAAATGAAGTGAGAATTTGGAAGATGCCTGGTAAGACAGAATGGATTGCCTTGCAAGGCTAGTAATGCAGGGAATGGAAGGATTTATATGAACCTTGCCTGAAGCTTCTTTCGTCCAAAATCTTCCTCTGTGCCCTGCTTTTTGAGAGAACCTGGATTTCCCTCTTCAGAGGTTCATGAATTGACATAATGCTGTCTGAAATGCAACAAGATGAAGACAGTCTTGATGTTTCCTTATGTTCCACCTTGTCTCCTCCCTTGCCCATTTCCCTGTGAAGAACAAAACTGAATCTGAAATTCTCTATTTAAGTCAATACAGATGTGTGTTACACTAAATTTGGGAATTGCCTAATTGCTCTGCCTTCCACGACTGTGTTCCTTTCCTTGTCCCTCTCAGTAGCATGTACCAGCACTCTCTCACATGCAGTAGCAACAGGGGGACCAGAGTGAGGCCCTGAACTGCTGAAGGCAAGCATCAGTATCCCTGGAGCAGCATAGCTGGTGCAGCATCCTCTATTGTGTGTAGCAGCAGAATGACAAGATGTGTATTTGCTGATCAAAAGCCTATTAATTTCAATACAGAAGATCGTTGGAATGGGCTTAAACCAAGCCTGTAGCTTACTGCAAACTTAAGTAGATACACAGGTATCAGCAAAGAATGCTGACCTCTACAGCAGGTTTCAGTGTGTTCTCAAGACTAAGAAATCTGAGTCTGGCTTTTCTTCCTTGCAGATCTTTATACCTGGTGTACGACACCTCAGGAGCCGTTGCAGGCATCCCAACCTACCGCTTTGTGCCCTCTGCTATGGTCTTTGCCAACACGACGGTTAACCCAGACAATGCTGGATTCTGTGTGCCACCGGGAAACTGCCCGGGCACTGGTGTCCTCAATGTCAGCATCTGCAAGCAAGGTATGTTACCAGGTGGTGGAAGCAGACCAGAGGGACATCAGTGGGGAACATATTTCTCCTTTCTATCTGAAATATATGAGGACAGCTTGGTGAGGCCTGTGGATGTGACTGCACTCAGTGAAATCAGTCACCGACAAGTGATCGGTTGGTGGTAAAATTGCAGTAGTGATGTAGAGGGATGTTCCTCTACATCACTACCAATGCTGGATACTGTGTGCTTCAGCAATGATTTAAATCAAGAAATCAGAAGGAAGTACCAGGATCCATACTGAACAGCTTGGGCATTTATCCTCTGCTCTTATCCAGGTAGCTGTCACAACTGAGTAGTTGAATGAAAACAGTGCAAAAGTCCAGTGTGCAAGCTTGAGATGTGAAGCCATGCTAATGCTGCACAAGGGAAAGTTTGGCTTTTTCTGACGACAGGGAGTCAGAGTGTTGCTTCTGTAGCTCCAGAATGGACTTCTCCTTTTACTGTAAATGGCACGGTGGGAAGAGTTTTGAGGTCCTCAAAGACTTCCTCGAATCTTGCTCTGCCTTTTTTAGGTGGTGACTTTTGTTTTCACATTTCAGGTGCTCCAATATTTCTATCAGCCCCACATTTTTACCAAGCAGATCAAAAGTTTATAGAGGACATAGAGGGCATGCATCCAAAAAAGGAATATCATGAGACGTTTCTGGACATCAATCCTGTAAGTGCAGTCTTTTTAAAGGGTTATGTAGGTGAATCCAAGCACATGGACTGAGGTCACCTTCTTGGATGGTGTGTATCAACATAGTCCTGTTGACCTCAGGGAAGCTGTACTAGTTTATGTGGAACTGATCTGTTTGTATTTGCTTGTATAGAGCAAACTTTGCTGGACAGCAAGAATTAAAATACTTTTCCCATTGTCTAATCACACATTTCCTGTGTAATTAGACCTGCTATCAGACCAGTAATGATGAGATGAAGGAGTTAAAACATTTCTTAGGAGCAGATGAGGCTACTTTTCCTGTTCACCCTGCCATCCTAATAATTTGAATATTATCTTGACTATGTTTTCCCCAAGTTAAGCTAGGTATGTGGACCAAAAGAGCAAATCAGTCAAGATTCAGTGGATGTTGGACTCAATCTAGATAACATGGAGTCATGAGAGGAGAGATGCAGAAGTGTGGTGATGCTGTCTTTCATGGAAGTTTATAGAGTTACTGGTATTCCCACTGTGAAATGTCAAATAAAGGGAGCTTGCAGATGATGGTCTGTAGTTTTACACTTGTGGTTTAACCCTGGTAGGCAGCTAAGCACCACACAGCCATTCACTTGCTTCCCCCCAAGCAGGATGGGGGAGATAATCAGAAGGGTAAAAGCAAAAAAACTCGAGTTGAGATAAAGATGCTTTAGTAAGGGGTGGGGAGGGGAGAGAAACAAAACCAAGAACAATTGATGCAAAATAATCCCAGCTGGCCACCACCAGCCAGTCCTTGAGCAACAGCAACTCTGGCAAACTTTCCTCCAGCTCTTCATCACTGAGCATGATGTCATATGGTATGGGACATCCCTTTGGCCAGTTTGGGTCAGCTATCCTGTCTGTGTCCCCTCCCAGCTTCCTGCCCACCTCCAGCCTACTCACTGGCAGGGCAATGGGAGAAACAGAAAAGGCCTTAAGGCTGTGTAAGCACTCTTCAGCAATAACTAAAACATCCGTGTGTTACCAACACTGTTTTTATCACAGTTCCAAAACACAGCCCAATACCAGCTACTGTGAAGAAAATTAATTCTATCCCAGCTAAAACCAGTACAACACTGATGTCTACATCTACACATAGGAATATAGGTTGATGGAAAGAGCAAAATCATGACCTGCTTTACAGAAATTGAGTACTCTGACTCATCAAGCTGTTATCTGTAGCTAAAGCAGAGGGAATTGAATAGTTCCTCTCTTAAGGTTTAGTGCAGATGCTGCTTGGTATCTGATTTGGTGCCAGGTTCTTCCTCTTACCCTGCTCCTACTTACCCAGTTTTTTTGTACTAGCATAAAATGAGCTCTGCACCTCCCCCCTCCCACCCACTCTTCAGACTAAATTTTGCTGCTTGAAAGCCAACTGCAACTCATACTGTAGTGGTGGCATTACTGTGAGAAGTGTTTCACACTCATCTCTGTGGCTGCACACTCCCATTGACTGGTCAGTAGCTGTTTTTCACCCTTTAGAAAGAAAGGTTTGTCTGTGGCTGAGATTTTTCTGGTTTCTGAGTACTGTTGCAGAGACTCTGCAAGGAGCTGTAAGTAGTAGCCTTTTCCAAAACCACAGCTGGATCTGGAAGGAAAGGGGATCCTCTGTAGCTGAAGTGTAATTTTGCACAGCACAGCACAGCATGATGGCACCCTTATCTCTGTTGCAGCCTCTTCACATCTCCTTAATTTAAGAGGCAGACTGGAATGTAGGTATATGAATTACAAGTGTATCTTGGTGAAGGGAAATAATAACCCTAAGTGGGTCTTGTCTTGCCTTTCAAGTCCACACCAGGGTAGATATTAGGTTGTATCCTCCCAATTCCTATTATTTCATGTCTACTGTTTTTTGTGGTGTTGTGTTTTTGTTTTTTGTTTTTTACACTGATTTCTTTTATTCCCCAGCTGACAGGACTTGTCTTGAAAGCAGCCAAGCGGATGCAGATCAATGTTCACGTCAGAAAATTACCTGAATTTTTGTAAGTGTTCTCTGCTGCCAGGTTGATATCTCAGATCTGATGTGATATTCAAAATGAGTTGGTCTGCAGTGTTCAGATGGAATATTTGTTGGAGAGTTCAATTAAAAGAGAGAGAGAAATCCAGTCAAATCTGTTACAAGCGGCAGTATCTTCTCTTCTTGCAGATCAAGTAGATTTTGCAGTTCCATCTGCAGCATAAAGGCAGTATTCAAGAGAAGTGAGATGTTGTGGACAGTTTCCATGTGATGCTTGTGGTGGCATCAGTCATATCACACTGGTTTGTTGGCTCAGAGAGAGGGTCCGCCCCAGTGGAGTGCAGCTAGCACTCAGAGAGTGGCTGCTCACTGCAGTGAGGACATGCCATCCTACTCTTCACAGCTTTTAGGAGAGAAAAATACTGCAGTTACCATCATTTCTCAGCAGTGGTCACATGAAAACCAGAGAAGGGATGACCCCAGACAAGGCTGCCCATGACTTTCCCCGACAAGCACAAAAAGCAGACCAAGTGGTATGTCTCAGATAGCAGGCAAGCCCTAGCTAAAACTCAGGAAGGAGGGCTCATTTGGTCATCTAGAGGGAAGTACCTTGCCTGTGACTGCATTGTTATGACAAAATCTTTGTACAGCAACTTTGGCAGTCAGTACAACCCTGCAACTGGGAACAGTGTACAATCCTGGGTAACGTGAGTAAAATGCCCCATTTCTTCTTTGTTGCGGACGGACTCTACCTGGTTTTCTGGGTATTCCAGTTTCAGGGGCATGTCCCCAAACTGCAGCTCAGTTGTGCAGAAATACCATTCCCTTCATCTTGTGTCTTTCTGAAGTGTTGATTTACTTGTAACTTATGCTGTGTGGTAGCTATTCTTCCTACTTAGCTTCTCAGCTGATGTTTATTGGCACAGCTTTGTTATATAACTAAAAAAGCAGTATTTTATTTGCCTGATCCTCTTGGGAGTGAGTGTCAGTGATGTTTCTTCACAATAGCATCATCTTGCTTTCTAGCGCCCAGGAGCTGTTACATTAACACAATTTAGGCGTATGCTGTTATTTCATGTGTGCCAAATGTTGGGGGGTTTTTGCTGCTGTGCTCATGTTGCTCGAACAATAGTTTCTGTGTTTTACAAATATGAGTAACCTTCAACATCAACTTAGCTTAGCATTCCTGCTGACTGGCACAAATCTGTCATTCAGTGGGTTATTAATGAGCCTCTTATAGTTCCCGCTCTTTCTCTCCTCACCAACTCCCAAAATATGTCATTGCTCCCAAAACAGAATTTATTATCCATCTTGGAGATTGAGGTTGTTCTACTCCCGTAGGGAGGTGAAAATTGACAATGAAAAGGAAGAGCCCAGATGTTTTTTAGGGATGGTTTCCTCATTCATTGTTCTATTATAATCTGTCTTCAGAATCCTCAAGTTGAAAAGTTGCAAAACTATAATTTTTTGTTTTTGTTTTTTTTCCAGTGAAACAGGCAACATCCGAACGCTAATTTTCCCAGTGATGTATATCAACGAGGTAATTATTTTTGTTATTCCTTTGCAGCGTTGAGGTATGTTTATGCTTGCGAAAATACTGTCTTTTGAGTTAACCCGAAAAGAAAATGCTGTTTTTCTTGTTGTTTTGTACAGTAATAGGTAGGAAGCTGTTGCTGTTTAACTAACAGCCTTCTGCTGCTTGTTGACCATCAGCCCTGCAAAACACTCTCAGTCAGAGAGTTCTTTTAATTTGAAAGGTATCGGCCATGAGGAAAAGGGTTGCTCAGATGAGGAGGTGGGAGTTCACAAGATCACATCTGGTTTTGAGTCACTTTTTGTGAATATTCCTGTGCTGTAGTTGGATCACTAAATTAACTGGATTCATGGAGGACTCGAGGGGACTAGTTTCAAATTACGTACACCATTATTGCAGGACTATTTTATGTCATTCCTAAACTGAGAGTTAAAAATCACTACTTTCTTTTGAAATGCAGACTAGATGATCCCTCTGGCCATGTGAGGAGAGATAAGAATTCTTAGTGGGAAATTATATCAAGAAGCAATGAAGCAGAGGTGGAGAGCTGTGGGAGTGTTGTTTCCCTACCCTTCACAAAAGTAAAGTGGTGAAATATAAAGGAAGAACAAAAATAAACTTTTTTTCCCTCTTCATCTCTCTATGCTCCAGAGTGTTCTGATTGATGAAGTATCTGCTAACAAACTCAAGCATGTCCTGCTGGAAGCCAGTGTTGTAACTGGAATCCCCTTTGTAATCATGGCTCTAGGAATTGTTTTTGGGATTGTGTTTATTGTGCTCGTGTGCAGGTCCAGAGGAATAAGTGAAGAGGTAAGTAGCATTTGAATTTGGCCTTGCTTACTGTACATCTGCCTGTATTTGATTTTCTTTTGGTTGATTTAACCTGTTCAGTGTCTTTCTGCATACAAACATTTTTATATGTTGTTTTTGTTTAAAATGACCTTTCTAGGGAAGGGAAGTTTTAATAGACTCAGAATAAATGCACCAAAGCAAAGGAATGGAGCTAATATAAGAAACATGGTAAGGCAGATCGTATCACCTGTGCCTAATTCCCTTGCCAACAATAGTTTTAAAAAAAAAATAAAAATCAGCCTGTCTAGAGGACCCTGAAGGACAAGATGGAAAAGTCCACCATATTTAATGGGCAGATTTAGTCAGCAACAATCTGAAAGTGTTCTCAGTAGAAACAATTGTGCTGTGCCAGTTGGTTATTTTTCAGAATCCTGATGCAAATTTATGACCAAAGAACAGATTAATTTTACAGACAACAACTTGCAGAAGGTTTTATCCAGACAGTACTAGTTTGTATGTCGATTTATGAAAAGTTCTGTCACAAAACGACATGCTGGCTTTAAGGTTGCTAGTCACATTGAAAGATAATGCCAAAATTTCACCCTAATAGGCAAGGCAGTTGGGTTCAGGTGAGACAATCCTTTGGTTAGTGAAATAGAGTGGGTACTCTAGTAGGCTGTTTTCTCCTTCTAGTTGCTGTGGTCTTAGTGTGGTTTTGCTTGTATGGTGCTTCCTAAATACTATCTTACAACAGTGTGAAAAAGCACCATCCCTCCTACCTGCAGAGCACCCAGCCACACCGTGCATATGCTTTGTCTTAGTCAGTGAGACCCATCTGGGTCAGGGGGTCCCACTCCTATCACATCTCCAGTGGGACAAGGGCTGTGATGGACATGGCAGCAGTTTGGCGGTGAGGTGTGCAGCCTCCTTTCCTCAAGCAGTGGCTTTGAGCAGCTGATCTTTGGCTCTCTTGGTTTCATCCTTGATTTTCTCTCTGGGTACCCAGGAAACGTTTCACAAGCAGATGCTCTCAGGACTGTACTTCAGGTTCCTTTGCAAGAGAGCCTGGTACATAAATTTTAGTAGGCTCAGAAAAAAAAAAGGTCCTTTGAGATTTTGAGTCTGTCTGTGTTACGGCAGGCTCAGCTAGAGTCAAAACTCTTCCATTGCCTGAGGCCCCTGTCCCAGGTGTTCCTGCCCCACCCTACATGTATAGCTTCATACCAGCTCTCTTGGATATTCCTGAACCCTGCGCAAGGATTAGACAAAGGGACACCTAAATTCTGTGTTTTCTCTACATTGTTTGTGTTGCTTTTCCTGCAATCAGAGGTAATTCAGCTAGTTACAGATCTCCTTGTGAGAGGGTTGGTTATGGCCTGCCACCATCTGTATGGTGCCACAGTGAGCCAGAGGTCCCTGCCCAAGCTGTCATCCACCCTCTGGGGCTTTTTTCGTACAGTGCTCGTTCTTTTACAGGAAATTGTACTTAGAAGTAGGAACCAAGAGCTTTTTCCTTTCCTTTTTGGAGTCTTGGCAGTCCAGCTTCCCTACCGTGGAAGCTCTCTAATGTGCCACGTTTAACTGTGCTGTGTTGTGTTTTTTTTCTTTCAGAGTACTGAAGATGAAAGATCCCCACTCATCCGGACATCTTAGTAGATTTTCTTTAACATGTGACCCTGGAGAATAAACTATTAGAGCTGACCTAATGCCAACTACCACTACCCAGCGTTGTCCACTGTGGAGAAAAGATCATGTCAAATACAACTTTTTATGGTATAGAGATGGAAAAAATCTGCAATGTCATCAAGGGAGGAGACTTTTCTTACCAGCTAAGTTACAACCGTAAAACTACATTTTAAAACTGCTTGAGATCCTGCTTTTTTCAACCCTGCACTCTCTTTGTACCTGCACTGACAGCTATAGACGATCATAACCACTATATCAGTGAAAATAAAATGGCCTGGTTCATTACAGAAACGACACGGGTAGAATTTGCAAATGGCCTTAGGAGAGTGGGCTACGAAGTACCCTTCTAGAACCAGAGCAGGCTCCTGTATCACCCAGGAACAACGGACAATTTTGCTGAAGGCCTAGTATTGTCTTTTCTGTAAAGTGTTGCGCGCTACTTATTACCAGTATGCACTGACTGTTTATTATTAATGTCATTGGTCCTTTCACAAAACTGATTTGTACAACTAATCCAAAACATGGAGTGAAACTTGATGGAGCATCTGTAGTTACCAGGTAAAAAGAAGCTGATGATTTGAAATGTTTTTCCATACAGACCTCTTAACTGTTCTAACTCGGCACAGAATCTCATTGCACATTAGCGATGCATTTATCCTTAAGGTTTTGTTTTTTTTTCCTTCAACTTAAAAACCAAAACACAACACAACATTGTTCTTGATGGTGGAGGGTACAAAAATGGTGTTTTTTTCTCTGGTATGTGTGTCACAGTTACCAGCTGTGTGGTTTAATGTGAATGCAGACTTGGCAGTTACATTTGCTGTTTAGGATAAAAGCACACCTCCATATTAAGGTATGCATCAGGCCTTGAAAAGTCATAACACTTTTTTTACTTGTCAAGTGGAAACTTGTTTTAAAAATCACAAAAGTATTTTTCCCTAATTAAAAGAGTATTCTCATTGAGAAGTATTTCCATTAGGTCTGGATAGGTAAACATATTTTAAAAATGTATTATTGTCTTCTAAATAGAGGCATTGGTTTTTGCATTGTTTTGGTTTGTTTTTTTTTTTTTTTCTTAGCTGGTGACTTGGTCAACTGTTTGGTTCATCTGGAGCTTGTTCCAACCAGGATTTTCATGGTGACTGTGCAGTTATTTATTACCTGTATTAGCTAAAAGCACCTGGCACAGCCCAGGGTCCTCGCAGTTGCAGCTTTGCCTCTTCCATGTTCGCCACAGCAGGCGGACAGAGCTGGCACCCTAAACCTCAGCCGAGGAGCAGGATGCCGGTAGGACATTCATCTGCCTGTTGCCTTGAGGAGTGCAAGCATACAGGAACAACACACTCATCGCAACCTTCTACAAAGGAGCTGTACTGGAGCAACCACTCCATTTGACATTGTGGGCTAAAACTGTCACCTCTTCTCTGCACCCCCCCAAAAAGTTGCTTTCTGCACAGCCAAGCTGAAAAAAACACTCCGTGAAAACACTTTGGGAAGTCTCTTGGCTCTGCTTTAACCCAAATGCTGCTCTTCTTGCCATGTTCTGGATGCCAGAGACATTACTGGAGTTACAGCCATCTCAGAGCCATTCATGACCTTCCCTGGCCTAGTGCTGGGAAGAACCTGTCATCTAGGGAAAGGCTCGTGGATTTTCTTTCCTAGCTGCCCGCCACGTCCCACAGTAGGGCAAACCTGACCCCAAGGTAATGGTGTCAGAAGGGGAGAGGGGGAACCGATTCCACTGCAAGGCAGATCCCCAGTAAGAAAGGGGTCCGTGGCAGCCAGGGACTCTGCAGGGGTGCTGTAATCACCACGGCCCAGCCGTGCAGATTTCTCTCCCGAGTCTACGTACCCCGAGTTCTGCCGGGGGTTGACGAGTCTCCATCGTGCCTCGGGTTCCAGGAGCTGCTCCCTGCTCGGGTTCTGGCTGTGCCCCCTTACCCCTCCCTCGGGCTCCGCCCTGCAGCCCCGTGCTTTCCCTGAAGCTTTCTGAAGCAACGCTGCTGTTTATGTTTCTCCAACACCACACAACACTGCACGCTGCGCGTTTATTGCCCTACTAAATCGCTGCAATACCTCCGTTCTCCGACCTGTTCCTGAGGATATTTTTCCCCACGATATTTTCTTAAATCCCTATTAAACCATAAACAGGACATTTTCTTCTGATACAGGGAGGAGAAGAAAGTCTCTTAATTTAACTGTCCCCACTGGGTGGAAACTCGCGGCTGGGTGTCCCTCCGTAGTTGTGTCCCGTACTCCCCCCCCGCGCGTGGTGGTACAGCCCGGGGCGGTCGTCGGTTGCGTCACGACGTGACGCTCTCCCGGCGGCGGGAGGCCGCGCCACCCGGAAGCCTTTAGTAGCAGCGGCCGGAAGCGGCGTCGGTTAGTTTCTGGTCGGACCCGCTGGGTCCGCACGCTCCTCCCGCGGCCCTGCCAACGAGCAGCTCATGGCCTTCAATTTCGGGGCGACGGCGGGAGCCGGTGCCGCCAACCCGACCGGTGAGCGCGGAGGGTCACGGAGCCGGGCGGAGGGAGGGAGGGAGGGAGGGAGGGAAAGGAGCTTTTTTCTCTCCCCGCCACGCGCCCGGCGGGTAGTCGAGCCCCAACGGTGTCGAGGCGCGCGTTCCCCCCGCCAATGAGAAGCGCGGCCCCTCCGCGGCGGCGGGGTGCGCGTGCCCCCCCACCAATGAGAAGCGCGGCCCCTCCGCGGCGGCGAGCCGCCCGCTCCGCGCTAGTCCCTGTTGAGGCCGGAGCGCGGCGGGGACGGCCGTGCGGAGCTGTCCTCGGCCGGGCTTTGGCAGGGCCGGGTGTGGCCGTCTTCTCTCGCCTCTTCTCGGCGGAACCGGTGAGATGCGAGACGACTCCGGTGTTTTATCCCGCCCGCCTTCGGTCAAACGCAGTCCCCACCGTACCGACAGGGTTTTGTTCGTTTTTTAACTTCCTCCTGTGCAGTGGTGGCGGGTCCGTATTGGGAGGCGTCCAAGGCTTACTCCTGCTAAAAGAAGTGTGCGTTGCTCTTAGGGTGCTTGTGATCTGGTGGTGCCTGGCTAAAGCTGCCAGGTCACTAGGGTCATCACTTTTGATTGCAGTAGTGTTCCTGTTTGGACGAAACACTCTTGGAAGTGATTTTTTGAGCAGTGTAAAAGACAGTGCTTAACTTGTAATGGAATAAAGACTTTTCCCCTCTTACTGTTTGGCAACTGTCAGTTGACTGACAGTCTTGGTGAAATGTAAGCCAGAACTTTCCTCACTCTCACTTAGTAAAATAAATCTTTGTTGGTTCTTAGAGCAGACACTGAATAAGTCCTTTGGACAGGGTTCATCTTCACTGCAATTAGCCTCGGCTATACTGTATGAGCTTTAGCTCTGGCTGATTTAGATACAGACTTTCTGGCCCTATCTTAAAAGTAAAACATAATCTTGTACTGCTTGTACAACCGTTATAAGGCTCATTGTGCTTGCAGACTGATATTAGAGGGAATTCTGGGATCGCAGCCCAGGACCTCCCACTGTCTGTCTAGTATGAACCTGTTTTCAGCTACTCCTGTGGAGGGAATTGGGGAGCTCCCGCGTTAGCATTTTTCTTAGTGCTGAAAACCTGGATGCATGAGGTAAGTCGCCAGAAAGCGCTGGAGTGGACAGATCTTGTGACTATAAGTTGAATAAGTCTGCTCTGGTGTATTTGAGGCCCACGTGGTGCCTCAGCTGCTAGTGTTGTATTTTGCGATTATTCTATCGCTGCTCATATGTGGGTATGGTATTAGCACAAAGTTAGTTTATTCTTGCCTTCCGGATAGCTCATGAAATAATTATGCTACTATGAGTTACAGTAGCACAGATGCAGCTATATCGAGCAATCTTAGGTGGTTTAAAAATTACTCTTAACAGGAATGTTGAATCACATGGATATTTTCATGTATAGCTTTGAAATAAGATGGGAAGAATGTTAGCTGCTTAATATGCAGTATTGTTGAAGAATAACATGTTTACAGCAGTGATGCAGGGAGAGTAGGTTAAAGAGAAAGTTTTCAACTGCCCTCCTTGTGTTTAATAAATAATGTTTAATGCCAGTTAATATCTTACTCTTGTTTTTATCTATGCCTGTCTTGTCTGTGGTGATGGAAAAATATTTCAGCTTTTCTTTCCTGAACCTACCTTTTACTTAGAACTAATGTTACCTTGCTCTTTTTCTGCTTCCCACTTGTCAGGATTTGGTGGGCTTGAAACTACAAACTCCACTGCCAGTGGGTTTAATTTTGGGGGTTTCGGATTAACTGCTAATCCTGCAGTGAATTTTAATATTGGGAATTTCGGTGTTTCTACTACCTCAACTCCACCATTCAATTTTGGTAACAGTCTGGCAAGTGCAGGTAGTTAATGCATAAATACTTGTCCTGTAATAAATGTTAATAGCAGGGGTCCAAGAATTACATCCCTAACAGAGAATTTGTGTTTACTACTAATCTTCATATCCGGTGAAGACTGGCAATAAAAGCTCTGAAAGTAGAATGGGTTTGAGAGCCGTAGGCTTGCAGGGTTTTTTGCCTATTAAATTCTAAAGAAACAGCTGTTGAAGAAAAATAACCAATTACCAAATACTCAAGTCTCTGAAATGGAAATGAATTGTGGTAACCTACGAGTCCGACCCAGTCTAAAATTGAGCCTCAATTACCTAGCAAAATGGTAATGTTGATTCTGCATTCAGATCCAGGCAATCATGAACAATTGCAGAGCTGGTCCCCAGTGCCACGTTTCTTGACATGAGATTCTTGGACTACTGCAGTCATGTTTTCCATCTTCCCCTGTGTTTCCTCATTGGCCTGCCATTGGCTGTCATGAATGCACTACACCTCAATGGTTTCTGCAGAGAAACAAATTTTATACGATCAGCACAAAATGAACAGCCCTTGCTGTGACTTCTTTTTCCTAAATGCCATTCTGCACCCTGAAATAGCACGCATCCTGGGCTCCCCTTAAGAGATGCTTCTGCATGATGAGTGCACTGGGTATTGATTAAGAAAACTGTTCATGGCCCCATGTAGATCCATCAGCTCTGAGCTATCAGCTGATCTGATTTCAAGTTAAATCTTTTCCATTTCATATAAAAATGCTAAACTGTGTGGATTTCTAATGCTTTTAGTCGTGTAGAATTAGCCTGTGGGGTCTCGTTGCCGCTGCTCGTATAGGAATTATGTTCATTCCACAGTGTCGTTGCTCCCTGTGTTAGTGTACTCTTACCTGTGTTGTGCACTCAAGGGATCTGGTTTTGTTTTTATTTGGTATGAATGCTATTGGACTGTATTTCTTTAGCTGAATTTGAACTACTCCAAAAGAGAATTTGGATACTTAATTTTGTTTAGCAGTTTGCACTCTTAGATCCTTTTTCAAGAAAGGATAACTAAATTGCTGTGAGTACAAAACTACATAAAAATTGTATCATCTGATGGTACTCCCACAAGGGCTTCTCACTCACGGGTAGGACTGAAACTCGAATGTTACAGGGAACAGCTTCTTTTATCCACTCGCATTAAAAAGTTTGCTGAATCAAAATAAAATGCGATTGCATGTCAACTTTAAGCTTTTATTTTGTGTGTATACAAGAGGACGGTAAGTGTAGTAGGTCTAAACAGACTTCTTTTTTTCTGTTGACGCATGAGTTAGCAGTGGCAGCATCTTTTGACAAATCCTTCGTAGCAGACTGTCTTTCTTCATTTGAATGCATGTAAAAATAGCTTGAAATGGAGAGAACTGTGTTTTTCAGAGCTAGTCAGAAGTTCACAGCCTGCACCTTGGGCCAGTGGTAGCAAAGAGATGGTGTGGCAGCATCCAGCGCTCATGTGCTGGGAGGCTGTCAGGGCTGGTAGCGCCTGCCTCAGCACAGCTGCCATGTGTCAGGGCGTCTCTTCTAAGAGGGCAAAGGGGGGGAGGTGGGTTTCTTGGGCCTTCCTCGGCACAGTGGAGTTCAGGCCCTTACTCAAGTCTTCCCCCCTGCCCTGCTAGCCAGTGACAGGTTTTCCTGAAAATCCACGGAAGGCTGATTGCTTTTCCATCCATCTTCCTCTGATAATTGTTGAACCTCAAGATGAGATTTAGTAGGGAGGATGATAGGGAAACTAGGTTTAAAACACCCCCCCACACCCCCCCAGACTCCAAACTTTGTAGAACTACCTGTGTGTAGAAAGAAATTGTACTGCAATTGTGTGCACCCTAGCCTCAGGCTTTACTTGATTTGTTTCTGGTTTTGCCCTATAGAGGTTAGGAATGTTTAAAAACCTCACAGATCATTTATTAAACACTTAGTAACAAATAACTTGACTGGAAGTTTTCCTGAGAGTGAAGCTAAGAAATAGTATTATTAGTTGTGCCTGTCACTAAGGAAAGCAGATTCTGCTGGTAGAGGAACAAGATGTTAGTTAACTGCTGCTTTTTATTTGCATTCTTGACACACCATAGATGTGTTGGCTTTTTGGTTCATGTTTTCTCCCCCATTTCCTCAGACAGTGAATTCGATGCCCATGATCAATGTGAACTACATGCTTGTAACATAATACATCCATCTGTCAGCATCTGTTCTCGTAACACCCCTTGAAGCGTGCAGTTTCTTGTCATGCACAGCTGCTGCTCACAACGTGCTGTCTGCCTTACTTGTGAACTTTGTTTGTTAGGTGCGTTTGGAGGATTTGGGACAACTACCACCACTGCGGGACCAGCGTTTAGTTTTTCTGCTCCCACCAATACAGGCACCAGCGGTAAGACAGTACGAGTCTGAAAGTATTTGCTTTAGAACGAACCATAGCACATCAGCCCTTCACAATAATGTTTTGGATTGCACAGGTACTGTTCTCCTCTTTTTCTCAATAATTATTTTCTTATTTCCCCAGGACTCTTTGGTGCTACCCAGAACAAAGGCTTTGGATTTGGTACTAGTTTTGGCACAGGAACAGGAACTGGCTTGGGTAGTGGGTTGGGAACTGGGCTAGGCTTTGGAGGCTTCGGTACCCAGCAGCAACAGAGCAGTAAGTACGGCCTTCTCTTGGTTTACCCCTTCCTTAGCAATGAAAGCATAGGACTGCAACAGGTGCACGAGTATTGGGTCAGAAGGATATCATAAAAGGAGGCTGTTACACTTATCTCCTCATGGATGGAGACTTCTAAAAAATTTAGCTTTTGAAATGCCTACATTTGCAGCCCTTGCCATGTTCTTGAAGTGGAGCTCAAGCAAGGTTCTGAACTTCATCCCTGAGTTCCCTTTGGTTTGGCAGTGGTAGAAAGAGTAGTTACAGAGTTGATGTTGCCAGTCAGGGCATCACTAGAAAGGGGAGGAAAACCCTTGAATTGGGTTTGAATTTAGTTTAAATGTGAGTTGGATAATGACCAGCTGCAGGCCCTTGAGTCCATTGAATTTGTAACAACAAATCTGCCCTTCAGATTTAGGCATTGAAAGTGCCAGATGATGTCACGGATGAATATAGACATCTCATTTAAAGAAAAAAAATCTTTTCTTCTAATTCACATTCAGGAACTTCTGTTGCTGATGAGGATTGAGTGTAAAAAGACACTTTAAAAAAAAATTACCCAATACTGATTTATTTATTCTGCGCATTTATTTTACTTCTCAGAATGTGAAAAGACATGGTACCAATGATAGACAGATGGTCTGTGTTAGCAAGCAAGTCTGTCTTGGTTGGTAAAGGAGTTAATTTGTTTTTCTTCATCCAACACAGCATTAGGAAGCGGCTTGTTCAGCCAGCCTGCTCAGACACCTGCCCAGTCGAACCAGCTCATCAATACAGCCAGTGCCCTCTCAGCTCCGACACTCTTAGGAGATGAGAGAGATGCTATTTTGGCAAAATGGAACCAGCTTCAGGCCTTCTGGGGAACAGGCAAAGGTTATTTCAACAATAACATCGCCCCAGTGGAGTTCACACAGGAAAACCCCTTTTGCAGGTTTAAGGTATGGAATTGTTCAGCTGCCCACAAACAGCTCTGAAGCAGTTATTCTCCTTGCTGAGTGTCTTGAGTGTCTCATGAGTGTTAAATTAGTTTTTTGTTACTGTTAAGAGTATTCTGAAACAGTATTTTTCCAGGTAAATTACACAGTTCTGATGCATGCTAATTAAAAGGTTTAAAAATCTATATAGATGCTGGAAATCTGGGTGTTGTTGAGGTACTAGATAGTGAGTGCAGATGTGGGTCATGAAACAATATTTTCATATGAAAGCATTCAGATTAGTGTGTGTGTGGTTGGAGCAGATCTCTGAAAATTAATTTTAATGTGTATTTGCTTAGGGTACAATATTAGAGAAACTGTTTTAAATAACCTTTGCATCTGAAAGAAACTGTAACGTCTGGAATAAGAACTTCAGGGTCTCTCTTCCTTGCTTTGCCAACGTTAGAAAAACCCTCTGTGAACCTGGCCCATATGTACCATTTTAAGTACAACAGCCTTCAGCTTTCTTCTTCTTTTATCCTAGCCAGTGCTAAAGCTGACTCCATTCCTTGTATTATACCATCAGCAGTTCCAGATCTTGCTTCTCATGTCAACAAAGGATATGTATTCATCATCCGCAAATCTCGCACTTGCTGACTTTATTGCTAAGCTTTGGACTTGAAAGTGGATTTGGGTCAGGCATGGTCATACCCTCCTTTCCCAGGCTGATTCTTTGAAGTGCAAACTTTCTAACCTAAATGTAGGTTAATAGCTAATTAAGACTAGTTTTGATTATGCACATTGTGACACTTTTATAAAATCTTTGCAGCAACTCAGTGCCCGCATAACAAATATTTGGCATCTATTGCATTACATTCTGAGGTGGTACCTATTTGTTGATAATGCATCTGAAGGCTTTCTTGTAAATTGTTGCCTGAAACAGCTTTAGAGTTTTCTGGGCTTTGAAAAATTGCAGAGTGTAAGATATGTGATGCAAAATCAGTTATATTAGAGTTTCCTTTCAAGTTACAGTGCCACATGCTAGGTTTTCTTTTGTCCCTGTGACTGGAGTATTACCAACGCCATTATGAATTCACGTACCTTCAGCAAAATACTGAAAAGCTGGATGCATGCTGGCAATGGTGGATACCTAAGAAAAATAGTGAAGTTAATAACACAGGTATCACAGTAAAGCGTCATAAACTAGTTTGGTTTATTGCCTCTGTAAGCATCGGCATCTGGTAAGAATAACGCATTACCTGAAGAGTTTCAAAAGTGTTCAAGGAATCCACTTGTACACAGTTCCAGCTCTAGAACAAATGAGAAGCATGCAGCTCTTAACCAAGAAAAGTGTGCTTCTAAGGTATGTGATACATTTGAAGGACCAAAACAAGGTAAAAAATCTGTTACAGTTTGAAAATAGTTAATTACATAAAGAAATTGTGAAAGATTTATTGATTGATTTATTTAAAACAGAAATAACAGAGGAGACGTCTATTTGTGGTCTTAGTAGTACTTTGCACGTAATGAGATTTAGTCTTCCATGTACTGGCAAGCCTTTCCCCACAGTGTGAGCTTCTTTCACAACTGTCAAAGGCATGTTCTTAAAACCCAATTCTTCCTTAGCTGTCACTGTTGTGCTTCATGACAGGACAGCCCAGCTGAAGAGGGATGATTCTGCGAGACTCACCGTCGCAGGGGATTTCCCTCTGCTGACAAAGACCAGGCTCTTGGGCACATCCCCAACTCATTTCACAATTCAGCTGAACTTGAAGAAGGGGAAAGGCGCAAGTCACCCAACCACATTCATTCAGTGTCAGGGCCTTAAAAAGCACCCACTGTCCAACATGTCACCAGTGATAAATGGGTGCAACAGTTCATAGGCAAAATGACATGAAAACTACCCGCTCTGCTTTTGCTTTTAACGAGTTAACAGTTTAGGTCTTTCTTACAAGTCATGTGGAGTTTACACTGGAGCTGAAAGGGGGTTTTATTGAAATGGGGAAAGCACACTGTTACTTAGCGCAGATGGCAGCAAGTGTTCTTATATTAGATTACAACATTGAACTAAACATCTAACCCTACTACAGTTTTATCACAGCAAGGATAAAGATAACATTAAACTTTGTAAGCAGTTTTACAAAAAAAACCCATGACACTTGCTAACACAAGGAAAACAGGTTGTCCCAGATTCTTTTGTGAGAACCTTACTGGATGTATGTCTTGTCTAGTAGAAATATTCCATGTCCGTGTTTTGACTTGTACTGCCAGGCAAACTGTCTGGATCTACAGTAGGAAAATGCTAAGAAATCCATGGAGATTGATGATTGGCTTCTCTTTCAGTGAAGTTATGTCAGTAACTGGTTTTCAGTAGTAATTTTTCTGTATTGAAGTCTGGTCTTCTGGTACCTTTTGCAGCTTAGAAAAAGTGTAAATTTGTAAAATGTTTCTGATGGAGATCAGCTCTGAAGTAGCATAGATACCCTGCTGAGTTGGCATCTCCCAAGCCATAGGTTTTTAAGATGGGGAATGGATACTTAGGAACTTTTTGTAAAAATTTGAACTGTTTCAAAAGCTACTCTACTGGTGGCCTTGTGAGAGAACATTTTAAAGGGGGATTTATTTTATGTTTCTGCATCTCTGAATATGTTGTAACTTAAATTTTGAACCCGTTGCTCTAAAAATTGAGGGGTTTAACCCCTCCCCTTCATGCCATGTAGGTATGCTTTTGCTAAGTGATGTATCTGCAGTTTTTGTTTGTTCATTTGCAGGCTGTGGGTTACAGTTTAATGCCCAACAACAAAGATGAAGATGGCCTTGTGGTCTTGGTCTTTAATAGAAAAGAAATAGATATTCGAAGCCAGCAGCAGCAGCTTGTAGAATCACTACATAAAATTCTAGGAGGAAACCAGACCCTCACTGTCAACGTAGAAGGTGTTAAAACGATGCCAGATGACCAGTATGTGAACTTTATGTAGTTTTGCCTTTTTATCCGGTATTGCATGTTATAAAGGGTTGGTGCTTAGGGGAGAAGAATGTAATTTTGTAGGGTACTTACAGCTTTTCTCTTTCTGCCTTGCTGCATTAAACCCTGCATTTACTGGTTCTTTCTATCTCAGTTAGCTAAAGGAAGTTTGCAGTCAGCTGGGAGAAGCCGTAACTTAGATTTAGGGTTGTTCTTTACTGTGTTAGTTTCTATACGCTGCTGACCTTGTTCTGACAGTACGCATTTTGCCTTGCTCAGGACAGAAGTGATCATTTATGTTGTTGAGCGCTCGCCCAACGGCACTTCGAGGAGAGTTCCTGCAACGACCCTCTATGCCCACTTTGAACAAGCCAACATAAAATCATCCCTGCAGCAGCTGGGGGTCAGCCTCTCCATGGCCAGAACAGAGCTTTCCCCGGCACAAGTCAAACAGCTCCTGCAGAACCCTCCTGCTGGTATGGGGTCTGGGGCTCTGCTGGGGCACGGTTGGGCCTCTGCTGGGGCTTTTTTGGGTCTCTGGGAAAAATACAGGTGTCAGCCTGCTGGAAAACACCTTTTCAAACTACAGGAGTTTCTAAGGTGCCCTGACATACTGAAGTGGTGGTTTTAATTGCAGCTGGTTTTCCCACTGAAGTGCCATATAGTCTACCAAGACTGTTCTTAATTATCAGTAATACACCACACAACACCATGTTAAAGGATTTAGCCATCATAAATCACTTCAACTTGTCCAATTAAAAAGAAGTTACATATCAGAATAATCATGTCCTATATTTACTTCCTAGTTTTCAGAGGGGTCGCTTAGCCTGTATATTTGGCCACAGACAGTATGTATACAGCTTTGTTTTAGAGCTTTAGAGTTTAAGTGCTGTTCATGCCATTTCAGTGGCTAATTGTAGCTTATTCTCTATGTCTGTACAGTATCCCATGTAGTACTCGCAATGTACTCTCTGCAGTGGGTCCAGGGAAAGCGGCCTGTAGTTCCCAGCAGATAGCACGCAGCATGTTCAGTAAGACCAGTGTTTAAAAACACAGCAAAGGTTATGGTACCTGTATTGCAAAAGAATCAGAGGCAAACAGCAGTGTTTTCTAACTGCTACAGCGCTGGGGAGAAGTAATTGCTCTGTGCGCAAGCAGATTGGCTTTCTTTAATACTGGAGGTGTGTCATAGGGCCTCTGTAACGATGGGTGGGCACAGCTTGTTAGTTCTTGAGAAGGAAGCTAAGTTTGTAGGCTAATCAAGCAGCAAGATGTGATGTGCAAGAGACCCTACTGCTGAGCTCCAGAGAAGTGGTCACACCCTGAGAGATGAGTTTTGATATGAAGACAATAGGTTTTATGAGGAATGACCTGGAGTGATGTGCAGTGAAGAATGTTATGGTAGCTGACTGTTCTTGCCTCCTCTTTAAGCTGGCCTGAAATTGTTAAATTACCAGCATGTTGGGGGTTTTTTGGCATGTCTTTCTATGGCCAGAAAATCAACTGCTTCCCTGTCAGTGTTGTAGTGTGGTTTGTTTTTTTTTTTTTTCCCTTGCATGCCTCAGTATGTGCATTTAATACACTGATCTGATTTGCAATGAGGTTTGGAGAATGCAGTAGCTTGCATCGTGATGATATACACCTACAATTAGACTGCTTTTATTTTATGTAATTACCTGGTGAAGCAGTTCATGACAGAACAAGCAACTGTTCTGTCAACAGATAATATCCTTAGGCAAATCCTGTTAGGAACCATGGTAATTCCTACTGGGATTATTTTGCTAACTGGTTTGGTACTTTGATCACTTAATTACTGATTTTTTAATATTTGTTTTTAATACAAGAAGCAACTTGATGAGGATTGATGACCCAAGTGTAGCACACAGTGGAAACTGTAGGAATTTTTCCCCTTGAAGTATGGATTGTCCAGTTTGATCACCGATGTGTTGTTCCTTTCCCATGCTTTCCAACCAGTAGAAGTGCTTGACAGCCTTTTGGGTCGAATTTATGGCCACAGTCCAGGATCAAGACTTTTTAAGAAATACCCTTGTTTAATTAACCAGAATTTGTATAACAGTCATTCAGGTTAGCATAGTTTATAGTGTTTGTGTATTTCCTTACATTTTTCCTGCTGAACATCTGTAATGTGATATCTATCCCTACTAAAACTTGTTTGGTTGGTTTTTTTAAGGTGTTGATCCTATTATATGGGAACAAGCCAAAGTTGATAATCCTGATCCTGACAAGTAAGTCTCATAGTCTGTCCAAGTATTACAAAAAAACTTGGAAAGGGGAGAAATATACAATATTGTGTTGTACCCTTCAGGTAACTTGTAAGAAACTTAGTACAGAATAACTTTGTCAAGTGTTGATCTCATTTGAAGCAGTGAGGATTACTAGAAATGCCTGTTTAATTCCTTTACCCATTTAAGCACTTAAGGGTTATGAGGATAAAGAGTGAGCCTTACTGCATTAGTTTGAGTTGTATTGTCCTCCATTTTATGGACTAGTTTTTGTGACTTATTTGTTTGCGACCATTCCTTTTTTTTTTCTTCTCATTATTCCTGCAGCTGAAAGCGATGTACCCTTGTACACTCCAGTGGTTACACATAATTTAGGCTGATTTCTTTATGAAAAAGGAACAGGTGGTCAGGAATAGTGAGAACTCCAGGATTTAGCAAAACAAGATATATTTATGTATTACCTTAATTTAGGATAGGCCAAGATTATATGTAACTTTATATTAGATTATATTTGTAATTATTAATCCATACCCTATGTCTAATATAAAAATGTGTTGTAAGAATTAATTCTGTTCTTGTAGGCTTATTCCTGTGCCAATGGTGGGTTTCAAGGAACTGTTGAGAAGGTTAAAGGTCCAAGACCAGATGACCAAACAGCATCAAACTCGATTAGATGTAAGGTTTCTCACCATTATCATGACTGCTTGCTGTTGACAATAGATGTGCTATTAAATAAGCTTCCCCCTGTGTCTCCTGTGTGTTGAAAACTGAAACTGGAACCATGTGCATGGGGCTGTGACTCTTTATCACTGTTTCTTAATATATTCCTTAATTATATCTTTTGGCCAAAAACCGAGCAGTGCATTTTGGCTTTGTTTTTTTCAAGGTTCAGGCTTGCTGTGTTGTTATAGGCTAATTCAAACCAGCTGAATTAAGTTGCACTGGCATGGGCTCTAATTTGGGCACCCAGTTTTCTGATGCCTTCCCAGTTGCATATGAAAATAAATAGAAACCAGAAGAGTAGAGGTCTAGCAAAAAGCTTTCTGAAGGCATTTCTGGCAAGGACTCTTAAGTTGCTGGACTGAGTATTGTTCTGAACCTCCAGGTTTCAAATCAGGACTAATGTGTTCTGTTGCCAGAAACTTAAGAATTCCAACTGACTCCATCTCCTCTGCAGATAATATCAGAAGATATCAGTGAGCTGCAGAAAAACCAAACAACAACTATGGCAAAAATTGCACAGTACAAAAGGAAACTGATGGCGCTTTCTCACAGAACGTTACAGGTAACATGGATAGTCTTAAGTAACTAACTTGTTCTGACACAGAGTCTAGTGCCAGAAGGCAAACGGAGAGGGGGCAGGATGACCTGTGCAATCTTCTGCATGGTCAATGTTGAAAATAAAATTCTGACTTCATCTAAATGATACTGATTTAAGTAACAGGCAGAGCTGTCAGGGGAAGCTTCAGGTGTGCTGCATGTCTTACTACTTTGGGAACCTGCTCTCTGACTTACTCAGAAGCTGTGGGACTGTCCTGAGGTCTTGGAGCAACAGACTAAATGACAGAACAAATCTGATGTGAGACATGCTGGAGGAAGGGCAAAAAGAGATTTGGATGGGCTGGTAGGGAAAGAGATGGGCAAAGTGTTCTCTAATGAACCTCAAAGGCTTCTTTTGTAGGTGTTAATAAAGCAGGAGATCCAAAGGAAAAGTGGTTACGCCATTCAAGCAGACGAAGAGCAGCTTCGTGTACAACTAGATACAATTCAGTGTGAACTTAACGCACCTACTCAGTTCAAGGTGAGTAGTTAATAGAACTTTGCTAACAACTCTTTTTTTTCCTCACAAAGGAATGTAAGTTTTCCAAACTGTGCATATATATTTATTGTGGAAAGCTTTCAGAAGAGAAGTCCAGCAGTGTTACTAGGTTGTAGCATCATGCTCTTTGTTGTGTGTCTGATAGGTACTTAAGTGTTGTTGAGTTCTTGGAAGGATTGGAGTTGCTTGCCCTTTGCAGTGTCTTCCAAAAAAAAATTTTAAACTGGAATGAGTGGCAATGTTTCCTGCCCATGACTCAAGGAGTGATACATGCTGGAGCTCTGACATATGTGAAGGAGTTGTGTTTTGATTTAAGCCTGCTTCTCTCCCCAGGGCAGACTGAATGAGCTCATGTCCCAAATCAGGATGCAAAACCACTTTGGAGCAGTGCGAGCTGAAGAGCGCTACTACATAGATGCAGATCTCTTAAGGGAAATCAAGCAAGTAAGTATTATGGGGTAGAATCCTGAGAAACTCTTTGAACTTCGTAATTTAGGCCAGCTACGCACTACCTTGGGAGATGTATCTAGAATGTCATGGTTTTGCAATAGTTTCAGGAAGTCATAGTGCATCAGGGTACTGTACAAAACCACTCTATGCAGTTAGGCTATTAGTGCAGAAAATGCTGGTTTTCCTTCTTCCAGAGAATTTATACCAGGCTTTTCAGTGTGCCAAGGCTGCCAGCCATGGCACCTTTGAGAACTGTTACTTAAAATCTGTGAAGTTGAACTATGCTCATGCTGGTTTTTAAACTATCATCTGCAGCATCTGAAGCAGCAGCAGGAAGGCCTGAGTCACCTAATTAGCATTATAAAGGATGACTTGGAGGACATCAAACTTATAGAACATGGGCTGAATGAGAGCATTCCCATCAGAGGAGGAGTCTTCAGTTGACATGGTGGATGCTGCTGAGCTTACACAGAACACATTACTCGAATTCATGATTCACCTTCCAAGGCTAAAACTGTTGAGGTAAAATAAAACCTGTATCTTGGAGCAATGGTATTTTGGCTGTTATCTTTACAATTATTAAAGCCTCTTCTAAGCTTTTGAACTTGACCTTTGGAAGGTTTATATTTTATAAAGCTGTATATGCTTTAATAAAAGAAGGAAAACTGAATCTGTTCAGATACTGGTTTACTATAAAACTATATGTACTATTGTACATTGTTTTCTTTTTTTTTCTTTTTTTACAATGGCATTGTTCTAGAAATGCAATGCTGAGGGAATTGTTCCACTTGTGATTTGGTTTGTGGAAAGCTTAGCCTGCTTCCATGATATTGTCAAAACAATCAAGTAACATTATGTAAACAGGTAATTTAAACTATTACAGATATGTATGTTGCTGTAACTATGTCAGTCTCTGCAATACCTGTAGTTTACTGGGGCAAGCTCCAGGAAATCGGTGTTTCCAGTTTCTGTCCTTCTGTTGGACTGTGAGGATCTGAAGGTTATGTTTTTCGTCACTTTACATATGTGAATTATACAAAACTTTGCTGCCCCTTAAATAGCAACAGAATGTCCAGAATGTCTAGACGTTGTCTTCTGCCTTTTTTTTTTTTTTTTAATTGCCGGAGAGTAATAAATTCAGTCTGACTTTGTAATAACTTGTGCATGGTGTTGGCTCTTTCTCGGCTACATCAGCAAAGCAGTGAAACTACTACCAACTCCGGGCTCCTGCACTTTGCTCTCCTCCAGGCACTGCAGGTAACAGGCTGTCCAACCTGATGCCACAGAGCTGCTTGACAGCTTCAGCCCCCAAACTAAAATACAAGGTCACCTCCCTTAGATCCTACCTGGTACCAGTTCCTGCAGAGCAGGTGGCTACTACATGCAGGGGAGAGGCAGCTTTTGGTTTTTTTCCCTAAGTTGCCTTTTTTTTTTTTTCTCATTACAAAAGACACTGAAAATAACTGAATGAAAAATACATTATTCTCTGCAGTAGGAGTTTATACAGCAGAAAACTCAAACACAGGAGAGACAGAATCATTTTGTTAATTAGCTGAAAAAAAAAATCCATTCATTAAATTTGAAATATAAAAAAATAGAAATAATGCCTCAGTATGCTTGAGACTGTATTGTGTAGTTGAGAGAGTAGTTTTGCAAGGACAGTTCTATTACAGTTGAAAAAAGTATATGTAGAGCGCTAATGAAGCGGGAAAAGGATTAGTTTCTTTTTGGGAGCATGGTTCCACTAATAATATATCTCAAATGTGCAATACAGGCTCCAGCAGAGACTCTAAGAATTGGAATAAGGCTAGAATTCTCTTTTTCAAGGGCCATGGTAGCAGTCTAAGTGAAGTCTTCTACCACTCTGTCCCTGCTCAAGTGCCTGTGCTGTGTGTTTGAGATTTTTTTTTTAAGCTGCAGTTGTACCATGCTTTGAAAATATCTTGCACATGCAGCACAGGCACTCTAGCAGGGGACTACTTGATCTACTACCTGGGCCTTTGAAAAAGAACCAGTCTCAATAGATCTCTTAAAGCCCCCCGCTAGGACAGTTTCACATGTTTGAGATTGGATTTTTTGAAGTGTTGCTCCACTGCACATATCTAGTAGCATCAAACTTACCACAGCAAAGGAACAACAGAGGGGAAATAGGTATTAGCTCTGAAAGCACTGCTGCTAACCAAGTAGACAAACTAGAGAAGGCATGAACAGCCCAGAACCAGTAATCTAGAAAAAACTTTATTAAAAGGAAGGCTCTGCTCTAGCAGTTGCTTCTGAGTTAAAACACTGCCTACAAGAAATACCTTTACTTCCATTTTACTACACTTGAATAGACCTGCAACATTTCATCACATGCATTGACAAGATAAACTAAATTGAATCTTCTTTTTGAGCAGGAATGTCTACTTAAAACAGCTCCTTTTAAAAAAGGGCCAGAATTGAAATGCAGCTTACCTATTTTACCTGTTACCTTTCCTAAATGGATCGGAGTTGTTGGCTACAGCGGTCACTGTTTTCAACCAATAAGTGCTACAGGTACCTGCCTTCCCTTTTCCTGCTTCACATCTGCAGGCACGCTCTGCGGTAAGGGAGGCAGCGGTCCCCCTGGCTTCGCAGACAGTCAAGGCATTGGACATGGCAACCCTCACCAGGTTCTCACTACTGAGACTGTTTGACAAGGCGGAAGGCTTCTAGGAACTCGTTGAAGTCGATGTTTCCATCCTTATTGAAATCAATGCTGCGAACTAAGTCGTTGATGCCATCATCTGTGAGTTCAATGTTCATGTGGGTGCTGAACAGCTTCCAGGTTTGGCGGAATTCCTCAAATGAGATGAGACCTGTGGAGAGGGAAGGCACAGCCACCTCAGCGCAAGGTCACCACAGGCACTGCTGTCAGTCAGTCCCCGCTCAGCATGCAAGGAGGGACCCCTGCTCAGGTCTGATCTCTCATCCCACCCTTGCTGCCTGCATACCCTAAAGGAAGGAGGGAAATTGCTCATAATCTACAATTCATATGCTGCAACTAAATCTCCTAGCAGGGAAAATGCTGGCTAAAATACAACTTAAAGCAGCAAAGAGACACAATACAATCTGGGAGAACAAAAAGAAGGCAAAGACTATTTTATTTTCTCTTTCCCAAAGTAATTTGACAGAGATAACTGCTTGAAAGCAGGTAACACTCAAGATCCCAAGTACACTGCATCATTACTGTCATTGCTCTCTTCACAGTTTTTGTTCTGCTGAACTCTAGAACAATTACTATTTCTCTACCTGGACTGCACACAGACCTTCAAAATACACCATGTTTGTGGAACTGTTTAATGACATTTCAGAAGCTTTTGAGGGAGAAGAATGCAAGCTGTGACCCATTAAATAAAAATGCCTTTGTACACACTAAAGGGAGCCCAGAAGTAGAATGGAATACAATGCTGTGACCAGCAGCCGCCTTACCTGAATGATCTCTGTCTATGATCCTGAATATGGTCTCCAAGTTGGATCTGTTTCGATAAATGACTTCCAGCAAGCTCGACTGGATGTGCTGAAAGACAACATGATCACACTCCTTCTACCCTTCTGACAGCTCTCTGCTTTCTCTAAGCAGTTACTGCAGACCTTCCCATAAATGAAAATGTTTGCTGCTCTCCAGAGTTTGCCAGCAATGCACTTTGCATCCTGTGTGCCCTGTGAAACAGGTTTGTGGTGACTGGACCCTCTGTGCAGCTCTGCCTTATAGCACATCAGCAACCTGTTGCTTCCAAACAGAGCTTTTCTGGGCTAACAGAGAAGACAGTGACTTAAGCTATGCTTTTTAACCCTTGCAGAGTTGTTTTTTCTGGGTGTAATTAAGGAACTCTGAGAATGGAATATAGTTTGTGTATTCAACAGCCTGCATCCAAAACTACCTCTAGGTTTTGATTTCATGTACATCATCTATTTCTACAGTGGAATTAATGCCTCTGGGCTATGTGAATTCATGCAAGCTTTTCCATTGACTTCAGCATGATTTTGGATTGCACAGGAACCATCCACTCTGATACCATACTCGGTTCCACATGTGGGGGATCTGGTGAGCTGCTTTGCATCATGCTTTGATGGAAGGGGTTGAGTCCTTACCTCTTGGCTTCGCTGCTCCATGGCCAAGTCGTCGAGCCAGGACTTGTATTCCAGCATGCCATCGGCTGTGCTGCGCACCAGCTGTGGTCTCAGCATTCGCCAGGGCAATCCCAGGTGCAAGACTGACTCCACTGCCATTGCCCAGTTGTTCAGTGAAATCTTTCCTGTAAGGAAAAGGGAGAGCCATGGAGACCTCTGAGAGATGGGCAGCTGAAAGCACATGAAGGCAAAGTAAAAAGCCCAGGGTATGTGCATGCCCAGCCTACCATGGTGCTGACAGCATGGCATTACTTCTCCATGGCACACTTGAGGGCTTTGGTAGAGGGAAAAGCCCTACGTGGCTGTACAGACATCAGCCACTGCAGGCACAAGCGCACTTGCTGCTCTCCCCAGCCAGCTTTTGATCATTGTAGCAAATCGGGGCCATAGGTCTGCAAACATCTGAACAATGGGAAGACAGTAACTTTGGATATTTCATTATAAATCTGTGGGCTGCAGCCAGGGTCACCCTGCAGATTGTGGCCTATGCAACTGCATTAGTACTTCCTCAGCAACCCAGGAACATAGAAAAGCCTCTAGTTTTAACAGCTGCTGTAGCAGCTGCTGTAACAGCTGAACTGGACTTTGGTGAATAATTTTGCTACCAGGGAAGAAAGCAAGAAAGCAGTTCTACCCACAAGACAGCAGTCCTGCCAACCGCTGTGTCCCTTTTCTTCCCCAGACCACACACGGACAGATCTCAGCAACAGGTCTTGGTCGCTGCACCAGCAGAGCACTCCTGTCAGCCAGAGAGTTATCAACTTTTGGCTCCTTCCTTAAGGCTCTGACAGCAGCAGCTGCTGTGGAGGACATCCTTCGCTTTCCTCTTCCCAGTGATTTTAGACTCCAGGGATGACAGGGCTCTGGAGACCACCCAGCCCTTCCCAAGCGAGATGACAAACATGGTCCAGGTTGTCTTTTCCAGCGCTTCACTGATACTCCTCTTCCAAAGGGTTCTCCTAGTACCAAGCCTAAATGGCTACACATTAGGCTAATCACCTCTTGCTTCCCTGACAGCCCCCCATTCTACTGCCACTCTGAGGCATTAACAGGTTCCCAACAGAGCCACAGAGAAACAGCAGACAGGACCAGTGCTCTAGAAAGGTCTGACACAGCCTCTCCCTGGGACAGTTGCTGGCAACTACCAGTGAGGAGTCTCCCAACCAGCCACACATTCGGCTGCTTCGGTCCTGTCCTACCAGGGAATTAACCTGAGTGTCCCTAGGCTCAGATTTACCCGTGTTGTCCTTATCGTAGGCCTTGAACGCACTGATGAGGGCTGAAGTGTGAGCAAAGAGCTTTTCCCGCAAGGCTCGAAAGGCTGACTCCTCTACTCTGCTGATTCTGGAGGATGCAGAAAAGAGAGAAGCACGTTAAGGACTTGCCACGAAGCACAAGCCCAGTACTCTGGCCTGTCCATGGATTGTCCAGACCCTCACATAACTGCTCTGCACAGCTGCAGCTGCATCTCGGTGCACATGACAAGGCACTGCATGCCTGGAGCACAGGTCTCCACAGTTGATGCAGTGAATCCCTGCATCAGTTTGTGAAGTAGCAAAGCAGAAAGGGTCCACAGTTAAAACTTGACATTGAAAGGAGAAGCTGGAAAATCAGCAGTCTGTAAAAAAAGAGTCCCCTTCTGATCTTGTAACGCTTCCTCCTCAACCCCTGACCCTCCCTCAGTGATTTCTGCACAAAGCTTGAATCCTCCTCTAGTGCTATTATTTAGTAAATCAAGCTGTGAAAGTTCAGCTCCAGAGTCAAACTTTCTCAAAGCTTCCAAATTTTTCCTATTTGGAATTTTGACCTGGTGAATACAGAGCAATTGGAAAGCCTTGCCTTTGGGTCATAGTGAGAGTGTGGGCTGTCTTGCTTGCTTGGTACTGCACAAAATGGGGGACGAGGTCTGGTCCCAGTTTCACGTAGGCTCCTCTGTTGCTGCCAATCTCATAGTAGTTTGAGGCTGAAAATATGGTCAGCACCTAACCCCAAAAAGAGAGAGGCATTTACAGTCAGTACATACAGCCTGTGTTATATATACATGGATCAGTGAAAACAACACAACCGATCCCATATGGAGTCAACAGACTGAGAAAGCACCCTGTTTGATGTGGAAAAGGAAGAGCGAGGTGGCAGCTGGCCTGGAAGCCTTAAAGTGTGAGTTCCTTGATCTCATGTCGATCTGGCCACATGCAGGGTTTCTGTGATTTCACTGTACTCTCCTGACAAACTTCCACTCTCCACTCCAGTGAGCGGAGTCAAAAGTGCCCTGTTGAAGTCACTGAAGTGACCCTGAACCCTTCTGAGAGCAAAACGCTTCTGCAGCAGGTTAGCAACATCCTTTTGCAGATCATCTTCAGAAACAGCTGCATTAAGCAGGGGTGAAGGCACAAATGGATTCAGGGCTTTTCTCAGCTACCACATACAAGGATGTGCTTTGCCTGCACAACAGATGACCCCAACAGAGTAGGTGGCTCCAGACTGTCCTGACCTAAGACCTCAGCTGGGAACACACTTCAGTAACTTGCAGTAAGGCTGTTCAACAATTTTGGATATAAGTAACAAAGCCCCACTGGAAGAAATGGGGAGCTGAGACAAGCCACCACAGAAACCCTGCCCTAGGTGGATGGAGACTCAAGTAGCCTTCATGCTGTACCCCTCACTGACCTTGCGGTTGTGACAGAACTCGTAGCCCTCTTGCTTGCACTCATGGGAGCGGATGAGGAACTGCAAGTTGTACTTTTCAAGGATCTTGTCTGTCACATCAGGCCCGAAGTAGCAGCCACCACCTCTCACTGTATTTACTCTGCAGCCTTCCTGAGGCATGGGGTCACTCCAGAGAATGTCTAAAACCTGAAAAGATTGAAAAAGTTCACTGAATAAAGTGTACCCAGCAGATACCACCCATCAAAGTTTACTAAGCAAACAGAGCTCTCTGAATCCCTCCCTGGGCTGCTGCTATTACCATAGCACAGGGGAACAGAGAAGTTTCCTGCATCTTAGCTGAACCACCATACTGCTCCACAGGACTGTCACAGACCTGGTCCACCCGAGAGGTGACAGTAGTATTCGCCTGGAGCTACAGGTACACCCAAAGTGCCTGGGGGAAGAGGGTGTCCATAAATCAGGCCTGATACAAGATTTCCCTTTGCTGCCTCTGAGATTTCAAAGAGCCTTGCCTGTCCTCCATCCTGCAACACTGGTCCCAGGGCAAGAACATCCAGCAGATCCTGAGGCCATGAGCCAGCTTAGTATTAAACTTCTTTGCTCTCTAGCCAGGACATTCCACAGCTTTCAGAAATGTAAGTAAGTGCTGACTCAGTAACCACTATTTGGATTAAAGTTTAATCTCTTTAACCCTGACCTCAATATATAGCTTTATGCTGATAAGGTGTGCAATGCTGGGATGTCATATATAATGTGAAGTAAGTAACGGTGGTTCTAGAGCACACAGAAGGGGCTTACAGACAGACTGGTCTAACATAAACAGAAACCCAGGTTCCCAGGCTCTGACCCACCTAGCAATCTACTCGCAGTACAGCCCAGCTAAAACCACCAATTCAGTCTGCTCTTAGTAGCCAAGATCACGACTCACTCATCAGCGAATGACATGCTCATTCATTACCTACAAAGCTGGCTTCAGATACCCCACATACACAGTAAGTGATATGACCGCTGGACTCTACAATCACTCTTGTCTATTATTTCTCTCCCCTGCAGTGAATCAAGAAAACCTGTTGCCCCACTCTATGCCTGAGCAGCAGTTCTATTTATACAATAATGGATGAATACTGGGACAGAGCCTTGAGCACAGAAAGCCAAAAGCCCAGTGAAGATGCTGCCTTGTAAGGACAGGAGAAAGGCTCCAGCAGAACAGCAGTTAGTGCCAGTCTTGCACACAGCTTACGTTCTACGTGACTCGTGCACAGCTCTTCAGTTGCTAGGGGACCATGCCACAGGATGGGCTGGAGGTAGCACAGGTACCTAACGAAACGTCCCCAAGCAGCAGAGATCACATGCGCTCAGTACAGCCCTTCCTCCCCACTTACTGCTGAATGATCAACGCCAGGCTGTTTCAGGGTACAGAGCAGTAGGTACAAAATTGCACAAACCCCATAGCTTGCCTGCTGCCACTTCAACACTGAGTTGCTCCTTAACTGCATTATATGAAACAGCAAAAATCTCTGCAGAGGTCTGTGCGCTGACATACATATTTTGTACTGAGATTCCTTGTAACAGAACAAACCTGCAGGAGACACCCACAGCCCACCGAGCTCAGGGCCCCACTTTGACTACTCACCTGCTTCCACTCTTCCTGGTGAGTCCAGCACTGGGTATCCAGTTCGGTCAAGGAGACCATGCTGGAATAGGTGGGCTCCTCTGTCTCCGACTCGCTGTCCACCAGCTGGCGGCACCACTCGATTTGCTCCTGCACCGTCTGCCGGAGCCACTTGGAAAACTCCAGCCTGTTGGTTATGCTGGGAGCCGGCCGGGATTGCGAGGATAAACTGAGGTCTGACTCACTCTCTGATGACTCAGTCTCTACTTTGCTCTCCCCGTTTATTTCCTGTATTTCCACATCTTTATTCGACTCCTTTCTTTTCTTCTCTCTTAATACAGAAATAAACTGAAAGAGAGTAATAAATGATAAGAGAGAAAAGAGAACTGGTCACACGACTTGGAAACCTACATCTCCAGCTCTAACATCTTCCACTGCTAGACTCAAGTGACCCAAGCCTCTGAGCCTCAATTCTCTTTGCTGCCATCAAATGCTGATTAACTGGGGAGATTACTAGTGCCATCTTCTCAGATGTGCCATTCTTGGTTTACAGCTGGGACCCCACATCCATCCTGACTATAGATCTATCTCTTCTCCACTGACTTTATGCTGCTCGGACATTTCACAAAAGGTAGTTTACATGGATTTAATCTGCAATGGGAAGTAGGTGGCAGAATGAGGGAAGGGCTCATGACTGATGCAAGTGCTTGCCATTACAATTGGAGAAGGGAAGTAGTATTTCTCAATTAGAAAGTGAGGCAGAGACAGGTTAAATGACCTCAAAAATCCTTCTGAAAATCTAGGGGGAAAAAGCAGGCTAAGGAACTCTGGGACAAAGTCTCATCATCACTGCTTTTACAGTCAGCACCAGCCCATCTAGCCATGCCTTTACCCACCACTTCCCTGGCTACAATCCTTATATGTTCCAGAAGCCAACATCTCTTCACACCTCCTGCACACACACAATTAAACCAAAGGACCCACTCCAAACACAGTTTGTCTAGACCATCCTATATATTTGTCCTGTCAACAGCCAAGTTGATATGAATAAGCTTCTCACCACAAATCAGCAACACTTGTCTTGTAGTATCTAGGAAACAAAACCTACTTTGTTCCTTTGAATTTTCTGAAGCATGTCCAGGTCAGTGGTGTCAGAGATGCCCCCATGTATAATGAGGACTTTCTGATCAATCAGGGTGGCCAGGGGCAGCCAGCAGAACACATTCTGAATCATCTTCAGGATTTTCTTCCCATGCACCTAGGAGGGCAGGTCAGAGAGGAAAAGATGAAGCATCAGCCTTCAAAGTCCACGTCTTAATGGTAAAGGAGACACAAATGTATGCCTACCTTGTATTTCTGCATTACTTCCTTGGCAAAACCATAGCTAAAGGAACAGGAGAAAGGAAGTTCAGTGGGATTTCGCAGCCACGCCCCTGACATTGCAATCATCCCCACACAGAGCCCGTACCGTAAGTTGACCATGTGGTCCTCATGGTTCCCACGATTGAGATGAACCTCCTTTGGATAGATCAAGAGGAAGGTAAAGAGGACAATGAGGATCTCAAGGGACTGTTTGCCTCTGTCTACGAAGTCCCCGTTGAACACATAGGACTTGGAAGGGGAAGGAAGGCCATTCTGCAAAAGCAAGGAACCAGCAGATATTACAAGAGAGGCCTCCCCATGACCTCCATATACCTCCCCCCATACCAGATGCACATTCTCTCACTCCTGTCCCAGATCACCCTATACAATGGATCATGACTATTTTTATCCTGTAGGCTCCCAATGGCAAATGCACTGAAAAGTGAAAGCTGGCAGTCAGGAAGGGTTGCCATTGGTATCATCACTTACAAAAACGTCCACTGGCACTTCCCAAATGTACATGTATATCAGATTTCAGAGTCAGCAAGGGAGTAAGCTGCTGCTTTGTGAAGCCATTTAAAATTGATCCAATTGACCTGGAGAAGTGCACATGAAGTGCCCAGTTTTGCAAACACTTCTCAGCATGACCCACGCGATACCTATCACAATGCCTGGTTGTTTTGCTGATTAACGATACCAATTAAACTCAGACACCAGAGTGAAAAGAGTAGGCATAATTTACTGGTGATAACCAAATAATGTTACAGTGTAATACAGAAGACATGCAGTAAGAAAAGGCAGAATAGTGCACCTAAAGCAACAAACAGGAAAATACAGGGTAATGCATCAGATCACTACTACCTGAGAGAGAGAATAGTGATTAAGAAAGAAACATCACCATTTGCATACTTTACCATCATCCAGACCCGCAGTGGCTGGGCAGCCCTGGTTACAGCGAGGGTTTGGAGAGCCTGTCCCGGCAAGTGGGAAATCCTACGTGGTGCGTCCACCCATAGGTGAGGCTGCCAAAGTCACTGCAAATGGGCCCAGCCTTATATACTAAAAATCAGCAAGCCAGAATAGCTGGCACCTTTGTTTTGAGTTGAAAATTTCTGGTTTCATTCTCCTGTTGGATTCCACCCCAAGGCCTGCCCAGCCTCCATCTCCAAATACAGTGCCTACCTTATAAAATATGAGGAACAAGTCATCCAGCTGGCCGTGCAAGTCTCCTAACAGGCACAGAAAGACAAGGCACAGTATGTTTACCTTTAGCATTAAAAGACACCAATAAATAACTTCCTATGAAGTATCTCTTCTATAAATTAATGACCAGTGAAATATTTTGCCAAGTTCAAGGTAGGAGTTTACTTACACTGAGGCAAATGTGCCTGAAGGAAAAGGCCATGATATAAAGGCTTGAGCTGAAACCTGAGAAGGACAGCAAAAAGCCTACCCCAACTTCTGTGAAGACTCTGATTCAGAAGCTGTGTTCATTTATCTCTTATGATGACACAACATGGCACAAGAAACCGTTTGACTTTGATCATTACATGGGAGAAAGATTTGCATACAAAACAATAATCAAATTAATTTCTCATTTAACATGATATTGGAGAGAGAGGTTTGTTTTTCAGAAGCTGACTGCACTCAGAATTCTGTACTAAGTACATATTTTTCAGAAATATCTCAAAGTTTAAACATTGGAGCTACAGTAGGAAAATAATGGTGAAAAGCTTCACCTCTTTTAAATTTAGTTGACAGGATGCAAAGGCCTTCCCTCAACACCCCCATCCCGTTGCAGAGGAAGCAGAAATAAGGCCACGATACAGATATGCTCCCTCCAGTCTCCACATTAGTCTTCACAGCAGCTCACATACAGCATCATAGAATAAACCCAGATATTTTAGACAGCTCCAGTTGCCTCTCAATGCAACATGCATTTTGCTTACAGACTGTGTTTGTGTTCCACATTCACTACAGTGGAGAGCATTATACTTAGGGTACCATTTTATGTCTTTCCCACCCACCCCTTCCACATGAGCATTCTGCCCCAGAGACTGTGCAGTGTCCTCCCATCCAGACGTACCGCACACAGTGACCTCCTCGCTGTAGCAGGTGGAGACATGACTGATGTTTGGCAACTGCTTGAGGTGCTTCCTGGTCTCGTGCAGAAGGTTTAAGACATAGCGAGCGTGGAGCTGCTACTAGGAGAAAGCGAAGGGATTAGAGCAGGAAATCCGTGACTTCTGAGCAGCAAGGCAGCTCTGTCTGCAAAGGCCCCAAGGACCTACGACGATATTCTGAGTGGCAGAAACTGGGATGGCACTCGGTGCTGACCTACAGGCTTACAAATACTGGGAAACACCAGGACAGAAGAGACTCACTCAAAGCAGCCCAGCCTCAGCACTGACAGGGCTGGCAAGAGAACCCCAAAGCCCTAGCACCCCGTGGCCAAGGCTGTATCTGCGAGGCAACACCACCTCACAGAGCAGCAGAAATTCCAGCCCAGTATCGCAGGTAAAAAGCTGCTCCTCGAGATCTTTCTTAGCCTTCTCCACATTAAGCCAGACCCCTGAGCTGCAATGTGTCCTACAGAAATAGGTTCTCTCAAAGCCAGGATGTAGGCATTTAATAGTCAAGACACTAGAGACCTTTGTTTTAGAAGTCATTTTGTTTGGAGAAGGGATGTTTGGGCCTGTTTTGCAGTTCAGCACCTTGACTGAGGGATGGCAGCAGAACACTGCAATTGTACAAGGACTTGTCTTGTTAATGCTGCTGAACTGGAACTGGACTCTCTCATCACAAATTTCACATTTTACATTTTAAATATGAGTCAAAGTTGTGTGATACAAACCATGACCTTAATCAGCTGTTTCCATCTGGGCCATCCTAGATGTTTTTAGAAATTGAGGAACTGAAACACTGTCATTTTTTGTTGCAACATGAAGTGGTGTGGATTTTTTTCCTTTTAAAATGAAATTCAGATTAATATTGGCACACATGAAAAGTTTTCAGTTTTATCTGTCCTACACCCCTGTGTAGAGAAGGGGAAAGCGTGGTTCCTTTTGGGATCCTTACTTGTTTCTGTTTAAAAGCTTCCAGCAAGGCAGTTGCATGGTCAGGAAGGAGTGGGAAAGAGAGACGGGGTCCAGTGTAGGAGTCTGGCACCTCCATGGATTCATAGTCACAGTATTTTTCCAGCTCTGCCTCTTTGAAGCTTTCCCCACTTAAGAACATGCGACTGATAAAATCTCCTGGATGGCAGGTTGGTCCGTTTGTTTGGTTTGTTTTAAAAAGAGAAAGACAAGAAAAAGTTAAGTTGGCACAATATACCGTTCTAGTAATTTGCTAAAGGGAAGCTGTTTGGTTCAGCTAGAGCTCATGAGCAATGACAGTGGCAGAGCCTAGCTCCTAGTTTGACACCGCTACAGAATTTGCAGTGGGGAAAAGGCTGCCTGTGTTCTGTGTGTCAGGCAGTGTTGGCAGTGTGTCAGGCTGTGTGTCAGTCAGTGTTGGCAGCTACGGTAGTTTCTGTAAAACTCTGGTAGAGCCAGCTGGACAGTGGTTGCCATGGCTAATTGAAATCTTATTTTCAATGACATGCAAAAGCAAACTGTATAATAAGGAACCATCTCCTACATCCCACCGTTTTTTCCAAGCTTGCACCTACACTCTCAGTGTGGCACAAAAATTGTAGAAATACACATTTTTTTTATTGCTGTAACATCTCAGAGCCTAACTCAAGGAACAGGACATTATTGTCCTGTTTTATACAGACACTGAAAAAAAGTCTTCCTCAACAGAGCTTTGCTGTAAATTACATGGGCTGGTTTTGAGAAAAAGGATGGCAGTTTGAAAGGAAGGAGCAAGGACTTTACCAGGTTATGGTCAGCAATGCAAATAGTTAATTTTCACTTACTACTATCAGGTTTCAGAGCTAAGCTCATTAGCAAGTTCCCAGCACTAAGAAATAACATATAATGCTCTCTGCAGATTCAGGAAGATACTCTATTGGGTCCCACAGCACTTCCCCCCCCCCGCTATAATTCTATAATTGAGAGACTATAAATAAAATAGATACCCTCAAGGTAGATTCTCTTGCTTCAGAAATGGACTCTGCAAAGGGATCACTGAAAAAAGGCAGCTTTCTAATACTGCTATTAGAAAAAATACTGAGATTTTATTTCCCTTTCCAGCTCCTAAGGAGCAGGAATTGCCCCACATCCCTTGTACAGCTCTGACAGTCTCCAGACAGTTCAATCCCTATCCAAATTCCTGATGCCATCGTTCTTTAGAGTCTTTTGGCCGCCTTTTGCCCTCCTGAAGGGCCAGCACTGGGCAGCAATTCAATACAGGATGCAACCTTCTGAGCTGCTGGTGCCACACCTACAAACAACGCATAGAAACTTACTCTCTTTACTGCTGCTTGGCGTGAAGTGGTCCATGAGGTAACTGAAGAAGTTGTGAAGCTGCAACAAGAGAGCAAGCCATCATCATTCACCCTGGAATGAAATTCTGGAGAGTGGCAACTTAACATGATCTTCTTTCTGGAAGCATTATCCATGCCCTTCTCCTATACTCTGGTATGTGCAACAAATCATACTATACCAATTCTAGTTTTGAATACTTTGTGATGAAGTCAAAAAAGTAGCATTACCTTCAGCTGTACAGACAGAAGTAGACCTATAGTCCCTCCCTCTCCCTGCCCGATATCAAGGCAACCATATGACAGAATATTAATCAAAGTTAAATTATAACAAATCAACTAGGCTTGCCTATTGTGTTCAGACTCAGGATAAGCAATGTTAAATGGTCCTTAGGACTTTCTTTCAAGACTTATTACTTGGGTTTTCATCAGACATAAGCAGGCAGGAAATAATAGGCTAAAAAGTGGCAGGAAACCAGCGAGTAGCCAGAAACATGGGAGTCTGTGGCACAGAAACCACCCTCCTATGTATTTTCCTACATACTCTTGGCACCTTACCTTGATCTGATCCTGCTCACAAGCATATTCAATGGATTGAAAGATTCTCCAGGTGCAACGTCGGCGCATTTCCAGCCGAGCAACGTAGCGCCGATACCACTGTTGGATTAAGACAGCTGCCTTGAAAGCTAGAGACAAAAACAGAGCCAACCTGCTGAGCTGCAGTGGCTGCAGCTGAGGTACCCTGCTACCACTCCTTTCCTGACACTGGAAATTGAAGAGGGACCTTTGTTTTTCAGGACTGTTTTCAGGAAAAGTGTTCTGATGCCTAAATATTAAGCATAACAAAACACCTGCTTCTTTTCACCATATTGCAAGAGGTTGATCTGGCCCTGCCTGACCAGACACCTCTAATGTAATTCTTACCATCATTGCTGGTTCCTCAGCACCAGCATTAACAACAGTTTATTAGCGCTTAAAGATCCAAACACATTCTTCAGTGTTAAAAGACAACATCCTCCCTTCCTATCTACCTTGATCATTTTCATGTCCATCTTACAGTCTAGGTACTGGGGCTTCAGGAAACCAAAGGTTGGACTGAGGCCACAGAAAGCGTTGAGGAGAAAACAAGACACCAAGTCCCTTTCCAGATACTTAAAAATATGGGGTCTGTCTGCCTTCCTTTAAGACAAATATGTCAGCTTTTGCAGTTCTGGACAAACTTCAGAAGGGATCTATTCTAGCATAAATGTTAACATAGCATTACCTTGGAATAAAATAAAGACAAAATTAGCATTCACAGTGAAAAGAGGGAGACACATCTTTCGCCACTTAATGACACAGAAGGAATGAAATGCCGGGAATTTCCAGGGTCATGGTTCAATCCTCAGCCAACACAGGCACCAGGCTCTCCCCTCCAAATGATGGCTATTTGCCCTAGTCTTTAAAACATAACCATTCCTCTGCATTTCCCTGATTTCAGTGTTTTTCATTAAACAAATAGTTCAGACGGTGTGCATATTTAAAGTGAAGTACACTGGTACAGTTTCCCATTTCCTTTTTCAAGTTGTGCCACAGAACTTTATGTACCTTTAGAAACTCTTCCATCCTCCTTAGCGGGTCTTGACCACATCTGGACCTCCTGGTTACTTTACAGCACCTTGCCAAACAGCTCTGCTACTTGGCATTTCTCTTTCGATTACGCTCTGTGTCCCTTCCTGTTCATTCCTGCAACACTGTTCATTCCCTAGAGCCCAGCATTTAAAACATTTTCTAACAATGCTTCTCTGTGTCATCTTTAGCTGAGAGAGGGATAACTGCTCTATCTACAGGTTGGTCCCAAAATCAAATGGAGATGACAGAGTTGCACAGCTAGCCCTGCTGCAAACGCTTGTATTCCCTTGGCATCTCTTTGTGAGAGGGCACGGTGTGTTCACCAAAGCAGGGAGAGCAATGGGGGTGAGGGGTGGAAGAACTTTACTGAAAAGAAGGCAATCCCCCAATCCCTACCCAAAGGCTGCTAAGTGCTGGCAAGAGACAAAGAGATCACATTAATTCAATTAGCTTGCATTAATTATAGAACATAAACCACCCTGCATGTACTTCAGCAGTAAACACTGACCTTTACCTAAATAAGATATCCTGATGGCTTATGTATTGAAAATAATAATCCTTCTAAATTATGTTACTGTTACAGCCTGTGCAGAGCACAAAAACGGAAGAGCTATTGCTGTTGTGCAGCTGGAGAACTGAGTCACAGTGAAGTCGTGGGCAAGAAGGTAAGACTTTGCTAGCCTTAATTCAAGAATAACTTAGGTATTCTTTGCTTGAGCCTTACATCTTGCTGAGAAAATACTTACTGATGTACTGGGCTATGAAAAAATAAAAAAGGCTGACTTTTATTCCTGCAGTTTGGTGCTCCTGATGCTACTTCTTCAAGCCTCGTTTATAACAGACGCAACACTAGCTGCCTTACTCCCTGTACAGTAATTTGGCTGCCATGTAATCAGAATCACAGTCGCATTCACTCTCTAATATAAACAATTTCTAAAGCATTTCCCTAACAGTGGCTAAATGTCCAATTACTGCGGTAAGAGTCAGGTGTATTTCAACTGAATCCCGAGCAGAAATTCATAGTTGTCATTCCACATACACTGATGAAAACTAGATCCTTTAAAACATGAAAAATAAAATCTATGAAAGACTCATTATCAAGCGCATGGTGAGCAGATATACCACCACCCACAGCGTTTTAAGGTCCAGATGGGCAAGCCATTGTTTTTTTATGCTGGTTTTACAGAGACTGACTCTGCACCTGAAAAAGCCAGGTATTCTAATTTACCAGCTTACCTGGGTGAGTTTCATCTGGCAGTGTTTGTACTAGTTTAGAAAAAAATAATAAAAAAGGAAGAGAAAGAGATTTACCAACATTTTATGAGAATCCAAGCAGCAAACTGAATCATATTTTATAGTATAAGCTACTGAAATCTTGCCAAAGTGGCAGCACTCAAACTGAACTATGCCTGTTCATGTTAGCAGTACAGTTCACACATCATTCTACAGGAGGGAGTCTGCACCCTCTCCCGGGTTCCCTTTCCCCTTCTTCCCTCAAGTGCAGGCCCAGCTTCACAGAGCTCTGCTGGCTATGCTTTCCATCGGGAACAGCCTCTGGGTCTTGTACAAGTGGGACAGGACAACACCTGGTACCTTATACTTGGGTGGAAAATCCTAAGCAGCTCCACATATTGCAAATGACCAGATCTGAAGGATTTTAAGAACCAGATGCAAGAAATTCAGAGAGATTTTACTGCCATGGGAAACTGTTGATGAGGTATCAGATCTAGTGCAGAGTTTCAAGTAACTAGTTTTATGTTATACTTTGCTATAGACCATTATCATAACATAGCCCTGAACTTGTTGGGAAGGTCCATGGTTCTCTGGTGCCATAGCCAATAGACAAGTCTAACTTACTTAAGTAAAAGGTGGAGTTTTTCAACAAAGAAAAATTACAGACAAAAAAGACCGAGTCACAACTGTATCCCCGCTTTCTTAATTTCTAAATGCAATCACTGTTTTTCTTTTCAAAGCACTTGCAAACAGTTTGCACCATACACCTGTTCTGCCAATGATGATGACTGCATGATTCAAACAGCAAAGCAAGTAATCTGTTTACTTTTTTTACACTTCCTTATGGTAAAGTCTCACTCATAAACTCCCTTAGGTCCAACAGCAGGCCTAAGCATAGGCCCAGAAGATTGTCATACAGAGGGTTTCATAACAATAAATCATTACAGCTTCAAGAGCCATAAACAAGTCTAGATTATTAGCAGAGATTTAAGAGCATTGCTCTGATGTAATTAGAAAAAAGCATACTTTATGCTTTTCAGCTTTTCTTAGCCACACCATCTTACCTTCTTTAGAACCAGATTTATTTTGGCTATGCTAATGTTTCTGCTTTATCAGTCCTTTGCCACAAATATAGTCTTTAAAAACAGAGCCCACTAGAAGCAGCAGGGTGATACCATCTATCTCACTGTCAGCACATGATAACACACACATAAACCAGCAATTGATGAATCCATTGGATTCTAACAAAATTGCTTTTTGCTGCTTCATTTGTGGTCAGGTTTTGATTGATTTTAATCTAATCCTGGTCTAAATAGCTGTTGTTTTCTCAAGCCTGTTGGTCTTCTGCCTGACAGCTGAGACACGTCACAGGATACTGGGAGATACAACCTCGCCTCAATACTATCACGAAAACCAGGTATCTCAGAAAAGAAACACATCCTCTGCAACCTTCCAACAGCATGTGCAGGAGCAGGCAGGAAAAGATTACTTTTCAAAGAATCACTCACCATTTTCAGACTTCTGCAGGGAGTACTTGTAGTTGGTGGGATTTACAGAACTACTAGATCCCATGTTCTCCAACCAGTGCTTCTAGAACGTTGCAGACTGGCCCAGTATCACCAAAACCATGAAGGAGATGCAGGAAAGACCATTTGGTCAGAAGCAAAACAGCTGCAACATGTCCCACAGTGCCAAGAACCTACAATCAAATATATTAACACTTACTAAGATAAATGAGCAAATGGCCTGTCTTCTGCCCAAGTACACCTTCCACTACCAGGTTTTTCAAGCTATTTTGTTGTCTTCTAGACAATCTGAGGTAAGGGTTTCTGTCTTGCTGCTTCAAATTTGAAGTCAGCTATATAATTAGGAAAAATTTCAGCACCTTTCCTAATTGTATTAAAATAACAGATTGCCTATCTAGCTGTTGCAATTGTTCAGTAGATGTATAAATCAGGAATTCATGTACTCTCACAATGCTTCATATGCCTAATTTTAGGCTCCTAAACTCTTGGCAATACAGCAGTCTTTGACCTGAACCTTCATTTCAGATGCTACAATAAAATAATCTTGATTGAGCTCTGAGAGCTACCTCACCCCTTTCCTCATGCACAGCTGAAGCACATGGATAGAAGTGCTAAAATACTACACATGACTCCATGTGGGAGGCATTCGTACACTGTATAGAAAAAAAAAAAAGTTCAGGAACCATAAAAGTCATTAAAGTGCTTCATTAACAACCAGTATATGCATATAGCCATCTGTGAAGGATAACTCTTATTATGAGGGATGAACACACAAATGGTATTTAAATCTATTTGCAGTACCACAGCTAGAAGGGAGATAAGTCTAAAATAACAATTAGCTATCATAAGAAAATAATCAGCTTTGTTAAACACTACTTTCGTTCACCTCGTGGATCTGCTTGAGTGTGGGAGCATATTATGCCATCACTTGCTCAGATCCTGGCCAGTATAAAAGGACAAGACAGACAGACTTAGAATTCTAACTTCACTGCTAGGGAAAGCTTTGGTCAGAGCAAATGGATCCTGTTTCAAGGTTAGGTCAAATACTGAAATCTCCCACTTTGAGGACAACCAGAACATCATTCACGGTCAGACATATTTTCTCTGGAAGAAAAACCCAATCGTGTACTACTGCCAAAGCAGTCCCAGGCTGTATTGCATAAAAATTGCACAGATTTTTATTCTAACCTGGAAATGGGGGAGGAGAAAGCTGAGAAAGGGAGGGAAGGAAATGAACACCTGTAAAATGTTAAGCCTGGTGCTAGCAGGAAACCACAGCTCAAAGGATTTTGAAGGGTCAGGACAGTGTGACTACAGAGTCATTTGTCCCCAGCAGAGGGAAAAGCCTTTCTCCTTTTTCCACTTCCCGCAATCCTTTTGCTTCTTTCAGTTTCTTTCCACCTAACCCACATCTTTCCTCTCAAAATAGCTACAGATCTGCACAAACACTAATTCAAGGAACACTTCCAATGTTGTATAAGATGCATATGTGCAGTGTTTGCTCAGGAAGATGAGCTGTGCTAAGCAACATTTGAGCATGGAAAGTTTCTAAGGCAGATGAAATGTTGAAATGCTCTACCTTGCCCAGGATGCCAAATTGCACAATGGCATCTTCACAATAACTGGGTGATGCAACAGGAGGACACATAGCAATGCTCTCAACAAAATACCAGTTACTGTAGTTTTATTCTAACATTATTTCATATCAGTGTCAAAAATGACCTGAAATCATGGCTGAATTATGCCCAACTACATACAGTGCTTTATGGCCTTTGTGCATAAATAATGAAGGTTCTCTGACACCTTTTCTGATTATTTACTACTCAAATGGACAACTGCACACAAAAATCAGAATCCCCAGCATTTAAGGCTCTTATTTGTAACCTCCTGTACAAGGCAAATCCCATTTCAGGAAAAACAAATTTTCAAGCTCAGAATTTCTGAGTATAGACTTATAACTCCCATCTGGCTACCCAAACAAAAACGTCTCTTCAAAGACATAGATCTGAAGATTTCAGCAAGTGTCAGCTATCCAGAGAAGCAGTGATGCAAATTATTTGCTCTGTATCAGGAGCTTGCTTTAGAAATAATCATCCTCACTGACTGCATTCTGGTATAACCTGGCAGGGCAGTCCAAAACAGTGCGAGGCAGGTTCCATTCAGATGAAATGGTGTCATGATGAAATGACACCAGCTACCCTGAAACGTGGTTAGTGTAGACAGCTGTTCCTCCACCCTGGTGGTCAGCACACCCTGCATGCCTAGCTGTACCTTCAGTGCTGCTCAGGAACCTGACAGTACCAACTTGAAAGGAAAATGGATGCTTCGGGTTTTTGGAAGAGGTGAGTGACTTTAAGGATACCCTTAAAAATGCAAACGTGAAGAAAAAAAAATCCTTTTTCAGGAACTACAACACTTCCAGGTCACTTTTAAGAAACGGAGGACAAATTTGAAGCAAGTGCATAAGTACAGAGTTGGGTACTTTGCTTGCTTAGGCTGCATTCAGGGGTACTGCCTATCTGTTCTGATAAAATGTGACCTTGGATTTGAGAACACCTTTGGAGACACAGAATAAAACTTTTCCTTATTTCCCTCCTTCCCTGCAAAACAAACAAGCATTTGTTATTTGAACAGCCCTACTTCAAATGTAAATTTTGGTCATGCATTCCAAGGGATGGTCCAGTATTAGTGTGCCCTAGGAGCACGTGCAGAAAGCAAGTACAGGCGATGGCACCTACCTGTTTATCTTATCGTGAACAGTCTTGTCAACAAGTCTTTCCCAAGCAGTTCCCGGAGCTGCGAACTTTTTCACTTTGTTACTGAGATTTTTCTGAAGTCCACAGCCTGAGGAAAGGAGTGCACAGCAGTAAGCCAGAGACCCCAATGGAATCAAACCTATTTCAAGGGTGGGTGGAGCGAGGAAGAAATAGAGCCAGTTCAACTTCTCAGCGCCCCTGATCCTTCCTCATCCACCCAACAGTGATATGCACCCCTCCCCTTCCTAAAATCCTGTACCTGAGAAAAAGAAAAGGAACAGAGTCTCATAAAGACACAGCCTGGAAGACTTGATGGACAATGAACCGTGGTATCACCTTAAATATTGAAGCTGTATTAAACAACCAGGTGAGACAAAATGATGCTGCTAGAAACAGCCAGCTACTGACAATCCTTTCTCATCTTGCTCTACCCTCCATGCCCCTCCTGCAGAGATGTTTACATTTTCTCTGGTACAGCTAGAAGACCTCTGAAACAGGCTTTCCTCATGCCTTCTGAGAAGCTGCAGTACATTCACCTGAGGCTCTCCCCTGGTACGTGCCACTGCAAGGAGCATCTGCTAGCAAACATGCATGCTAAGTAAAGCAAGGTGATAGAACCCGCTGCATGGACCTACAGCAGGGCCAAACTAAACCACCACCAAGAAAAAGCATGGACTTAAGAGCCACACATGGGCATAGACAACTAATGGAACAACAAAGTTCAGTGCCTCAGCAGAAGACCACAGACATGTAGAAAGATGAATGTTCCCTGTTCACCCAAGTTAGTATTCTAAAGGCAGGAGAAACAGCCACACTCCACATAAACCTCCCAAGCCAAAGGATGGTATACTTGTTTCTGCAATGCTTAAAATACAAGCTGATGATTCATTTAATACTACCCTGCAATATCACATAAAACTTATTAAAGGAAAACTCGCACAAATCCATTTGTGTCAATCACCCCAAAACAACAAAAGCCTAGGTAACATTCCTGGCTTATCATAAAAAAGCAAGTGACAGCATTTTGAATCAAATCCTACACACTCAATCACATCACTGAGTTTGTCCACATTATAGATCTGTACAAATTTGGTGCTCCACCCACTTGAATCAAAGGATTCCTGCAAGAAACACCAAAGCTAACACGAAACCAACTCCAAAGCAACAGGGCTCCTAGGAAAGATTACACACTTCACCTATCACATGTACAACTGAATTCTCACTAACTTGACAATTTTGTAGACATTTGAACAACAGAAAGAAGAAATGAGCAGAATATGGAAGGCAATCAGAGGATACACCAGGCTTACTGAAAGTTTACTAGGAAAAAAACACATGTCAGAGGAAAACTGAAATTTTACATTCTGCTAGAAGGAAAAACAGCAACAGTTTAAGAGCTACAGATTAATTAGAAAAAAATATAGTACTTTACCAAAGGATAAAAATGCTAGCTAGCACTAGGGAAAGTGATGATCCTGCCGTGCCCTCCTAAATACCTATGTGTACATCCCACGTGTACATCAGACTTGGCAAGTCTCATAGCTGGAAACGAGGTGGTGGTTTCTATTTTACACATGCATCAACCTCTGCACCAGTTACTGCAGTTCCAAAAAGGAGAATTTCAGATAAAAAACTCCCAACTGCAGTTTTGTTCATCTTGACATATAAAAAGGATGTTTCACCTCAAACTATGGGTGCTGAGTAACTACTTCTGAACACAAATTATTATTACAGAGAAATAAAAAGAAAAATGTAACTTACCTTGCCACCAATTTCTAACTTAGGGATTTATTAAGATAAACACAATAAAAGATCTCCACTTTTAAAATTTTTGTTTCTATTCAGTAGCAAAGTGATCAATAATCTCTGAAGTGATTTGATTACAGATTCAGAAACTCCTCCTCCGAATCTAAAGAATCAAGTAAGCTGTTCCCTTGGGCACACAGCAGAAAGGGCCATGTCTTTCAGCACCTGCAGTATAGAGTGTGTGTCCTGTTCTGCAACAAGTGCAGACCCTTCAATTTATTTACTGCACAGTTCTTTTGAGCAGCCTTAAGAATCCTCTACCACGTGATGCTTAAGAAAGGCTACAGATCTGAAATGGATTAGGATTACTGAAGAGGATTATGAACAAGAAATACAGTATGTTGGGACTCTTTTATGAGTCAGCTCTTACACAGTTTCACGTTGCCTTTTGCTAACTTCAAATTTCTGGAGGAAAAAGAATTAAAGGTTTCACCCATTCCCTATGTTGGGCTGAAAAATCTTCTCTGTTTTGTAGCTAGGAATCACTACTACAGAAACAAAAGGATGGAAGAAGCAGGGATAATGTCTTAGTTCTATCTAATTACTTAACAATTCTAAGTCATGAATCTGACCAAGCTTGAGAAAGCAGAAAAGCTGTTTTACTTCTCAGTCTCTAAAAAGTGAACACACAAAGCAGGTGAAATCTCCAACAGAAGGATGCTTCAGCAAGCAATTCAAGTAACTACATATAATCCTGTTTTAAAAAAACAAACAAGATCACACAAAACACCCAAGCTGTTCAAAACTAACCAGTGCTCCATTTTAATGTTTCCAACATTGTTATGATGGTTTTATTTTTTAAGTATTAACAATCCTCGTCCCTCTGCATTTTTATCAAATTTCAATTCTTACACAAAAGCAGCTCAATGCATTTCACAGGTTAAATCATCTAGTTTGTAAGATGCATCATTTACCACTTTCTTAGTGTTTATATTTTTAGATAGTCAGTAAACTAAGACCAGAAAGTTATGCATCCTTTTGGTTAGCAAAAAAGTATTCAAGTTGGCATAAAGGCTTTGTCAGCAATCAGGATGTCTGTTCTTTTATAAACGGTTAAGAAAATAATGTAAAAGAAAAAACCAAAATAAATTAGACTTCTTCAAATCCCCAAACCCCCCCACATTTCCATAATCTGCTCTGGGGCTGCACCTGAGCAAATTCTGAACAAACGATGAGACACAAACAGAACAAGAGCAGACAATTTTTTCCTGAATATTCATAGCTACTAAATATTTATACGCTTCAGATCTGTTTGTACATATTGAAACAAACACATTTGATTAAATTTAGGTACCTCTGAGAATCTGGGCACATCCCTGCCAAAATATAATCAGCCTAACACTGCTGAGATCAAGAAAGCTATGCAAAGTTACACCTGTAAAGATGCTTTTGTCTTTACTTGTGGGCAGCTGTTACATGAAGAAAACCTGCTGAGATCAGGAGTCAGCATCTGCTCTGTGAATTAAAGCAATATCATTCTGAAATCTCAAAGATATCGTGACCACTGTTATTTACATCTACCTCCAGGAACTCTCAATTTTTCAAATTTATTGTTCTGGCATACAACTGCTAACATTATTGTCCAAACCGGGTCAAAGCAAAGCTTGCAGCACATTTATCCAGGCAGAGGATGCAAATAAGCAGGTTATGACACTCCGTCAGACTCAGCACAAGGAGATAAACGGCCAACATCTCCAGAAGGCTCTCTCAGGAACAGTTTGCATAACCAGTGCACAGATACTGCAGGCAACACTGCACGTAGCTAGAAGTGGTGCTCTGGCCTAACGCTCTGATCACACCTTCTTCTCTCACATAAAATTCTCACTGGCAGTAGCAGGAATTTTGTCCAGTGAATAATGGGACCTCGAAGCTTTATATGAAGGTATCCACTGGTCTTGACTCTTTCAATCCTTCTGTATTTCTGTATCCTTTCTGTATTTGGAGTGCTCCCAAGAAGGGCCTGAATTCAATATGCAGTCACAGCACAACCCGACAAACAAATAAACAAAATCCTCTGCACTATAGAACTTAGTTGTAAACTTTCTATTGAAGGCAACTTTCAAATATATAAAACCATCCCTTTTCTAACCTCACTGCTGTTCCATCACAAGTTTCTCTTATTTATTGGGGGGAAAAAAGCCTGTATTGTCACACCTCCTAAACCAGCCCGATTTCTGATGAATAAAGCACCATAGCCTACACCTATGCATGCAGTGGTCAAACCCTGGAATAGGCTTCCAGGAGAGGTGGTTGATGCCCCGAGCCCGGGCAGTGTTTAAGAGGCGTTTGCACAATGCCCTTAGCAACACGGGGCAACTTTTGATCAGTCCTGAAGTGGTTAGGCAGTTGGATTAGGAGAGCATTGTAGGTACTTTCCAAGTGAACTATTTATTCTATACTCTCAATCACCTGTCACAAGCCTACTAAAAACAGCTGAAGAGTCTCTGCACCAGAGAACCACAGCTGAAGGGGAGACTGCCTGCAGTGGAATTCACACTATGGAAATTCACATGCCTCTGCACTGACCCAGTAATTTCTGTGTTGCAGAAGGTCCCACAGAGCATCTCAGGACAGGATGTCAGTTCAACAAAGGCTTAAACAGTACCAGGACCTGGAGTGACCCTGTTCTGCCATTACAACAGGGTTCTGCAGAGCTCTGGCCTGCCTGCTGCCCCAGACCACTTCTCTCTGGGCACAACATCTGACCCTGTTAGGCTTATGATCACGAGCCCCTCACAGATCAGGGAAAAGCATGATGACACTAGGAATAACGGCACAGGTCTTCATAAATCAAGTGATCAGCTGCATATTTTTATTTAATTGTATTCAGACCTACAGGCCATGCAAAATATATGATTTTATTAGTCAGCACATGAGTACATTCAAGTTGCACAATTCTTACCAAAAACAGTAAAAGCAATTTTTAGCCATCAACATCTGCTAGAACATCAATGTGATTACAATAAAATCAATCAAACTTCCATTACAGTTAATTTAACAGTGTCATCTGCAACACTTCGAAGAATCAACAAGTCATTATTTCCTGAATGGTTCACATAGTTAATAAGCCAAAACAACCGTAGGGCTTGCGAGAGTGATTTTAAAAGCACACGCCAGTCTTGGAAAGCAGCCTTCCACTCATTTTGTCTGTTGAAATAAAAAGACAGATAAATAAGAAAGCACAGGTTTGTATAGAACTAAGAAACAAACTCTTCAGAATCTCTAAACAAAAGGAACTACTCTTGCTAAAATCAAATGTCCGATGTAACTGCTACAAATATAGTATCGTAAGAGTTGAAAAACCTATTCAAACTGGAATATAGCTTCTTGTGCTCTTTACAAGACCACACAACCTTTCCTGGAATAGAAATAAACATCTTTCCCTGAACACATTAAAGCTACCATGTGAGGCACCTTGTGAGTTCAAGCATTTTGACTTTTTCTGCAAGTTCACAGGACAAAACCTTCAAAGGATGCTAATGTTCGGTTGCCTGTGAGTGGCTGTTCCAAATTAAGCTTGATCTTTCTTGGTGCCAAGTGCAGCAACCCCTCCCGCTGGGATTCAGTTCACTCTGGCCAGGTTTCCTCTCATAGTCAACACCTGGAGATATGCAAGTGTAGTGGGGAATAATAGAAGTAATAGCTAAAATGCTCACAGAAGGAACTTCTACCTTTAGGTCACAACACCATCCACCCCTTCCTCTCTGATAAAGCACTTCTCCTAAAATAACCTCCAAGAGTTTTGCAAAGAAAGTCAATACTTTATCTCTAAAACAACAAGGGAAGGTGTTTACCCAAGGTTGATAAGCAAACCAAGGGGAGAATCAGGAATTCAGACTAGGTCACTCGACTGCCACAGCAGTGCTTTGTCCCTCAATGACTCTTCAGCTGAAATTTTTATTTAAGTACAAGTATCTAGGAGTACCAGCATGCTACTTACACCTCTTCACTTCACAGTTCTGATCCATGTCTGGTACTTATCTGGAAGTGCAGCACTCATCACTGTGGTATACACTGTGTTACTGGCAGGGAAAGAGGAAAAGAGTGAGTGAGTGACATTCCAAAAGCAAGAGTAATTTATAGAACTAGCAAAGCAGCAGATCAAATTTTAGTGGAAACAAACATTCTGCTTAGGTACTGAAGGGTAAGAAAAAGTGGGAAAGAGAATGATAAAAATAAAGGCTGCTGACACAAATTCTTAGTATTTTTTTCCGCAACTTAGTATAGCAAAGGAACTGTACTTCAACATTCATTTGATCACTGTATTAAACAATTAGTATTGCTGATCTTAGCCGTGACAGATATCATCTTCTTCTTCCCAAATTTTCTCACATTTTTAAGACAGAGGAGAGAAAGTCCTGGTATTAACCTTCTAATACAAATGACTGATCCAGAGAATATACTGAGCTCCATTTAAAAATAAAACAAAACACAGGTGCAATTTGTGGAACAATGCAGAACAACAATGGTATACTGAAATAAATCTCTCTTAAAAAAATCTAGTAAATTGTACCTAAAGGCTATGTCCCCATTTACTTTTTTTTTTTTTTCCTTTTTACACATCAAGCAGAACTACATCAGAAACTCCAGAGAAAGCCATTTTCAGTGTTAACACAAACCCGAAGGTTCCAGAAGTAAAAGGCACAAATGACTTGGCAGAAAGTCCAGCTGCTCCTCTAAGCAGTCATTTGTTTCACTACTACAACGGAACTTCCCATTATCAGACTGAGCCTAACAAAGTGTAGTTTCTTGGCTAGAGTGGCAGACAAAGAGGAAGAGTGCTGTGGAAGTGAAAACAGAGTGCCATGTGCACAAGCAGAAATCTAAACTGGGAAACCACAAGATACTCAAGACAGAGGCATAGGAAGATCCTAAGGAAGTTTTTGATTAACTTTTAAGTGGCCCGAGGCATAGCAGGAGGCACTCATTAACACCTCTGAATCTAATACTTACTTGTTTAAGACTGGCTTCACTGACAACACCTGTACAGAAAGTTTGAAGAGTTGTCATTTTGGTAAATGAAGAGGGAGTTAAAAGCCTATTTAGAAACAGCAGTAGGATGAAGTTATGAAAAGGAATAATGCAAAATCAAGGATTTCTCTTGCTGTTTTGTTGTTTTTTTTTTTTTTTAAAAACCATCAGAACATTTTACAAAAGTGTTTTTAAAAAGCCCTTGGAAATACACAACACTTAAGTTCTCAGAACTAACTGGTAAATATCACTCATGTCTAACACTTTATCTACCTGCTGTAATATTTATAATTGTGCTTGAAATAAGTAACTGCACAAAAATGATGATGATGGGATTCACCTCTTGCACTTTCCACTTGGTCTGGCAAAATGCCTATGCAAGGGAGTTCAGAAACATTTCAACAAACAAACTTAGTCTTAAACTCTCCAGAGATGGTTGTGCAGGTCACCTTTTTCACCATGTCTTCCTTGCACAGCTTTTAAATCCCTGACAAAAATGCGACTGCACTTCTGCTTTGAAAAAGAACTTTAAGTCCAAGTCAAAATGCAGAATTTAAATACCTTAAAGAGAGTATCAAAATTGATGTTCTGCTGTCCAGTAGCATTGAGAGCTTTGATGGCTGGAGTTCTGCAGGAAAACAATGCAGCATCATTAAACACACTTTAGTGTTCTGAAGGCTATAAAGCACCAATGTGAAAAGTTTCTCACTGGATGTCTTTACATGGAAATGCTTGCTTTGGCCTAAAATAATCCAGAGTTCTGCATGACTGAACCTAGTCTCACAATGCTGAAGCTATTCTATTATTGCACCACTGAGTACAGACCAGCAGGGAATCTGACAACAGCTTTCTGCAAACTACAAAGCCTAAAGATCGTATGATGTCTGTGAGCACCTTCCTAGTGCCATCAAACACTTTTTCACTGTGAATCCAAATCCTTTAACTGTTACTAAACTTTGCTTTATAAAGAAATTCTTGGTACATGTTATCCTTGCAATTTCTCATCTTTTATGCCATCCAATGCCACACAGACTATCCTCCGGCATATATGAATATCGCTTCTTATTTTATCTGTTCCCTTTTGAGTGGCATTACAGAAACTGAACCAACTGCCCAGTCAATGAGCTAACACCTGCTCAGAGAATAAAACACACAAGTCTCTAAGATTTTTCAAAATAGAATTGTTACCTCACCACAAAGCTCCAAAATTTACCTTCGATTTATTTTTTTTAGCTTAAATTTACCTTCGATCGTCAAAAGGAGGAGGGGTGGTCCAGTGGTCATAGTTTGTTTCCACACGAAACCACCTATGGCACAACACAGAAATAAAAGCAAACAAAATGCAAATCAGTAGGTAATTAATACAGGCCAAGAATCAGTATCTCTGTATCGCCAAAACGACAAAAAACCTCCCTCAAAAGCCTCTTTCCTGTGTCTCTTGCAAGTCCAAGGGACCCATGTTGATATCCATAGCAGCCTTTACCATAAACTACTGAACACAAATGAAAACGGAGTGATCTCTGAACTCCTGTTGGTTCAGTGACAAAACTACTACTGACTACAATAAATGCAGGATCAGACCTTCAATGAGATGATTACAGCAAAGATTATGGGTATGCGTACAATGCAGCCTGCTGCATTCAGTTTGGAGTACACAGAGCCAACAGGCCAAGCCAATATTTACTGGCTGACTGTACCCATTAAGTGCCGTTTTTCACTGAAGGACAACTATTTAGGATCTCCTTCATATATTAACCTGCTGATCTCACAAAATTAATAGGAACAGTTATTTTTGAGCCTTCAACCCTTCTCCATACTGGGCAAAAATTAAGTTGAGAATTACTGAATCTACTGGTGCAAGACTTGGCAGACAGACAAGAAAAGCCCTCAAGTCTTGGCTCCTTTGGAATCTGTCTAAAAAAAAGAAATAAATCAACACATACAGATGCTTTTTCCACCCCCAACCCTCTGGACTGCCTCAACCTGACAAAACAGTGTGATTCCTTCTCAAAGAGAAGAAACTGGGGTTCATTTCAGAGGCTTTCAAGCTTTCCCTGTCCAGCTGTAAGCATTCGTAAGAGATGCCCTGGATCTCTCTGAAAGTTGCGTGAGCAACCCTACCTATCACTCAGGAGAGAATATGAAAAAACAAAATAAACCATTTTTTCTACTTACGCTCCCTCTAAAGGATCGAGAGGCCAGAGATCTGCTGGCCCTCTTCTATTCCTTGTTATGACCATGCCTTCTTTGGGCGATACACCTCCTACAATATAGTAAACTTCAGCAATGATGGGAATGCCAGCTAGTCTGAGAACAGCTGACTGAAAGTCCTCTGCTCTGCTCAGGGTCTAATGCAAAAAGGAGATCACAGTGAAACAAAGATCACAGAGCACGTCCAAGCACAAAAACAAACACTGGAACATCTCAGAAAGAAGAAAAAGTTCCAGCTTTTTTGAAAATGGCAATTGACTCTAAAGCGCCACTTGAAAATATTTCTCTGAAAATAGTTTTCCAAACTGACCAGCATATGAACATGAAATGCATATGACTAGTAAAAGAACTCATTAAAGCCAGCTTTGCAAATATTCAAAGAAAACAGTACATATACACACACATATGTATACGGTGAAAAGCAAAAAAAGCTGAAAAACCTGCCCTTCAAAAGACAGAGGCATGTCCATACTGTAGAAATTCAATCCTCAGCAAAGTCTATCCAATGGGAGTGAACAATGGGATATGTGAAAGTGGATGAAAGGGGGGAAAATACCTACTCCAAGTCTTGGTTTTGCCAATGATTTAAGAAGATTTAGATAACAATGATAAGGCAGAGGCATTGCTTCTCCTGCCATAACCAGGTGACTAATTTAGCATAAACTGGCAAGTCACCGCAGCCAGTGAAGCTACTATTTTCAGGTGTAGGGCCACAACCTACTGAAGTACATCTTTAAAAATAAATGCTGTGTGGGAACTAAAAACAAATATGGAGAACATGCATCACACAGAATTGTTCAGAAAGATGGGGAAGATCCTGGAAAATAATTAATTATTTCTGACAGCAACACTGCAGCTAGCAGTTTCGAGTCACAGCCTCAAGTCACATCTCAAACTCAAAAAACATGAACAACAAAGTCCAGCAGACATTCCAGTTCTGCAGGGAGCTTACCTACAAACCATATAATTCATGCTTACTGTATTTCAAGAACCTGAGAAGCAGCAGACCTGTTTTATCTTAGTAGGACCCTAACACAGTATTCCTACAATGTGCTATACAAAATACCAGTCTAACTCCTTCCACTCAGCAGTGAGCTCTCCATTTTTAATATGGTAACATATCAAACGTAGTGTAAAATAACCACTGGGTCAGATACTAACCGTCTAAGAGTGCAGCTGCCTCAATCTGTTAAACTACAAATCACAGCTAGCTGAAATAGTCCCTAGGAAGGAAGCCTTTGCACAGCTTCTCAAAGACTTTTGGCACTGATTAGAGATTGCGCCCCTGAAGGATAGCAATTGTCTCCAAATAATCAGTGATGTGTATGAGAGAGACAATACCTATCTCCTCTTACGAAATGCATTTACTTATTAATTTATTGAATTTTCTGTGAAACTAAAAGTTGGAACATCCAATTTACTAGGAATTTGTAAGTACACATGACATGACTGTGAGATATGAGAAAATAATTCAGTGCACTTACATCTCGGACAAGCCAGCTGACAGGGTAATTCCGAGTCAAAAAAGCAGCTATTGCATTTTCCCACCATCTACCACCTGCTGGAGAAAAAAAAAATTAAAAAATAAATTACATATGCACATTATGTACACTCTGTGAAATCTATCTTCCTGCCTTCCTTTCTTCTCCATCTCCCATCTCTAGCTCTGCAATCTTTCCCTTTACTACATTACAGGAGTGGTACAATAAATTCTTTCATTCTCTAACTATACCACTACCATAAAAACATCAAATTTAGGCAGCTTATACCAAACTGACAAAGCACACAGCACCTGAAAGCAGATGGAGCCTCTGTACCATCTTGAGCTTATCAACACTGTTTAGAACAGTGAATGCTGATAGTGCTCCTTTTCTGCTGTATTACTTTACTGATCTCTATATGTAAAATATGCAGGATGTGCTGCCCAGGCTAACACAGCCTGGCAAACCCTCATTTTACAGTATCTGTCTTTCAAATGCTCAGCTCTCTGTACCATTGCAGTTGGATATTCAAGTACCACAGAAACCTAAACCCCCAGTGAAACAGGGCAGCTACCTATCAGCATAAGATGTCAACATTCCAGGGGAAGGGCTAATAAAAGAACCTAACATCCAGGTGAAAGTACAGGTGAAATATAAACAAACAACGTAATCACAACTGAAATTCAACCACAGCAGCTGGGTTAGCACCGCTGCTTTCCAGAAAGGATCTCAGACCTGTAATGACAGGAGTGATCATTATCTTAGCTTTTTGGTGTCTTCTGAAAGGTACAATATTCCTGTGAACAATGCCATAAAAGGATGCCATAAAAAAGGCAGGGAATCTGAGGTACAGTGGACAATAAAGACAGTGTTCAGCACTGTACAAAGAATCTACAGTGTCTCTCAGAACTTGCCAATGCTAATAATTTCAGTCAAAATCTATCACATTCCTTTCAGTGTTGATAACTTGCAAGATAGTCAGTTTTTAAAGTGTTTTATTCACAGATGAATATTAAGCAACGAAGAGTCAAAGGTGACTGTAACAGGGACTAGCACTTTGTAACACATATTTCCAAAAGGACTGCAGGTATATTCATACAATATACCAGTCTACAACTGTCAGCTCAAATATTAGCATTAATCACCTCATTATTCATCTTACTGAAATATTCTAACAACAGGAAGAATTACACAGATATCATGAAGCAGCTGAAAAAAAGAGGTAGGGATAGTGTTTCTGTATTACTGGAGAAAATATGAGAACTAAAAAAACCAAAAGGTCAAGTTTAAAATTATTCATATGCCAAAACCAGAAAAAGCCAGCAGAAACAATATGCTTGTCAACTGATAGACCTTCACCCTAATTTTGAAGTCATTCCCCTTTCCAGCTATAGTTCCCATGCTCCTTTCCCTACATTTTTAGTTCAGTTGCAGAGTGACAGATAAAGCAGCAAGCAGCCAGCAACAGCTGACTTCCAGGAGTGCAGCATGTGCTGAGGGAGTTACTGTTGTCTGGAGTTAAAAAGTGAAGTTGAGGCACATGGGTGGATGACAGCACATCAACTCCTGATGGACAAGAGAGGCCCATCACACACAGAAGTTTTCAGCACTTGATTCCTCTATCAGAATCAGAACAGAATGGGTTTGTGCACCAGCTAAACCACCTCACTGTAGTCTCAGATGATCCTTACACCAAAGGTTGAAGCACACTGCTGAGAAACAGCAGGGAGAACAGGACGGCACTGTATTTTGTCCCCAAATTGTGCCTTTCCGCAGACACAGGACTTTGGTCTGCAAGACTTTCTAAATCAAGCCTTTTGCATACTCTATACACTTAAGACTATTTCCAAGCTGATGTTAACATGAACCCAAAGCTGTTTGCATCTCTCAGTATCAGCCCAGGATGCTCCAGTTTTGAAAGGATTAAATAACTACACTAGCATCAGAAGCAGGCTCTTAAAAAAATAGAGTGTAAACTATGAAAAGAATCAAGCAAATGCAACAAGGCAGTATTAACAAAGGAAACAGGAATCAAAAGGTGGATGTGCTCCATAGCCGAATCCCTGCTCAGAGATAATGAGTATGTATATAATGTATACAGTGAATAGTGTCTGAATAACATCTAAAAAAATTCTGACAATAGAAGACTGTCTAATTAAAAGATTAAAAAGAAAAAATGCTTACCACAAGCCTAAGTGAAAAATAAATATTTATTTTAGATGTTGGTTCTAACTCAGACTACATTGGTTTAAGTTCTAACAAAGAGCTAGTAACAGCAAAAAAAGTCTGCTGCTAGAAAAGAGAGAAGGGGTGGAAGAGAAGAAGAGAGAAGGGGTGGAAGAGAAGAAGAGAGAAGGGGTGGAAGAGAAGAAGAGAGAAGGGGTGGAAGAGAAGAAGAGAGAAGGGGTGGAAGAGAAGAAGAGAGAAGGGGTGGAAGAGAAGAAGAGAGAAGGGGTGGAAGAGAAGAAGAGAGAAGGGGTGGAAGAGAAGAAGAGAGAAGGGGTGGAAGAGAAGAAGAGAGAAGGGGTGGAAGAGAAGAAGAGAGAAGGGAAGGGGGGGGCAGAAGGGATGGACGAGGCCAACCCAAGCCCTGAGTTGGACATCAACATCTGTGAAACTGAAGTGCTGATGGCAAAGGCAGTGACCTTTCCTCTGCCTTCCTGACTGTGACAAGCCCTTCTGTTGGCCAGTTTTAGTTCTCAGTAGTAACATCTCTCAACTTCACTACTGGATCTCTGCTCAGCTGCCTTTCCAGTACTTTCATGCATTCTCTCAAGCCCTGCTACCTTTCCCCTAGATCTCTCAGTCTTACAGTTCTCCTCCCATCCTCTCTTTAAAGCTGCCTTACAGGGACAGAGAAATATGGAATACAGAGGAAGGGACAGGGAGCTAGGAAAGCAGCCATTTATTTGCTATACAGGATTGCATCTTTTCCTCTCAGCCCCTACTCTGACATCTCCAAGTGTCTCTTGAACAGACCACATTCGTCTTTTATGGCGTTCCCCAACATTCTCTGTCTCCTCTGATGCTTTTCAAGCTCAGATGACACTGTGCTGACAAATACCTCTCTCCTATGCACAGCCAAAAACTGGCAGCATGTGTGCTTTCACTCCCTGAGGGCCAGAGAAGTCATTCAATTTCAGCTCCTCCCTGGCAACTTTAATCCTTTTTTTCCCTCTAGGGGACCAGGAGAGAAGGGTCAGAGGAGGCAGCAATCAACTAAAATAGCATACATAACATCAAGTGTGGAAGACAGATTTATTATTTTACCTCGTTCGTCACCAGAGATTGTGAACTTGTGTGGACTTTGTCCAGTCCATAAGCCTACGTAACCAAGAAACGTGGTACCTTGATATGCTATCTGAAACCAGGAAACATACAGTATTTTAGCATTCTGGGACAGAACACTACTTAAAATATAGGCAACATTCTGAAGCAGCATCCTGTACTTTCTTCTGTGACTTTCATACAGAAGCTGCTATAAAACACTTTACCTTGAAGTACAATTTGCAAAGTAAATTATAAAAATTTACTTTTATAAAAAAATCTACAAAATTTATATTTCTAAATATTCTTATATTTATATACCTAAATATTCTATTTGTTTATATTTCTAAAAATTTATAAAAATTAATATAAAAATACACTGCATTTGTTACATGACTGCTACGAAAGTTTTGTTCAAGTTAGTGAGTAGCCAAGCAAGAAACAAACAGAAAGTTCACCATTTGCAAAATGGACTAATGAATATGGGGGAAAAAAAAAAAAAATTACACTAATGAAGACTGCACTAGCAACCAGCTCATTTTTGGAATTTTTAATCTCAAACACACACTATGGTCACAAAAATTAACAGGCCTTAGAAAAAAAGCTGTAGAATCAGTCCCTGTTAAAATGGATCTCTTTTCTATATTCTCTATTTTCTTTTTTAGTATCTTGACACTTCTTTCTTTCAACATCTCCTTCCAAACCATGACCTTGAGATAGTGGATTATGCTGTTCTCTTTGTTCCAGTTTATCACCACAATCTGGATGTCCAGAAAGCAAAACCAGCATTCATCCCACACTCCTAGAGAGAGTGACTGTGGTGCTCAAATAATCCAGTAAACCTGGGATGGGAATCATAGTCCTACATGAAATCCCACTGCCTATGCACCTGTACAACCGTACCCTGTTCCTTCACGGAATACCACCCAGCCATGTCAAGCACAGATCATACCTGCCCACCCTTTATAAACCGCACATCAATTGTAATCTTGCTTAATATATCGACAAAATCGTAATCCAGGTTCCGACCATGGTAAATGTTTCCTTTCTCATCCTGAGCAACGATACTAGTACAGAACCTTCCAAAACAAAAAGGAGAAAAAACGATTTAAGAAAAAGCTGACAACACTTCCAATATTACAGTTGAACTAGCTCAGCATTTCAGAAGGAGTTACTGAGTTTATCTTCTGCAAAGTATTGTAAGCACATGTAAGCATACAAACAGGAGTTTACATCATTAACACTTAATGCTTCCCAACCCGAGGGAGTAGTCTCATCCTATACTTTGTGATGAAACTTCTTACAGGTTTTAATTTCACACTGTAAAAAAACAGGGACAGAATGGTTTGGCTGAAGCTCTACATAACCACACAACACTACAATGTCATAACTTACGCACGATAGCAATAAGGGGAAATTCTTTCCCACAGAGTCTAACACACAAAACTCTACAACACTTATCAAGTCCCACCTGGCTCAGAAAGTCAAAAGCCACACTACTGTCCAATTCAGGTCAGATATTACAGAACATGTAGGAAGGAGCATTTCCACTTGAGAAAAATTTCATTACTTCATTTTACTTCTTCTCTAAATGGAGATGAATAGCTGACATTTAAAATGTCCCCAGAGTATCAGTATTAAACTTTATGGATTTCATTTAGACAATCACAGATTATAAATGGGGTCCAGAGTAAAATATTTTTAATCACAACTAGATAAAAAGTTCAGAAGTCCTTTCAAACTGAAAAAAACCCATCAGTTATTGTTCAGGTGTCAGTCATTTCAGTAATAGTCTGATCTTTTCTCTGGAACTAGGGAAGTGGGCTGAAATGCCTTTTTTAATAGCAGTTTCAGTTCCGTGGAAACAGGCTTTTTTAATGAAGTATATTGAATTAGCAGGGAATTAAGAATTTATTTTCTCTGGAGTTACGAGTTTCCAGTGATGCACAGCACTGTCTCTCAAAACTGTAAAGGTAAAAAATTTTGCAGACAAGTAGTTTGTTCCTGTTTTTTTCTTGAGTATCATCACAAGTTGAGAAACTTAAAATTTCATGGCCCTTACCAGGTCTCAGAATGATAAGTGTCCTCTGTGAAATACTACGAAGGCTAACGTTTAATTATTATCTTATTCAGTATTAATCCTTATTTTAAAAGATCCCTTTAACTGAATACCCCACATTAAGAAAAATAATAATCAAAATGCATACAAGTGGCTGTATGCACCTGGTTTTTAGTACAGCCTATATGGAGAAATATTTTTAAGATCCTCACTGACAACATCAAGAGTTTATTATTCTCCTGTACATGCTTCTAGGGCAAAAAAAAAGGCAATGAAACTACGTATTTTTTCCACTGAGGTTCTGTTTACTGTCATAAAGGTGCTACATCCATTTTCCGTTGTGCAAATCAAAAAAATTACATTATACAACCATTATGAATGTTCATCCAGGAAATGGTTTGGAAGCAACTTCATCTCAGATGAATCGTTAAAATAATTAGATTGCAACTAATTTTTCTAGTTTCCTTTTAGGGAAATACAACAGTTTAAATAAGAGTACATTACATGATCTTTGAAGATAAATGAATGCAAATACTTTGAATGGATGGCCCTTCCTTATTAGCAGAAATGATTTTCATACTTTCATAGAGATATACATACACAAAAACATTACAGTTACACATTACCTTCATTAACATATAAAAATACTGCTCTGTGTTTCTCATTCAATTCAGAACACAAACAGCCTAATAAGAATGAAACCTTCCAGCTAAATGTACGCAACAGTACAAGAACGAACAGTGCAAATCATCTGCCGCATGTCTTCACCCGCCTTTTTGTGTGTTCCCCCACGCCGAACTGGATTCTGTAAGTACCAGACACTTACGCGGTAGATTCGTAGGCAAAGTTAAGCAGGACTCCATCTCCAAGGCTTACTCCCAGTGCTCTACACAGTCCCAAAATTTCCCCCGCGAAGGGCTGCGGCATAAATAACTCCAATTCTGCTGCTATTGGCCGAATAACTTCGTGGACCCATTTTGGTACGCTTTCACTGCAAAATATACTGAAGGCATTAGCTGAAAAAGGGACGAAAAGGTTTGCAATTTACACTTAGCAACGAGACACCCAAGGAGCCTGCCAGTTCCCTGATCAGCCCGTCCCGGCTGATGCTGCCCGCCCTTACTGTATCTGACATCCCCGCATCCCGTCCCGCACCCAGCCCCGTCGGCTTCTCCACGTCCCCAGAGGAGCCTGCACAACCCGAGCAAAAGAGCCAGCGCAGGCTCCCTGCTGGGGAGATTTGTTTATTCCCACCAAGGATCTCCCCGGTCCGTCCTCTAGCAGGTTCCTATGCGTACACAAGACGCAGCAGGACCGGGGTTAACGCTCAAAAAAACCCCCTTGATTTTTGAGTTCTGGCAACTTCAGCAGCCGCGCCACACTTTGCCCTCTCCGATCAGGCCCGCAGCAGCGGGTCTGGCGAAGGGACGACAAGGGCTCCACGGCGCTGGGGCGGGGGAGGGAGAAGCGGGCCCGGGGGCCCTGGCGCCGTCCCGCTGCCGGCACGGCCGCGGCAGGAGCGGCGGGCCCGGGGCTGCCCCTCGCGCCGCTCCCCCGGGGAGCCTGAGGGGCCGGCGGCGCTCCCTGCACCCCCGGCCCGTGCAACCCCCCGGAGGGCGCTGCCGGTCCCACCGCCGCCCCACACTCACTCGATGACCCGTGCGACGGCGGCGCGCAGGAAGGCGGGATCGAAGTGCCGCAGCACCGGCAGCCACCGGTCCTCGGGGGGGCTGTCCAGGCTCACGTTACACAGCAGTGGGGCCGCCGCGCGGGGAGCCGGGGCCGCCGCTACCGCCGCTACCGCCCCGCACAGCAGCACCAGCAGCCCCCCCAGCCGGGACCCCCGCGCCATGCCGCTGGTCAGACCGGCCCCAGCCCTCGCCGCAGCCGCCCCCGCCGGCCAGGGCCGGCCCACGGCGGCGGCCCAGCGCGCTTCGGGCGGGGACTGCCCGCCCCGGGGCGTAACGGCCGCCTGCCACCCTGCCCCCCGGGAACCGCGTCGCGGCCCCTCAGGGAGAGCCGCGTCCGTCCCCTTCCCGCCCCCCTCCCCCGGTGACAGCCGCTGAGCGCACCCACAGGCCCGGCCCGGCAAGGGGAGGAGGTGAGGGACAGAGGGGTGGAAACAGAAAAGGGGTTAACATCCGCGTTTCATTTCCTCTGTGCTTCCGTTCCTCAAACCATTTAGACAAGGCCGTTCACTACTCTCACATTTCTAATAGTAGAGGAGAGGAGACAGCCCACACACGTGGCAGCAACGCGGCAGGGCTGGACCACAAGGGGACAAGAGGGCCAAAGGAAGAGAGAAGATGAAACACTTGTCTAAGACAACAAAAAAACATTTGCCTCTCCCTTTCAGCCTCAGAAGTCATGAGTTTCTGGACACATGCACATGAAGAACAACTGGGCTCAGTTGTAAAAGGAAAAAAAGGAAAGAGGGAAAAAAGGGTTTAACACAGCATGTACTGTACAGCCCATGTCCTCCCCCAGCTTAGTGTGCTCTCTTCAGCCTCAGACCCCCACCGCGCCTCCATGCCACCACAGCTCCTCTGCATCCACGCACCCTCCCAGCTCCGCACCCTCCACGGTGCCAGGTCAGCGCATCATGCCCAAGCAGCAATCCCCGTGTTTCCCTCAGCAGGAGCATTGAATTTGAATATAATAAAAGTTATGGAAAGTTTCTGCTTTTTTCTTCTCTATCACCCTCAAGTCTCTATAAACTTTTTTTTTTCTTCATGAAGCAACATTTAACAATAAAACAAACAATACATAAACAAGACATAATAAGTGAATAAAATTGTGTATTCAACATATCTAAGTTGAATGAATCCCAATGTGGGATGTAAACATTAACGTTATTTCATAAGAAGAAAAAAGGCCATCCCACCAAACCCTTCTTCATTATGTTGTGCATGTGGCACCTGCTTCTGCCCCACACAAAAATCCACTTCAAACAGAATTTGACAAAAGGTAGTATAAGTAACTCCCTCAAGATTCCATTAGAAGAGATGACTGGGGAAGACACAAAGAACCCATTAATTTAGGTCCCAGCACAGTCAAGGCTGAAGCAAGAGTTTAACCTTTGACATAAAAGATCTATGTTATTCTCATGTATACTTCAAAAATCAGACACCAGCAAGTCCTACCACAAGATACACCAATATGGAAAAATAAGATTTGTTAGTTCTCCTGCATGTGATGCTACGTTTCTATTTAAATGGCAACATGAAAACCATCTCCCATATACTAATTTTATTATTCTCCTCATAAAACATAATGAAACTGTTGTTCCCCTTAACTGTTCACTTGAACTTACCTGTATTACAAGGATTTGGTTTTATTATTATTAAACAGGTAAAAAACAACTGCTTGGAAAATGGCTTAGTCTGTAAAATCACATCTGTAATACAGGGACATACACGGTATACACATACTTTATAGACTGAGCCAGAATATTCTTTTTCTTTTCAACTACCTAGTCATGAATGACTTCAAGTAAAATATTTTTACAATAACATTGTGTGTTTTAATACTTACACATACAAAACCAGCTGTAAGCAAACTATATTCAAGAAAAGATAATTGCTTCCTCAGAATGCTTTAAAAAAATCAAAATTGTGCAAGGATTAAGGCCTCTTCCATCTGTCCTATAGATAACTATATCCTACAGCTTGGACACATCCAATTTGTAATCCTGAACCGAACAGAGATAAATCCGTAAGGCATTTCAGTCTCTTCTTTCCTTTGGGGTAGCAGGGGGTGTGTGTGGAAATAAGCATTTCTAGGGCTATGTCTTCGAGGGTGATTAAGTACTCCTCTCCATTCATGTTTCGTTATTTCAGCAGTCGTTTTCTCTTTTTCAGAAGTGCATCTCGAAGAGCCAGCTAAATATGAAAAAAGGAGTGGAATATTCAGGTAAGGAGAACATTAAGTAAGGAGACAACATCACTACTACATCAACAACCCTCTTCAATTTCTTCAGCCTCAGAGAAAAACACTAATAGCTTATCAGCTAAAACTGGCCAACACTAACAACTACAGTGGCAGAAACCCTGTGGTTATTTAGCTAAACTCGATAGTACAATTAAAGAGCTGGGCTTCAAAAAAAAAAATCAAAATGTTTCAGTACACCATTAGCAAATCCTATACAATGAAAAAGATTAAGAGTGACGTGATCTGTTCTTCCACTGACTCATATTCAATTAGAAGAAACCAAAAAAACCTCAGTCCAGCTGAGAGGTAAATAGGATTAAATGGCGTTTTTTGAGAGAGTATTAAAAAGCTTCTTTTCAAAGGGGGGAAGGAGGGATGCTAGAATTTTTACAAGTGCCATATCACTCTAAAGAGATTTTGGTGTGTATTTCAGGCATGTTTTAATTGGTAAGGGGATCTAGCTCTGGACTATAGACAACAGTCCATTTTAATCTACCAGTGAGGGCAGCAGAATGCAGTAGCCTACAACTACAGTACTCCAACCTTCTTTTAACAATTATTTTCAAATTACTGTCCACAGAAGTGATGCTGTGTCCTAACTTCCATGAAAAAAAAGTATGAAAAAAATTCCTCTTTCACTATTTAGCTGTTACACTTAAACTCAAAACATTATTCAGGAGTAAGGACTGAAACCATTCAAGATGGCTTTTTAGAAAGTGAGCCAAGTGTAAGACTCACTGTAAACAGCAGTTTCCTAAAAGTGCCTGAATTGTTGATTTGTAACATTTTTTGTGTGTTTTGAGAGCTGGGTTAATGTAATCAGCCTTATTTGAGGTGAGGCAGAATGATGGCAATTAAAAAGACTACAGAATATATTAGTCCAAGTCTTCCTGTTTAACAGAAACACTTGAGACTATAAACAGTTTTGGTCTTGCTGCTTTTAAGGCAACATATTGGAGACGACTACACATTATTCTAACGATACGATCCTGGAAACAACTCACAAAGGAGAGTTTGTAAAAGAAGCATCTGAATGCACACTAGCACAAGACAGAACCTAGCAAGAAAACACAGAAGCTAACACCACACAGAAACAAGACCACTGCATAACTGGATTATTCTAGAAGTTTTCTTGGAACGTGTTCAAACGAGTTCAATTTTATAACACCCTGTAAAACCCTCAACTGGCCATCTGCCAGGTTAGATAAAAGGATTTTAAGGCAGATTCTTGTTGTTAGCACAGACTTACCCTGCGCCAAGGTGAAACACAGCAGAGCAAAGCAATACACCTCCACCAATGTTCTGGCAACAGCTACCACACACAGTTCAGGCTCTCCCCAGCTGAGGTGCATCACAGGAGCAGGGGAGCTCCCTCTCCACACCCCACTCTTGCCAGCTCACCTAACCTCAGTCATCTGGGGGAGCTACGCAGGCTCCCTGCCCAAGACCTTCAGCAGGAAGGTCATCCCCTTAAGTTTCTGCCTTGCCTTCTAGATATCCCTTCAGCTACCCTTGGCATGGACGCCTGCGGGAACACACAGTAAGAGGACTGCCAAATACATGTTTGTGGCTCGTATACCGTTTCACAAGGGCTGTGGCCAAGCTTATAGCTGAGGAAGCAGAAGTGGGCAGGGGCTTCACGGCTAAGAACAGCGTATTGTGAAATTACAGTGGCAGGCTAAACTGAAGTGATATTTTTTCTAAGTAGTTTCAAATAGGTAATAAACAGCATTTATGTCTGTTCTTTGAGTACATTTGTGACAAACTATTAATGACCTCAAGGCCAGGACAGACAAGTCCATAATATGACAGTAACAGGAGAAAGGTCAACAAAGGAATTTAGAGTGAAGAAACACACTAAAAGCTTGTCCTGAAAAACAAGTCCTCCACATCAGGGAAACATTTCTTCTATCACAGGATTATAGTCAGGGTTCTAATACAATCTGCTTTCATTTATATAAAGGAAAACAAACCACATTATCATTGCCTTTTAACCTACACATGACTTTGCAACACAGCTTGGTCCTCAATGCATGTTAAAGAGGAAAGGCTGACAAAAGCATTCTTCTTCACCACAGCCTCCAATATATCTTCTCTGGGGCAGGATTCAAGGGAAGCCACCTAGCCCACAGTCTTTTCCAGCAATTAAACCATCAAAGGAAACAACGATGACTTAAGGCACAGGATACACAGCACTTCACCCACATTGTAAGTTTACTGCTCAGACTGTCCCATCTATTTTCATCATTAAACATTACCTGTTTCTCCCTGAAAGACCGCTTATTTTTCGTCCGGACACTATGGCTATATCTCATCATCATGAAGTTCTTGTGCTTTTTCTTTTCTTTGTTGGAAGAGCTGGCAAATGGGTTAATTCTTGTTTTCTTTTTCACAAATTCTTTTCTGTCTGTTTTTCCAGCCTATAATAGATAACATAATATAATAAGAGGGTGTCATTTTCCTTTCCCTACAGTTAACATTGGCTGCTAAGGTGACAGGTTCTATGGCAGTGACAATAACTGCAGTTTCACTGTGACTTTCTATGTATGTTGCATGCATTCTACCATGCTGGCTCTGTTTCTTAAGTCACAGTGAAAACTGGGTGTGTCCTCATTTTCACTGTCACCTGTAACCAGCAAGAGGCTGTTACAGTCAAGATGCAACAGCAAAAATACATTTCTCGAAACTCAGATGACAGCTGGGTACTCATCTTACAGATGCAACCCCACCACCTCCTCCTTCTGTAGGAGACAAAAACATAAACCCAAATCTAGAAAGAAAGAGGATATTAAATAGCCCAGATCCTCACCATTGCAGTTGCCAGTCTGGTCTCCTTGTCTGATTTAGGCTTCTTATGCAGATGTTCAATATCTCTGAGTGAAAGCAACTCTCCCCTATACACACCAAAATCCAACAAAAGGTCATCATACACAAAACATCATCTGGCAAAAAAACCAAGATGCCCTCTTGACCCTTTGTCTCTCACCCATTTCTTACGCCACTGCCTTTCTATAAGCTTTCACACAGGCACTTCTTGTTCTCTCAGGCTAATCCTCATGCTTGGAACAACCCTTACAAGTCTCTCATTACTGCTTTTCAAGTCCTGCTTCATCCACAAAGTTTAAGAAACTTTGGAGATAATAACCATGCAACTACTGCTGCAAAACACCCCCAGATCCCTATTGGTCTGAACAAGCAAAACAGTCTCATAGTTCCCATCAGCCCCTCTTGTCTTTTCTCCCAGATATAAACAAATCCCCCAGGCCAGGATCCATTCCAGGCTGTTTGCCACCTGTCACCAGGGGGTACTGACCAACAGCAGAGCTCTGTGCCCTGCTGCAGTTAAAAACTGTATCATCACATTATAGGGAAAAGAAAGCACTCATCAGTAGTCCATATCCTACCTGCTCTCCTCCTCTTCATCATCTATTTCAATATTTTTCCTCTTTGCAGATTTGCCAGGTGCAGAATTAAGTTCTTTGGAAAGCTGGGCAAGACGTATTTTGTGGAATTCTTCTTGAGTTAGCAGCCTGCTTGTACTGACTGCTGCAGCTTTGGCTTTTCGTTCCTCTATGGGCATACTTTTCACCTTTTCTGCCTTTTGAAAAGAAGTACAAAAGAATCATGATTCAGCTTGCCTCTCAAATACCTATGTAGGGGCAATACTTTTGTGAAATCCAGCAGCCAGTTGTTAGGATTCTTCATAGTCTTATCCAGCACATAGCATTAGAATAACAAAGTACATCCACTCCTTATTTCAGAGTGAATAAAAGCACTCGTGTAAATATCACAGCTTTAAAGAATTTAGCACTGGGACAGAATTCCCCATCTCTCCCCCTCACCCTAACAACGAGCATACTTCAGCACAGGTGCTAAATAGTCCTCCAACATCGCTGATCTCGGTCAAGGAACTTTGCAGCCCTGTATAGTTATTTATGAGCAGTCACGACAAGGTACAGAGCAAGAGAATCCGGTCTGCTATTAAAAAGACTCATTTATATTTGGGGAGAAGACACTTAGAACTCACTATTTCTTGTTGCTCCTCATCTGAGGAGTGATGCACATCAATCCATTCTCCATCTTCATTATCATCTTCCCCACTCAGACTAGCGCTTTCCCATCCATCTGCTTGGGGAAGAAGTGCACAGAGCTGTTAATACAGTCAGCTAACTTGAGTTTGAAATTACTTAAGACTGGATTGCAAGCTCTCACTGCCTTGTATTACCATTTATGCCCATGGACATGCTTACCAAACAGGCAAGCTAAAGGGTCTCAGCATCCCAGCCTTAGAACTACACAGACATTACAAAGGCATGAGATACTTCATATATCTGATCGCTATTTGCTAATGATTTTTAGAAGACTTCCACAGTTGAACAGACCAGCAGCTCTGATGCTTTCCCACTGGCAAGTTGAGCTACCAAATTCTATCTGGCTTGCAACTGATTCAGAGCTGTGCAAAAAACGTCAGCTTTGCTTTCTCAGGACACCCACATCACATGCACATTCAGTTATGACACCGATTTTTATAGTGATAACTGCATATGGCAGTGTGAGATTTTTCAAAATGCACACAGACCTCCCCTTCGAAAGGCTGCTTAAAACAGCTGGTGTGTTTTGTCATTACTGTGAGCTGCAGTCACCTTAACACATTTATTTATTATGAGCTTTCAACAAACCTGGAAAAATGGTGATCAGAGCCTCTACAGGAGATGCATTTATGTTCACCTCATTCACTCAAAACCAGGCCAACCATAGGAAATACACAAAGCAGCTTGCAACAAGCCAGCATGACAGCAAGCTGTACCATAATGCTACGCTTTGCAAAGCTTAACTCTCATCTGAAGTTAAAGATCCTCAAAACAATTTGGGACAGTCTCGGAAGAAACACAGTAGTTTACAGATGCTAGTCCTTGTAACACTGTGTAGTAATGGTGTTCCCCGCTCTCTGCCATCTAAACCAAGGAAGAAAGCAATGCAATTACAGCTGTTACTTTCTGCAGTATGTGCACTGCTCTTCTTCACTGTTGGTCAAACTGAAATGCTAAAGTTACCAGCTTCAGAAACCAAAGAAGATTGTTAATACTAATCACTGCATTCACATGCTTAAGACACATGACAAATTAGGTGTTTATTCCTCCTGTACACCTCCACGCAGTATCTCCAATGGCCTCAGGCTTGATTTGCCAAACTGTTCTGGCTTGACTTTCAAACTTTTTTTTCCTGATTCAGGCAGAGGTTCCAAGTTGCGTGGAACACACAGGAAGTGAATTTAAAAAGCCAAATGCTATTTCAAAGTACTATTTTAGCGTTTTATAATATGCAACAAAACCTTGTCTTTAGGATTAGCTGTACACAGGAAGTTTCATAGCTATACAATGTCTGTCCCTCTGCTTTTCCATCCCTCGGTGTCTATCATACCAAGCAACACACGGTAACAAACGTCACGGGATAAATTGCACTTACTTGAGAATAACATCAGTGCTTCGTAATGGACAAATACAGACATGTGCGAGCCATGCAGCATGTGACAGCAGCAAATGAAACACACAGACAGAAAGTTTTATATGCAAATAAAAATCTTAGTGACAGTGATGCTCAAAATAGAAGTGGTAAAAAAAAAAAAAAAAAAGGCCAACCTTCCTCTTGGGTTCCTTCCTTTTCCTTTTGACTCTCAACATCCAGTACTTCTGCTCCTGGAATATAATCTTTGGCATCCAGTTCTCCATATTCATGAATCCTGGCTTCCAATGAGGCCTCAGTAGGCTTACCCTATAAGTTAAGAAAAAACATGTTAAGCAGTCTTCTATTTCAATGCCCACAAGTCCATGAAGAAATCTGGGTGAGAGGAAAAAATAAAGATTTGTGGGTGGAAAAGATAAATGCTGCCTGATGAAATAAGAAAAGATCAAGATAGTCAAGGTCCTCTAGCACAATCCTCCTGTCAATGTTTGGTAAACTGGAACTAAAGAAATCTTTAAATAAGAGCACACCACATCAAAAGGCAGCAAGGGAGCAGGCAGGGGAAGAATGCAAGCATGATTGCACCTCATTCTCAAGAGGCTATAAGACCAGTTACCATTTTTGAGCACGTGAGCATACGTTTACTGTGAATGCAATGCACATAAACCAACACCTACCCTGAATTTCTTCTGCAGCATCTCTGGATTCAGAGAGCGGAAAAGGTGTATCAGAGTTCTTGCAGACATCATCACATCTACCAAAAAAAAAAAAAGAAAAAGTCCAGAAAAGCAGAATGCTGAGCAAACTGAAAGCCCACTCAGATAATCAGTATTTACAGCCTGCTCATGGTTCTTCTGAAGTTATTGCTCTGATGCAGGACCCAGCTCTTCCTTAGGGCTAAATCTTTATTAGCAAGCACTTTGTCTTCTTTAGTTTTGTCTACAATTTCCCCTGCCATAACAACCCTTGACTGTTTTGTCTCCTACATATATGCACTCAAAATACAGATAAATGCAACAGATATTGAAAATTATACCTCTCAGCCTACACAAAAGCAATTAAGGCGTCATTATTATGAAGGCTATAACAATAGAGGACAAAAAAAAAGATTTAGAAGTCATATCCATGTAATATACTTACTTTTATTTTTATGAGTCTTGTACTGAACTAGGTCTTGAAGCAGATCTTCAGTCATCGCTAACGGACATCTTGCAGTGATTTCTTTTATTGCATTGATTCTAAAAAAATTGGAAGTGAATTATTTTCTGAACACCGCAGCTGGGAGAGACTCCCACTGGCCCAATAATAAAGTTAATTACCTGGAACTTGAAGAACCTCATACAGAATTCATACAACATTTAGTATAGCAAGAGAGGAGAACATCACAAGGACCTCTCCTTGCACAAGGGTTCTCTAAAGCCCTCCATCTTTAGCCCATACTCTGCTCTCCAGCTATTATTTTGTCTGATCCTAGGCCTCAGGATTCTGCAACTGAAGTCTGGGTTCAGGCATACTGGAAAAGCAGTCAAACAGTCATCAAGCCAAGGGAAAAAAAAAAAAAAAAAATCTAGACACTCCTCTCCTACATTTACTGATCATGCTCTACTCCATTTACACCAGAACTTTCACAAATACCTCTCATGACTAGTCAAAGAAAGTACATTACAATTTCACTAAGAGCAACATTTAAATTTGTTGCCAGTAGTGAAATTTCATCCACAAAACATCAAAATTAAAGAGTCCTGAACTATGATGGTAGCCATTCACTGAGTATATACAAATATATTAATTCACAGACAAGAGGTCTGCCCTCAAAGTAGAAATAACAATATCCAGGAAGGAAGAAAAATACAAGACCAAACAAGACAGCAAAAAACCCCACACATCATCATGAAATCTAGAAAAGTTAAGTCACAGCACTAAGCACAGAAACCCATCATTCTAGGGAATTTAAAGCACTGCCAACAAAAATAAGGAAAGTTTATGCTGAGGTACTGTCCTAACTTGTTTTTATTCAAGCAGGTTCTTGAATGCGTACTATGAATAACAGTTGCAGGTGGTTTAAAAAGAAAAGTATTTTTTCACATTCAGAGAGAGTTTTACAGATTTTGTAAGATTCTGTACCCACCCTACAGTCATGACCTCCCCAGAATTCTTGTCAGTGACAAAGTTGTTGGCAATGGTCATTAACACTGACTGGATAATCTGAAAATAAGAAAAAAAGGTTCAATTTAACGCATATTTAATAAAATTGTGAAAATTATTACACATTATTAACAGAGCCCTTTTCATAGAAAGGCCGAGCTCAGGACTTGTCACTATAGCCTGCAAATATTCTCTAGATACAAATTCTCTTGCAGATATTAAGACATCAGACATTGGTTTGGTTTTTTCCCCCTTTTACAAAAAACAATCCCTTGGAACTTGCAGAAGTAGCCAAAATTACCATAAGCTTTTAAAGACAAAGGGTGTGACCAGATTCTCTTTCCCCCCTCCTGACAAATGCACTCAGTTTTATTTCCACACTGGCCTGCTATTCATTTTTAAGATCACCGAATATAGGTGGCGTACTGACCTCAGGTGGTACTAGCTGGTGTGAAGCCTGTGCAGCAAACAGAAGAATCTTTGTCACTTCTGGAAGATAAGAAAAGTGGAAAGAAGATGCCAAGTATATTGCTGCAGTTTACTCTGGCCAGTAAACACATCCACTGGAACAGCTAACCCAACAAGTTGCTCAGTCTAAGTCTCAAAGCCATTTTGGTCTGAATGTATTTGGGACAACTGTTTTCTTCTCTCCCATCAGGCATCAGGAACTTGTCTGGTCTCCACCCCAGCAGCAGTGCAGGCCCTTAATAACCAGCTAAGATGATAAAAAATGCTCAACAACTACAGTGAAACACCAGTAAAACAATGCAACGAAAGGCAGTCCTGCTGTACTCAACCAGTCAGGATTTGCAATGAACTAGGGACTCTGTAGATTAATTTTATTCCATCGCTGGCGTTTCTCAAATGCTCAGGTAAGGAGCACCGAGTGCACACAGAGCTTCCAAAAGCATCCAAAGCACTTTGCACTTCTGGCAGTCATGGCCTTTCACCCCCTTCATCCACACTCTCTGGACTAATCCTACTTCCTACTAAAGTTACTGCTACTTATTCTTTTATAGCAGCACTTTTAAAAACTGACTGTAGGTGTGACATGACAGACCAGCAATGTTATCTACTAGTAGCTACTTACCTCTCTGATGGGGCTGTAGGAATCTCTGAACAAAGGGGTAGAAATTAAAAAGAAAAAGCTGCAGGAAAGAAGTAACAGATTAGCTTACTGTCTTCTAACTTGAGATCACATTCATAGGCTGATATGCTGTAAACCAATCTATTCTCTACAGCGTGCTCTCAAATGCCTTGGCTTGTATTGCTTGACACATTGTCCTGTCTTGAGTTTGATAAGTGTGGAGATCAGGAAATTACTTGGACAAAGGAAATACAAAGCTCAACCCCAAACTTTGTGAAATCCAGAATTCAAATTAGGGCACTCTGCTGTGCAATCCTACAATGTGCCACTGACCTTTGCCTTGGGGACACAATCTTCTCTCCCAAAACAGAAAGAAATTCCAGTAATTTTCATCACACTTTGGCTGTACCTCAGAGAGCACTGTTCATGAGCAATAGCTGGACTCCTTCGAAAAGCCCTTCTCCTTTGAAGGACCTCCCAGGAGCACACAGGTCTTGAAAAAAACATGTTCTCCTAGGAGACAGCTCAGCTATTCCAGACCAACAGCCTTCTCTAGCAGAGCTCACTAAGTTCCACACAAGTCCACACTACTACACCATCCATGAGGCACACCAGCAGCTACTTCACCACACATACACAATTTTCAACATATAGAAAAATTAAACCTAATTTTTCCAGAGACACAAGGCATGTCATCACCCAAACCAGGCTGGCTACCATTAGACCGTTATAAAATTATCAGAGTATGTACCTCGTGTATTCCAACTAGCCTAGATATTAGGTCCATGAGCATCATCTTCACTTCAAATCGTTCCTTACAGTTTTCCAGCTGCTTCAGCAGTTTTTCTGCAAAGTCTAGAAGAAGCAGCAATAGATTTGTGGTATACATCAACCGCACAATGCAGAACTCAGATAGCATTACAAAGGCAGTTAATTTGGTTTGGGTTCTTATAAGCCCCAGTGCCCTTGCACAGAAGAAATTAAAGGTGACCAGAGCATTTCTCCCAGTGGGTTATTTTAATTCTGCCTAGGTCTAAAGCTGTGCACAGGTTCAGCAGAGAAGAAAACCAGTAAAAGTTCCACAACACAAGCAGCACAGGGTCAGTATTAAAGCTAGGGTTTTTTACATATATTTTGGGTTCATCTGAAAAACAAAATCCCCAGAGGTTCACTAGATCAAACTAAGACCAAGTCGAGTTATATTGAACAAACAGGAAATAAAAATAATCAGACTAGTATTAGAAATCCATTTTTGAAGGGGTAAGCCAAAGAAACCATATTAGATAAACTACTCCCTGTTCACCAAAGCATGGCCCTCATGTGCAAGAAGGAGAGCCACATCCTGATCTGTAGGAACCTGAAGCAGATAATATTGCTCCTTCCTTGTCTGACTACCTACAAGTGTTCCACTATGACAAGCACAACAGGGCTGATCTCACTTTTCTGAAGTGCTATGAAACTCCAGGATAAAGTACACTACAAGTTGATGTGACAAATGTTGTCACATTTGTATCTACTTGACACTCATTCTCCTTGCAGAGTTGTGTCTAAGCTTCAGTGTCCAGATTAACACGTAACTTGAAAAAAGACTAAATGTGATGTGTGCTTACCTTGGGGATCATGAATCAAGTGAATAGCAGAAAAATTGAACACCTCTGGCTTGTTCTTCTTCTTCTGTTTCTGTATGACACAAAATGAGTGAGGGAGACATTTTTTTCTTTCCACAAAAAAGCTGCATGTGCTTCAGTTTCAGGCTGCTATTAAAAGCAGCTATTTACCATTCTTCTCTTCAAAAAGAGGCGATTTAATTTTAACAACTATTACTCTTTTCAACTGCACAGGATTTTCTGATACCTGACTTAAGAGGCAACTGGAGCTGCATTAAAAAGACAGCACATGCTTTAAAGTAGGGGACCACACAAAGTGTAACTTAGGCTGTTTCAAAACAGCTCTCTTCCAGGCAAACACAGCATATGCCTGGCCAGTGGATGCTACAACACTTCAGGACCTTCACACAGAAGACATGACAAAAGGTAGCTAAACCAACAGAGCAACAAGATTTCTGCATTTGAAGGATTAAGCTAAAATCCTGGCAAGTCAAATGCAACCCTCCCCACCTTGAGAACCTTCATCGCTTTTTCCAGTTTCTTCTTGCGCTTGGTGGTTTTCTTGTTGGTTGCATAACGCACCATCAGATCTCGGGCTGTGGGAACATCGTCCTTGAGAAAAAATGCAAGGATAACAAGACTCAGGTGACATCAGACTTCAAATGGGAATCAGAGAAACAAAAAGCATCAATATTTTTCAGGATCATGTACTTTATTTGAAAACTCTCTTTCCTCCTAAATTTCACCGTAGAGCGATACTAGCATTTAAAATCCCAATTCCACAAAACTAGATACATACGTACACATAAGAGAGTCTACTGACACTTTACAGCACATCACCACAGTAGTTTTTACAGGCAGTTAATTAGAGAGTAGTCACAGACAAATAATGATACTCTGTATTAGGAGGTTCTAGACTGAAATCCTGGTAGGTTATCAGCCTTCTCAAAGTAGCTTAACTATGCTCATTTGTACATAAATGGGAAGTGGAGCACAAAAGAGAAAACTGAAGACAAACCAGACAGCTAAAAAATTAAACCAACTTCCAATACACCAGGTGAAACCCTCTTCCCACAACTCCACATTACATATCTAGCAATTCATGTCTTCACAAACCAGACTGACCAACTCCTGCTTAGGTTTTCGAAGTGAGTTGGTTCCTTCACAGGAGGAGGAAAGCAAAGGAACTCTTGGCATCAGTCTTTAGACAGACAGCAAATGCATCCTGCTGTCTCAGTTGGGGCCAGCTGTCAAAAACACTGAACTTTTGGGAAAAAACAAACATATGGAGGAAGGAAGAGGGAAAACTAAGTAACACAGAATCAGACAGATTGGCAGAGCCAAGCTCAACAGAATGATAGATGTATTAGACCTTGAAGAACACAGAAGATTTAATCACAACACCCACCTCAGATTCTGAGTCACTGTCTTGTTTCTCATCTTCATCTCTTCCAAGAAAGAACTTCAAACTAGCAACTAGTACCTAAAAAACAAAGTAAGTTTATGCTGGGCAGGACAAACTGACAACAGTATTTCCAACAGTCCTACACCCACATCGGAGGTATGCAAAGACTATCCCAATTTTTTACAGGCATAGATAGGAACAGAAAGCAGAACAAGTCATGGCCTGAAAGCCATGAAGTGTTTTAGACACAGTCAAATTTTGCTGCACATTCTCAACAGTCAGAAGCACACAGAGTCAAAAAGCACCTGGGCTTCCACAATGCATGGAACAAGCTTAACAATTCAAATTCTCTTCCTATCATTCTGCAAAGCAATTTCAAACTCATTGCTCCATGCCAACATTATCAGGAGCTCCTGCACAGCTGATACCTCAGACAGTGCTCAGAACTCCGAACTTTTAGTAATTTACAGGGGTTTACTGGTAAGGTTTTTTTGTTAGTTTTGGTTGGCTGTTTTTTATTGAATGGAACAGCTTTAAGTTCTTACACTATGAAAGCCCAATCTCAAATCATAACACAAGTTTTTCAACCTCCAGTGCTGCAGAACTGATACATGACAGAAGGCCCAAGATTTACTCAAGCCCCAGACAGGATAGCTGCTCTCTTCACAGTTAACAAATGAAAGCCTTACAGTGCTGCTAAGGAGATGATATTCTGACAGTCTCTTCTGAGTAACAGTGGAAAGTACACCTACCCTCCCCACATCAGCCTTCACTTTAACATAAGCTTCTAATTCCACTGCTCTGTACTTAAGAATCAAATGCTGCCTCCTCCCACAACACAAGTGGTATTTTGAAAATAAAACATGCAAAAACCAAGTCATCAGTGAGGCTTGTTAACAATTACAAAATAATAAGCTGCAGCCACAGGAAAGAGGAAGCCTAGGTTACATCCAGTTTCATCAAGTGATTTTTGTTCTCACCTTTGTCACTTTTGAAAAGCAGGCAGTTGTGATGACATTTACTGTTTTGGCATCATTCCTGGAATAGAACAAAACATCACTCTCTAAAGTTCGGCAATTTCAAGTTATTCTCAGAAAATTAAGTCTCATGAAATGTGACTCCTAACAAGCAGGAAACTTCATTAGAATCAAATCTCTCAATGCTCCAAGTAGATTTGCAAAGAAGTTCCTGTAATTTTCTTTTATTCTCCTAATATAGCAGTAGCTTAATCTAAATCATCAGACACACTTACATTCCATCTAGGTCACACTGTGACTAAAGGGATACAAAGAATAAGCTCCAGTAATGGAGGACACGTTACCACTTTTTTCCGCCAGTAAAAAACAACCACCAAACCTCTGCTTGCTAAAAAAAAAAAAAAATCCACGCTCAATTCTAATGAGTATTAGAAAAGCAGCTGGAGAGTTCTGAGATAAAGTATGCTCTAAAAATAAGTTTCTAAGAAATAAAGCTACAGAAAATAATTTTTGTAGTAAGAAATAACCAAGTCTCACATACTTAGAAACGTGTTTTTTAAAACTGCAAAAGTCTTTTCCTTTTAGCAACACTAATTTTTTTCAGCAGTCCCTGTTTTTAGGGAAATAGTTCTCAACCCACTACTACACACACAAAATATTCTTAACAAAGCTGTTGTGACTTTTTATTTTTGCCATGGAATAGACAATAATTCCTTGAATGCTACACATGAAAACTCTTTACACCCAAATACACATCCTGTCTGCCAGCTGTGGTTTCCCTGCAATACATTGAAAGAGTAATGTTGCCATTCACACTCCAGCTTAACTCATGCTGACATCACCATGAACTCCTGAGTAAGAAAAGCAAGAACTGCCCCATTAGTGCTCTGCCACTAGTCTATGTTGCAGATAACCTAAGAAGCAGCAGGCACACTGCCCACCAACAATATCACTTGGCTGCATTTGTACAGTTCATTTCTGTTCAAGAACCAAGAAGAGCAAAGGAGTTATAAACTGGAGTGATTACAAGTCTTTTGCCTGATTTTACAGTTAAAAAAGCAAGAGGTAGTGAAGATACTACCATCTTCTCATGCAATTTACCACTGGGTAACACCTGCTCTAGCACTTTGTAACACAGCATGAAGATTGAGCAACGTATTAGGTACAAGACAGCAACTGAAGGTCCTCAGGGTGCTTTTACTCCTTTCAATGCTTATCTAGGCAACAATTTTTCAAGCTGCTATCTGCTAAAAACAGGAGCTATACAATAGCTTCACAAAAAAACCCACTCAAAGCACCCCTTAGATCAGTCATCTAGAATGACCTTACAGATTTAAGAAGAAAAAAACAAAATTCCTCTTTCCACTGTACCTCACAAGTTGTATGCTAATACTAGCAGCTTTTATGTAAAGGCTGAAAAAAGCGAGCTGCACACAGTTTTGGTTTTGAATGCAACACACACTACTTACATACCACCTTCAACTCAAACATCAAACATTCAACCTAAATAACTCTGAGACTTCACACAAGACAGTATTTCTTCCCAGCTAAATTCCATTCCGCAAAAACATAGTCCCACTGGAACACAAATAAGATAAATATATTTAAATCTCTGCCCTCTGCATTATATTTTGCACTACAGGCCACAAGTGATGTCAGGATGGCTGCCCCACAATTAATGGGAAATCAAATACAAGCCTGCCAGACCTACCAAATATTCCTCCTGTAAAGTTCAATCATCACATCCAGTGATATCTTGGCAGCAGTGGGATTGCTGTCTCTCAACATAGTGTACATGAAGTTCTGCAGGGTCTAAGAAAAAAGTTTGTAAACATGTCTTATTAGAAAGAAGTCTTTCACAGTATCAAGAGGTTAAATCGAAGTATATCTGAAAGCTAAAATACTTACTGTGTTCACTTTATTGTTTTTGTGTTTAGCATTGACATTCTTGATGTCCGACACGATGTGAGTATACAAAGTCTGTAAATTGAGATATAACAGGGAGTAAGCTATGCAAGTTATACAGAGAACAATGCAGACACATTAGTATTCCCCCAAAGCCTCTAAATACTAAAATGAGACCAAACTGATCACCACTAAGAATATTATTTTCTCTTTTAAGTTACAGTTGGAAAAACAAGAAGTTATCCTGTAAAGTCTCACATACGCTTTATTTTCATGCATTTGAAAAGCATGCTTAATTTACAGTACAGCAGAAAAATTAACAGCATCAAGTACTGCTTTAAAAAAATCCACTCCTGCTTCATTCAGGCATGTCCTGATGGCCTATTTAGTAATCCTGGTGGCAGAAAACAAAGATTTCCACTTTTACAGCAGAAAACCTGAAATACAGCTTTAACTAGCAGCTGGTTTGGTTTTAGTTGTTTTACTCAGAAGTTTTCACAAAGAATTCAGTAAGGCCTTCTCCTACAATGATATGTTTATGGTTTTCACCCACAGATACATTTGAGCTGCTCAGGCCATACAGGACAGGCCTACAGCCTACTACAGCATGTTTTACAGTCGAATGCTTCATTACTAATCAAACATACAGAGCAAATCTTGCCTCTGGCACTGTCAATCGCTGAAAAAGCAGAGCTACTTTAAACTTTCTTATTTTGTTATCAAGGAAAGGAGAACAGCTGCCTGCCAGCGCTTCATTACTTCTGACAAGTTGGTCAAAACCCACTGAAAATCAAGACTGTTTCTTGTAAGCATGATTTACTTTTCGTAAGAGCTTATCATGACACCGCAGCAGTTGAAAGAAGAGCTCCAGCAAACTTGTTGGATTTATTAGATTCTTGTTTCTCAACAAGATCAAAGCCTTGCAGAACGTCTGTAAGAGAAACAGGGAATCAGAACCAAAATTCCAATAATACTCTTCAGTTTCCATCATTATTAAAATACTAAAAAGCAAACTGTAAACTAATCTCACATGTAAAGAGCCTATTTTAACCACAAGACATGGTCTGCCCAAAACACCTTTTGGTTTAGGTCTTACCATGCGCAGGTCAGCATCCAGGACCGTGTGGTGGTAGGAGAGCAGCTCCTTCAGCTGCTGAGGAAAGCTGGCCATGTGTTCTGGGTAGCAGTGGGCAACCTGGGCAGAGACAGACCCAGCTGAACTCTCTAGCAGAAACCTTGGCTTATCTCATCACCCCAGGAAGGTGTGTTGATATGGTAAAAAAGCAATAAAACTATAAACGTTTTGCAATAATATAATATATACAAAAGTCAATGTCCGGATGTTAAGAGGTACGGTGCAAATAAAAAATCCTTTAAAAAAATTATACTAATGGTCAAAAAACCCCACCCCCTCGTGTTGCTGGAAACAGAAAAAACTGCTGCAGAAATCGTAGTCAATGAGCAACTCGTCAGCAACTCCGTCAAGGCTCTAACAGCAAAACGAGGTGAAACACAATCTGCCGTGGCCACTGTGCTCAGGGCAAAGACTCTGTGGCTGGCGAAGGGGTCAAGGCCGGCGCCCAAGCCACCCGTCAGAAGGGCAGAGGCTTACCTGTGCCAGGAACATCACCAGTTCAGCCAGTTCCTTACTGGGCTTGTCCGGTTGGAAGGTGAAAATCTCCACATGGGACTGGTAGTGGTGGTACTGCTGGAGGAACTGAGCACACACAGGGCGGTTGCTGAGCGGGACCGGCAACGCCTGACCCCCCCCCAGCTACCCCAAGCACTCCTCAGCTCCCCCCCCGCACCCCGGTACGGCCCCCTGCTGCCTCCCGCTCCGGGCCCCCGGCTCCGTACCTCTTCGGTGTAGGAGGTTGGATCCCGCTTGATGAGGTTCTGCAGCTGGGGCAGGTTACTGGGCAGCTTGTTTCCTTGGCGGCCCGACATGACGGCCCCGAGCCGAACCCGGCACGACCGCACTCACGCCAGCAAGCGACCGACCGCCACCTCCTCCTGGAACACGCGAGCTACCAGCTGGGCGCCGCCATCTTGGCCCGGCCCGCCCCGCCCCGCGCCCCCATCTTGGCCCGCCCCGCCCCGCCCGGCGCCGCCAAGGGACAAACTTCTGTGACAAGGACGTTCATCACGCAGGGAAAGGAGCCAGAAAAGCAGCTTCTCCTTAGCAACCCTTACTGCCAAAGGCTTTGGGCAACTCTGTCAAAGTTCAACAGTTTAGTGAACATAGCTTCCTCCTCTGCGGCTTTCCGATTGATTTTCCCCCCTCACTTGCATCATGTCACTCCTTCACGGTGACCCTGCCCTCACTCTCTCTGCATCATATATTGTAATTCAGTTAAGTGCTGCCAGCAATGTGGCAACACTGCCAACAAATTGCACCTGGCCCTTACCACTTATGTTGCTTGTGACAGGGGCCACAAACACACATTATAGACCAGCTGCCAAGACCTGAGCATGCGAGGCAAAGAACACCATCAGCACTGGTTCCTCACCCCAGCACTTTAAAACATTGAAGTCTTTGGACTTAGGGAACCATGAGCAGTGTGCACAAGGACCATGAAGCATGGTCCATCCACTCCCAGTGCTGCATCCAGGGCCCTGGACATGTCCACGGCCTGGGTAGGTTTGCACTCATACTATGATTCCCAGCTTGGAGTACCCAAGCCTCTTGCAGTCCAGGGTAGATCTTCAGGACATAAAGACAAAGTGAACTTTTCAGGTGAGTGCAAGACTAGTGAAACAAAGAAATTGACTCAACAGTAAAGTTTTTACCGTTAAGCAGGTATTCTTTATTAGCAGTGCTGGGGTTGCTCTGGGGATTCTCCACTATAAGGGCTCCCAAGAATTAGCAAAGGACATCAGTTTACATACACACAAATCACACATATTCATTACATTTCCTGGAAAGGGGTGTCTTATGATAATGAGTTCCCAGAATTCATTTACATAGTCCAAGCATGACTAGTAAAAATAGAGTGAGGGTCTTCGGTGGTTGAGGGAAGAAGTAAATAATTTTCTTCACGGTGTTCGCTAGTTGACCTTCTTTCCAGAGCATGTGCTGTGAAGTACAGTCCAGGTGCCTTCTTCCTCAATCAGCAAAATCATCCTCCCTATAATAGGGTCTCTGTATCCCTTTAAGTCCCCTTTATCTTAGTTTTCCCATTGCAGGAGTTGCCCAAGTGTCCATTGAAGGCCTTGAGTCTACTATCAGTGATTTATGTAGGGAGCCTAATGAGCGTTTTAATCTTGCCTAAACAAAGAGGCCTAGGGAAATAGTTAAGGAGTCGGGAGTCCTTGAGAAACAAATGACGCAAAACTCAAGCAAAGTTTTGAAACAAACAAAGCAAAACACAAGCAAAGGTTTCATGCATCACAGTTGAGGCTTAATAGTTGTAAGAAATTAATTTGTTTGACCCCTTCACTAGTAAGAAAATAGCTTAGAAAAACATTACCTGTTTATGAAGAAAGCCTTCAGTAAGGCTTTTATTTGCCTAGAATTGGTGTTCAAATGCATCTTTTCTATGCTGTTTCACTTCATTTTTGCACTAAAATGAACAAAGAAAGTCCTGTGCTAAGTACTGGCAGGTCATATTCAGCATATCAGTGATTTGATATGGAGCCTTGGGGCTCCAATTCTGTAACAAGTTGGACCTTTTTCCATATTCATGACTGAAGAGGCAGGTGCCCTGCTTTTTCACCAAGTGCCTAGATGCATGCAGGAAATAACATGACAAATACAGTACTTCATTTAAACATAAGTTATGGTTTAAAATTATACCTCCTTTGTCAGATAAACTATTTTTTTTTAAAAAATCTCATCCTACCATCAGCTCTGTATTCCTGTGTCTTCTCGCAGAAAAAATTGCTTCTACTTACACTCACAGACTGGCAAAGTGATCAAGTTATATATGGGGAAAGTGCCAGTCTCAGAGCAGTTGGGATCAGGGCAACACGCTGAATCATGAAAAACTCACTCAAGTGTGTTGAAGGGGGAGAATTGCCTAAAGCAAATTCTGACACACTGTATGCAAGCTCTCAATTTATTACAAAGTGTTTACATAGTTTTATTTCCACTTCTACATCCTACTGACCTTCAGATTTTGTCCGTTTACTGCTCACACGCTCAGCAAGTGGTGTTCCAACCTACTGCTTCTCACATTTGCAACATGGTGTTCCATAATGTTGCCTCATTTATCCACAGTCATTCTTCAAACCTAAAGGTCACTTTACATTTTTGCTAACCACCAATTCTTTATTCCTACATCTCCCCCTTCTTTGTTTTGTAGCTTCGTTTCTGTGGCAATCCTTGCAATTGGTTGCAGTTCAGCCTTCTGCACTGTGAGCCTCATACATGTCGCAGGATGGCAAACCCTGTAAAACAAATTAAACATCCTAGGCCTGCCAAAACCCACATTTGTAGGTTCAGAACTGCAGAACAACGCCTAGGACTGAGCCAGGACAAACTTTTGCCTCTCTCATGATGTTATCATGTGTCAACTTCTGAATCTCAACCAATTCATGCTGTAACAAATGATGTAGTTCAGTAACATGTTGTTGCAGATGGCTAGAAAAGGCTCCTTGTAAATGCATCTTAACTAGCTCCCATGTTGTGCCATTACCCGTGTCATACTTTAGTAGGGTAACACAGAGATTGCTCCCGTGTTCCCAATCAATGCAACAACATAACGCATAGACAGTGCCTTCTGCTTATCCCTGATCCAAGTCAGAACAGCCTCCAATGCCTCTGATTGAGTATTTGCTTGTCAATACTGGCTACATGATCAATCCTTTGGTAATGTTATTTGTAACCTGTGCTGCTGTATGGGCTATTTGAACAGAATGTACAAGGGCCATAGAGGCTACCACTGCTGTGGCTGCAATTATAATAGCCGAGATAATAAAGGCTATCAGCCATCAAATGAATCACTTTTGTCATTTTGCCATAACTTGTTGGATTGTCTCAGTTAAGCTCTTGAGACAGAGTCACCCTCCCAAGGGTGAGTAAGATTGACTGGGAGCCGTAATTCAGATCTACATTTCAAAGGAAAAATTACTGTAAGATTATAGCTAGATACATTGGCCATAGATAGACATCTAAATTAGCCAATGATCTGATATCAGCCACTACTATTGCTTATTTGTGCCTCTTTTCCAGCCAACAAAATATAAGGGTAAGTTGTACAGACAGTGACCTCACAATAAATTGGGCTGCTATTACTAAGGCTAAAACTTGTTTGGTTCAGCATATAGTTCTCATGCCAGTGAGACTGCTTGATAAAGGGTAATCCCAACCTCCACGGCGTGTCATGCCAAGGGCTATAGTGGTCACTCCACCAGGCTCGCAATAAGGGTCCTGACAGTCCCCCAGCCATCCACTAAATGCTGCGTGTGATACCCCATTTATGTCACCATGACTGCCATTGCTACCAAAAAATCCTTGAGACCCCCAATCCTCAATTGCAACATCATGCATACTAACATTTAAAATACGTCCTATATTCAAATGGCAGGGAGCCTATTGGGGCCTAATCGCATCTTCACTAAACTCTCTGCTATGGCAGGTGGGGACATTCTGGAGTGGGTTAGCTGTTATATTTCCATGTCCTACAGTCCCCACCATTTGTATGATTGTGATGTCACTATGACCCTTCATTTTTCTAAAATACAGGCGCTGTTGTGGCTTGCAGTGGTACACATGCACCCCCTCCTCCTGACAGACACAGAGGGGGCATCTGCATACAATGTTATATTGGCAACATTCAAACAATGTGACTGATTCTCTGCGTCTCGAGGAGGAAGTCAAGACCCTCCAGTCCACTGTGTATCAGTACTGGCTACTGGTACATCGGGATCCCACCAACTTACCAGGGCAAAAATGGTGGGTTGATAACATGTGCCCAGTATATGTGACCAGCTGCTCCCAGAAAAACAAAACAAACCAAACCCACCAGCTTATACTTACCACCGAGTTGGTTGAAATAAGGGCCAATAAGCAAGAAAGGTATTTTCCGATGTTGGCATTGCTCCTACCCATGCCATCATGTCTTCTGCTTTCTGTTGTTTTAGACTTCCCCAAGCGATAGCTGCAGTCATTGGGTTCCTAGGGGAACGTACCCTGTGCACCAATTCCTGCTCCATCAGTTGAAAGATCTGGGGTATTGGTTGAAGGGTTGATCCTTCCAGTTCATGATATGGCTTGACTTGTCTTGCCAGTATCCACTGAGAATCTGTGGGTGACAAAACACAAGCATACCCCCACACCAGCAGATCTGCTGGCCCTCTCCAGGTTGGGTCTCCTTAGGGATCCTTATACAAGACCTGCGGTTTAGCTATAGAGTCCATCGTGCTAAAATGATGTTCTGCTGCCATCAGGGCAAAATGATTTATGTTCAAAAAATTAAGAGTATTTAAAGCCATTGCTTGCTGATTATATGGTGTATGCAGAGAATTCCCCATCCTTTGTTTTAAAATCAGGGCTTTTAGTGTAGCCTGTGCACATTTGACTATTACCTGTCCCATGGGGTTACATAGAATACCCGTCTTATGCCGAATCTCCCATTGCTGAAAAAATAGCTGTATTTTGAGCTGTGTAGCCAGGATCATTATCGGGTTTCATTTCTTTTGGCACCCCCATGTTCACAAAACAGCTCAACCAATGACTCCATATGTGTATGGCCTTTTCCCCAGAGGCTGCAGTGGCATGTATTATCCCAGAAAATGTATCAACCATTATGTGAACCCACCATAAGTGACCAAGCGATGTTTGCCCTCTGTTTGTTGAATTTCATTGGCTTCCCGGTCTCTGGGATTCATTGCATTGACAGGGGGGTACTGCTTGCCAGCAGTCTAGGCAAGCTCGGATGATATCCAAAGCCTGTGATTTAGTCAGGTCAAATGTCTTCTGTAGGCTTTGTGCATTTTGGAAAAAAATCATGAGAAGCCTGAGCTTTTTGAAAGGCTAGAGTGGCTGCTATAACCGCATCTGCCTGGGCATTCCCTTCTGTCAGCAATCCAGGCAAATCAACGTGTGATCGAAAATGGTGATAAACAGAGGGTGCTGACGCTTGTCAATCAACGCTTGCAAGACTAAAAATATAGACAACAGTTTCCTATCATCAATTTCTTTTACTAACGCCATCTCTGTCGCTGTACAACCTTAACTACGTACGCTGAGACGGTGGCCATATTTATTTCCCTCTTCAGAAGCATTTGCAGGGCTAGGATGGCTGCTTGTAATTCAGTTCTCTGCATGGAACCCTCTTGGTAACATGCACAAGTCTGCAACCTTCCATCTCGAAAATCCACCGTCATTCTCCAGGATCCATCACTTATATTGACAGGCCGTTTTGGAATGTTCCAAGCTGTGGTGGTTGGCTTTAAAACTCCTACATCTAATAAATCTTTAATTGTCTGTGATACCTCTTCATGTCCTCCCAGAATTCTATATTGCTTCATTGTGACTAACTCAGTTGCAGCTGGAATCTGCACAGGAGGCATTTTTACTCTACAAGCTGTTACAGGTCTGGCACTAATACAAGGTTTAACTCCAAATTGATACTGACCATCAGAAAGCTTTAAAGTTAGTCCTTTTAGAATGCCTATATCTATTATATATTCATGAATGGGGACAATCCTGACTGAATACAATCATTTTTGGAGGTTTCCTATTTTCATTTCTATTTGTGTTTATTACAGCTTCAATTTGTTTTCCTTCCAAAACTGTAATAATTATAGGTTGTCCTTTAAATTTCCTGGAATTCCCATATATTAAGGAGGCCTCTGCTCCAGTGTCAATTAAGGCATTTACAGTTTGCAGCGACCAATTGTTCCAAAAACCAAAAATAATTTTAAGCTCCACAGGGGGTCATTGATCCTTCCACACTGACAGCCCTGGAGGTGGCTATTAATTTATTTGTGCCGATCATAATATTGATTCACCTCCCTTGCCTCCTGCAAAGGGTACAAGTCAGAAAATGGGGACCAATCCTCTTTCACCCCTGGAACCATCGATCCACTCAGGGGGCCCTCCGTGAGCAGATGGAGGGTCCCGTTAAGGTTCAAGAAGGGGCACCATAGGCTGAGTTGCCTCTGGATCCTTAGTTTTAGAACTCTGCACAGTCTTGCTAGGTTTAGTCAGCCTCTCTGTGTATATATTTGCCACAGCTTGTCAGTTGGAACAGCATCAATTTTTTCACAAGACATGACATCTTTTAACAAAGCTGTAAACATTTCCTTGTGAGAAATCCTGTTCTCACTGCCTTTAGGGATGTCTTGAGTCTTGATTCCCTGCACTCCCTCAGGGGCCCCACTCTCCAAGGTCACACAGCTGCTGTATTTTTTTCTATCACATTACAAAGGGGATTTCCCATCTCATTAATCAAAAGACTCATGATTACATTTTTATATGCCAGTGGGGCAGCCTTAATCAGTTTATTTCTTATGGTGACAGACAAAGGATGCAGCATCACAGTGTCAGCATCTTCTATAAACACTGTCGCTTTCATCTCTTTTTTCAGTATTACAAAAATAGGTGTATTCCATGGGCTATTAGAGGGTTCAATGTGTCCTGCTTCTAGCTGTTCTTGAACTAAGCATTGGGAATGTTGTAATTTCTCCCCTTTTAGGGACCACTGATCAACCCACATCACCTTTTGTACTTTCCAAGTCAGTTGTAGGCAGGGATCATGATCGTGACCCCTTGCCAAAAGGCTGGGTCTGAATGGCTACATTCCATTGTTCTAACAAATCTCCCCTCCTCCTAGATTCGAGGGACAATCCATTATATACAGCTTCTCTCCATCCTTTCTGTCCATCCAGACCCTCACTAGGCAAGACCCTCTTGCTTGGTTGTGGGGCAGATGTGCCACCTATGCCAGTAACCAATAGCAGGACATTTTGCTGTTCCCAATCCGATGGCCAGTCACATTGTGTGATAATAGAAACATCTGCTCCTGTGTCTATAAGACCTTCAAAAGTTCTGCCCTGAATTTTTATTGCCACAGTGGGTTTATTTGTCTGAACTGCAGTGGCCCATAGAATGTCTTTAACTTCCGCACTACCCAATTCAGCACTACTCCTTTGAGCTAAAGCTGCCTGGGGCACCCAATACAGCAATATCACAAGCTGAGCTATTTTTGTTCCTGGGAAAGTACATGAAACCCTGATGTCTGCAACATTACTTTTATCTCACCCTGACAGTCTGCACCAATTACCCTGGGAATTACTCTCAGTCCTTGCATGGACATGCTGGATCAGCCCAAAACTAAACCTACTATTCCTGAGCGTACTGGCCCATAGACTCCAGCTGAAGCCAGATAGGTTATGTCTGGCTCTTTAAGGATCAATTCTGTGGTAATGAGGAGGTCCAACCCTGCGCTGCCAGCTGTTGCTGCACAGAGCTGGTGAACCCTTGGGCCTGGCTATGGACTGCTTGGGGGTTGTTCCCCCAGGCCCAGGCATTTGTTGGGGCACCGGGCCTCGGCGCCCCTCCTCCCGTTTCCCGAAAGAGTCATGCTATTCTTCTCAAATTTTCACCGACATTGCTTAGCCCAGTGAAATCCTTTCCGACACATGGGACAAGGTCTAGAAGGTATGGGTTTTGTTCGTTTCCTTGTTCACAATCTTTTTTAAAACGCTCAGGCTTTCCATATCAGAAGCAAGTTCCCCGGGTGCCGCTTGATGTCGTCCTTGCACTACCGGTAAGGCTGTGGCCAGGAGCTGTGCCTTGTGGCTCTGGGTACCCACATAATGACAAGCTTTCAGATATATATTCGGATATACCCCCAAGCTCCTGGGTTTTTCCCCCGAGTGGTGCAAGCGCCACTGTAAACACAATCACCGCCTGTAAACGATCTACAAATTGACCATATGACTCCTGAGACATTTGTCAGATGGTCGCAAAGGAACCCATTCTGTATTCTTCATCAGGTACCTTTTTCCATGCTCTTAGAGCAGCTCAGGAGGCCTGGGTACACAAGCGCTCATCTTGCCGGGCTTAAACGTGGGGGTCCATACACTGCCCTCCTCCAACCAGCATTTCATAGCCTATCAGTGTACTGTCAGTCAAATTTTCCATGGTTTGCAGAGTACAGAGATCTGCATACTCAGTTTTCCAGATGGAATACTGTGCTGGCATTAATACCATTTTTGTAAGTGCTAGCCACTCCCATGGGACCAACTGATACCCATGAGAGATTGCTTCCAATATACCTGTTGTAAATGGGCTTTGAAGCCTATTCTTACTGGTGCTTTTCTGTAGTTCTTTAAAAACTGGGCATGACAGGGAGTTATGTTGCAGCTGCTGGTTGAATCTTAAGATTACTGGAAACACCACAGGGTCCCTATTTAATGCCTCCCTAAAACATGTTTCTAGACTAGACCCTTTCCCCTGAATCTCTACCAGGAATGCCTCAGGTGGGGGAGATGGAAAATGTGAGGGTTGAGATTCTAATTCTTTATCTTTACCCTTTCCACCACTGCTTGTTTCTCCTGGAGAGCACTGGGAGTTACTTCTTTCTCCTGTTGGGACGGGGTACAGACTGGTTCTACTATGTCTCCCGCTAGCAGTTGTAAAGCCATGTAGATCAATCACTGTGTGAACAAGACAGAAGTAGGAACTACAAACTCCAGCTCTTTTTTAGTTTTAAACTCCTGTCTGACCTATCACCATAATGCTAAATCAAAACTTCTGTCTGCCAGGAACCACATACAATACCTCAATATACAGTGCAATAACTCATGCAGTTGATCGTCCGTTACTGAACATTGGGCAGCCTTCAATAGCTGCTTTAAAGCTTGCATATATAGCTTTTGTTCCTTGGAAAGCCCAGAGCCCATGATTTAAGAGAAAAAAAATGACACCTTATGCTGGCATCTTCCCACAGCCAGGTGAATCTGTCTAGTATTTACCAGATGATTCAAGAGAAAAAGAAGAGCCACATACCAGCAGCTTCACGCAGCCAGGCACTGTTGTCTGGTGCTTACCAGATGTATGAATACTGTAGGCTGGACATCACATTCCTCTTTGGCATACATGCACACCGCTGTCATCTTCAATGTCCTGTACAGCTCACACGGTGCACCACTTGCAGGTCTCAGACCAGCCGGGACCGGGGCAACATGCTGAATAATGACAAACTCACTCAAGTGTGTTGAAGGGGGACCATTGCTAGAACAAATGCTGCTACACTGTATGCGAGCTCCCAATTTATTACAAAGTGTTTACATAGTTTTTATTTCCACTTCTACATCCTACTGACCTCAGATTCTGTCTATTCACTGCTCACACGCTCACCAGGCACTTGGCAGGTGGTGTTCCAACCTGCTGCTCCTCACACTGGCAACACAGTGTTTCGTAATGTTGCCTCATTTATCCACAATCGTTCTTCTAACCTAAAGGTCAGTTTACATTTTTGCTAACCACCAATTCTTTATTCCCACTGGGAAAAAATGGGGTGAGCAACTAGTAACAGCCCAGAAATGGGGGTAAGGAAGTAAGGACCTCATTAACCTGATTTCCTGCCCTAGGAATTGTTACATGAAACCACAGCTTTAGACCCAGTAGTGAAGTGTTAATTCTTTATTTATGGGTCTTTCTTCAACCAAACTTTAACAGCTCTGTACAGCATCATAAGCAAATACAAATCAGCCTTAATCAGTGCTACAACTACACTAAATTCTCTTCTCTTACCTTGAATTACAGTGAAAAATCACAAGCATGGAGCAGAACACAAGAACAAATATTTCATTTATGATGATCAAAAAAGTTTCCTATATTCTTGAACACCTCCCAAAGCCAGAAAAAAGAATCTCTGGAGATATTTCCCAGCATATTTATACTCCAAGCATTTCCCCCTATTCCATACTTACTCATCTGAGGTAATGTACTGCCAGCCAGAGTAGGGTCTTCACAGACCTAGTAGATACGTGATCTCATGGATTCCCTTTTCAATGAAGCTGCTCACTTGTCATAAAAAAACCCCATGCAAACCAAAACAGTTCTAAAAATGCCAAACCACCAGGCTTATGTTTCACTTCCCATACTGCTTAGGGACTGATTTACATGGCCTGTTCTGGTAGAGAGCAGAGCTGTGCAGAGTGACTCAGGCATTGAATGCCAATAGCTCACACTTAGAACTCTTCCTCCCTCCTCAGCTGTTCACTATTTCATTGACAGATTCAGGTTATTTTCCTCAGGCCCTTATGACGCAGGGTAAGGGAGAACAGTATCTAAAGCTCCTTAGAAGAGATACTGCCCTCCCCCTCCTCTTTTCAGGGAAATTATTTCACAATACATCTCAAATATGGTCAGCATTGAATATGAAGCCTCAACAAGGTCAAAAAAGATTTCTATTCAGTGTTTTTTGTTACTCTACCTTTAATACAAGGCAATAGAAAGCTTAGCTCTTAAATTGCATAGTTTATTTTATTTCCTTCAGGTAACTACTTATTTACACTGTAGAACAAAATTAGACATTATTTTATATATTTTATTACTAATTATTTGATAACTTCTATCCAATGATTATTATATACAGACAGATATGGACTATCAAATTAAAATTAAGGATGAAATATGGCATTGTTAGGGGTCCAAAATAATTAATATTACTTCCCATTTAAAACGAGCCAAGATTTTCCTCACTAAAATGCTTTTCATCATGATGACAGAAAGATCACAGCCAGCTATAACCACCTAAGCACATATCTGCTAAGAGGTTGCCAGTGGCAACCTGAAGCTACTGGTTCAGGTTAGCTCCGGCTTTCCTGAAACCGTTAAACCTCTTGGGATTCTGTGTGGGAAGCACATCCATGTGCAGTGCCTGCCAAAGCACACTCCAGCTGTTAGGCACCACTGATGCTGGAGGTACCAGGAGAGTCTTAGTACTAGAAATAAAGTAGTCTCAGAGTTTAGTCAGGAAGCTGTGCAGAGCTGGTGTGGTAATGTGCTAGCAGGGACACCATACACCTGTAAATGGTAGTCTAATATCTCTTCTGGTGACTCACTCAAAGTTCTGGTGCAAAAAACCACATAATAGAAGTTTAATGCCTTCTTTTGAATGTCCATTTAGAAGGGAATTCACACATTTTCCACTTACATCAAGTACAGACACTTGCTAGCGCAAAGTCTAATCCTGAAGGGCTGGATGCTGCCAGTGGTAGCAGTCAGTAGGAGCTTAACTATCAAGTTGCCAGCAAGCTCTCTATGAACACTTTCCATACCTTCCTTTACAGGATTGCCTATTGCTGCCACATGTGGAGGTCCCTCTCCAGCAACATCCAGAGAGGATTAACAAGCTTAATCCTCTAGAGGATAAGGGAAATAAATCTGGTTTCTGTCATCTGCTCTTCTTCACAAATATTTTGACACAGCTGTTTTGAAAAGGGATAGTCTAAGCCAGGTCAGTAGGTTATGCTGTACTGCAATTATGCCAATTAGAGCATAAAGAATACATCATCCCTTACATGCCTACATAGTTACCAGTAAATTTGGTTTTGCCTCAATTTGAGTCTGAAACAACTGCAAAGATAACAGCAGAACTTGTGTGGGTTGTTATTAACTCACTAGGACAAAAGCAAACTTTCTGGTATCCAAGAAGATACTTTAATGTTTCATATACTCAGCATTTATTAATTAACTCCTTATATAGCATCTTAACATACCTAGCTTCTGCTTTCAGGCACCTTTGCTCTATTAAAGACTTCAGTATAGCATTTAAGTGAACAGACCAGTTAACTCACTTGATCCTGCACTTTTGGTGATAAAACCTCATCTCAGCATCCTGAATTGCTGTCATCATGGATCAAGTTTCTGTGAAAAGAAACTAGAACTACAGAGCTGATTTTTAAATTAACAAGCAGAAAAACAAACTAACTTAATACTAACCCACTGTAACACACAATAAAGTCACTGATTTACTAAAATAAAACACTTTTAGTAGAGGAGCAATCATCTTGGAAGTAACTACATAGGAAACTGTCTTTGTTCAGATTATTTTAAAACAGTCAGAAAAAACTATTAAATTTTTTTAATACCTCTATAGAAACAGCATTATAGCATTTAGTTTTATAAAGGCAATAGTTCCTGTATGGAGCTAGAGAAAATAAAAAAAGAGAAGTCAGTAATATTTTAGCTGAAAATACATAGCCTTACCATAACTGTAAAGCAGCTTGTTTGAAAAGTTAGTATTCACAGCTCAACTGCTTTTCATATTAAGGAACATTTATTATTAAACAGTTAATGTAAGACAGAGCACATTTTATAATGTTTAATGAAAAAAGAAAAACCTCTACATCCTTTAGAAGAACACTTTTTGGTTTTGTAAACAGAAAAGTTTAATTATTATAAGACTTAATGCTTCCTTTCAGTTAATCTACAATAAGAAAAAGCCTTAATGACATATACTTGTCTTGATTTACAGTAAACAAAACACACCCACAAATTTACAACATTTGTTCATCTTGAAATAAAACTAAAAATTTTCTTAATTACTTTTAAAAAAACCTCCAACCAATCCTACACCCACATAGCAAAAATCCCAGTGTGAGCATTTATATCCTAAGCCCTTTCCCTCCTGCACACTCATTGGTCTGATTTCCATGAGCTAATCAAGTTAGGAATGCTTAAATTCACAGGGGAGAAAACCTATTTCTTCTTGTTGGAGGAGGGGGTAGGTGGACAGTGAAATTAATTGTTTCTTAGAGGTAAAAATATGCAAGTTGGTTTTTGGTGGAGCATAGTATGAAGCATACATATTTATTGTGAGTATGATTACTTAATTAACATTGTAGATATGGATTTCTGTTAAAAGAAGTACTTAGCGGTATTAGAAGGTTAAAAGATAAACTCTTTACTCCATTTTGTATGTTTTTTTGAGCTATATATGTATTTATTAAGATTTAGCTTTTCTCTTTGAGGATGAGCTAAAGTGTTTTGTGACTTATACTTAATACAAGGTAAAGAGCTGCTTTAAAAAAGACTTTATTTTTATACAAAGCTCTTAAGCATGACTGTAGTCGTTGGGATTATAGAGAACAAGCTTGTGTTTTGGGGTTTTTTTTTGAACTTTAAGTATAGAAAAGAGTATTTTAAGAACTTACTATAAAAACTTTTCCTGCATTAATTTTTTTAAGTTTTCTTTTTTGTGTATAGTTCATATATAGGTTAAGGATCTATAAAAGCCAAAATAAAACACTTCAGATTTAGTGTTCTCTGGTTTTGTTGTAAATCAGAAAATTAGATCCTATTAAAAATAAAAGCAAAGAAGGAAAGATGTCACCTAGGTCTCTGTCAGGGCACCAAGATGTTTTTCTGTAAATTACTTCTTGCTAAGTTCTCTAATGCATTAAGCAGCATATGTGGTTTCAGTGTTCACAGATGGAGTAACATTTCATAAGATTATAGGTTGGAAATTTGGAAATGAGCAGCTATTGGTTCTGTTTTGCCCAGACCTAGATTCTCTTTACATTACCAGGTTACCTAATCAGTGGTTATCAATTCAATAAATGTTTGTTCTGGTGCTTTTGCTTTAAACAAGCTCTGAAGCTCTATAATTGCTTTTGCAAGGAGCAGAGCCTGTGAGCCCTTTGATGGATTTGCAAAGAGCACTTCTGGACTGCAACAAATGGAAAAGAAGAAAAGCACACCAAGCTGTGTGGTGTGGCCAACATGTTGGAAGGAAAGGATGCCATCCAGAGGGCCCTGGACAGGCTGGAGAGGTGGGCCTGTGCAAACCTCATGAAGTTCAACAGGGCCAAGTGCAAGGTGCTGCACATGGGTCAGGGCAATCCCAGCACAAATACAGGCTGGACCATGAGTGCATTGAGAGCAGCCCTGAGAAGGACTTGGGGGTATTGGTGGATGGAAAAGTGACTATGAGTCAGCAATGTGTGCTCACAGCCCAGAAAGCCAACTGTGTCCTGGACTGCATCAAGAGAAATGTGGCCAGTAGGTCAAGGGAGGGAGTTCTCCCCCTCTGCTTCGTTCTCATGAGACCCCACATGCAGTCCTGTGTCCAGCTCTGGGGCCCCCAACAGAAAAAGGGAATTTGCTTCTATTTTTCTTTGAGAGTAATATTGAAGAACACTTAGTAAAGGCACGTTGAACAGTGTGTTGCAACATCTTCCAGCAGCAGCAAAGACTTTGATTCTTCAGTCATGAATAAGTTCTGGTATTGAAAAGATATGTTGTAGCAAAATAAAATTTTGCTTTATTTCCAATATTTTTCTCTGCAGTCCCCAAGAGTTCTCTGCATGTTTCTATGTGTGGATAAAGCGTTTGCTCTAGACAGATAGTGAGTTGTGAATCTGGTTTCCACAACAACCAAGTGCAAACATGCCTAGTTTATTATGCCAGTAGGGAATTAAAACTAGCGCCTTCCCTGTCTGGAGTGACACTTGCTGACGTGTTAACTGCTGCAGGTTTTCTTGCAGATTTTACATATTCCCTGGAAGGTTTTTTGCAGTGTCATGGAGGTAACTTTCTATACATCAGTTAATGCGGAATAAGACGTTATTTTTCCCCTATCAGCTGTAAAGTATCAGGTACATACTTATAGTTCTTAATAATACCTTATTAGAAAATATTTTGTTTCTGGATTAAGCAATTCCTGAGTAACTCTGTATAAAATGTGAAATATTGCCAGTATTGATATTGCAGTATTTGATATTACAAGTACATTAATCATATCTAAAGCAAACTTCTTAGGCTATTCAGTTTTGTTATGCTTCAGCAAGCAAGGACTATATTGCTAAGGCACTGAAACTAGCAATTAAAATAGCAGTCTGTTGCCACTTAAAAGTGCCTTTTAAGCCAATAGAGCTAAAAAAGAAACTAACCACGAACATGGTAAGCAGTCTGACCTGATAATACCATGTACAACTTCAATCATGAAATCTAGGTGGAAGAAGTGAGTTCTGTGGATGTGGGAGCAAGTCAAGAGTGAGTAATCAGAATGTGAGCAGGCTGAGGTGAAGCAACAGAAAACTGAGTTTGGTGTCTGTCTCAAGTCAGACAGCTGCTAGAAGTTTTGTAGGGGATATTCAAAGTGGAAGTCTGCTCAGTAAAAGGTATTTGTGACTGTAAAATAATTTAAAAAAATTAGAAGACTGGGGATTTAAGCCTTGCAGATAAGGAGCCCTAGAGTTCACCTGGGCACCCAGGAACTTGCGCTGTGTATGCAGAACCTGTATATGCCCCAGGAGATACATCGAAGACCAAGATATTGTCAGGGCTGTAGTGGTCATTAGGACTGAGTGTTAGCTCATGTTTGTATGTAAAGAGATAAAGCCTTGACCAGATGTCTCCACAGTGTCTGGGGCGGTGCTGCTTTGATGTAAATAAGCACAGAGGAAAAGGCAAAGAGGGTGCAATAGCCGTGCAAGCACTGTTCTTCCTAGGCCTTGCTGCTCCTGCAGAGGTGACTGGTGGCATTTTCTGCAGCAGGAGTTTGAGGGTCTGCTTAGAACTTGGACCTGGAGCATCTGTGAACTACCCACCCGTGCTGTGTAGTTGAAAAATCTCTGGATCTGGCTTTGCATTGCTAGAGAGGAATCTAAACTAGCTTGTGCATGGCTTTGTAGCAGCACGTCAGTATTTGCTGAAAATAGGCACACTTCCCAGCTGCTGAAAGATTTGACAGAAAAAAAGAAATGCCCTGCTAGCATCCAAAGAATAATTGAAACAGAGCAAACTAGGGTGAGAGTATATTGAACATGAAATATTAAAAATAATGTAGGGTCAACACATGCATTTCTCCATCAATACCTGGTATGTGCAAAATGCAGGATGGGAGGGGTTTAGTGATGCCTGTCTTGTGTTTTGCCATGAGCTTTGTAGCAGAGTCTTTACCTTCCCATAGCATAGTCAGTGTTGTTCTGGTGAAGACAGTAAGTATTAAATCACTACTTTCTTGTCCTGTATTTAATCTCTACAGATTTAAGAGATTTAAGAGGATTTAAATGAGTTTTGTAACTAAATCACTCTGCCACTGTACTTGTAAAGTTCCTCAGATAGTGTTTGGAGATACAAATCTCTACCACCCAGGAGTTAATTCAGCCTCTGACCTTTCCAGAAAACAGTCAGAGGGTCTCTTATTCCAGTTTGCCTGCTCCAGGCTGCCATGGCCACCCTCCTACTAGTGTCCCCTGCAACAACCTGAACCACCTTGGAAACAGCAGGTTGGACACTGTTTCTGCAAGCTCTGGAAAATGGTTGGTTCAGCCACCAACTTGTAAATCATTCTCTGAAACTGCCAAATCTATTTTGCTTGAAACATTAAACTAATTAGGTAGGCCACCAATGAAATGTGGAGTGGCTGAAAGCTGGAAAAGTTGTGGTCAACTGAAATGAGAGATTTGTGAGGAATGCTGCCTATCTTGAACATACAGCTTTAAAATATTTTTGTTATTGAAGCAATATACATACGTATAAAATCAATGTCTTGAAACAGAAGCTCTATAACATTACCAATTTTTTACTTAAATATAAATTTTTGAAATCCCAGGATTTTCTGTGAACTGGAAATGCTGGTTTTTGCATGTTCTTCATACAGTTTAAGTCAGTGTTTTATAAACTTTTCTCAAAACCCGAGTAGCAGCAAACTGCTGGCCAGTGTGGGTAAACATACTTGGAGTTGAATATCCACTTGTTCTCTAAATGTACCTCAGTTTCTTTCATTAGAATACAGCCTTTAGGCTCTTCTTAATATAATTTACTTACAGAAGGGAGAAAATGTCTTGTAAGGACTTTCGAGAAAATAGACTGAGGTTCTCGGACTCACTTAATGGTCAGCGCTGGATATTCCTGAAAAAAGGTCTAGATGACTTCAGAGATGGCTTTCCTCCTTCATCTGATAACATGATTGTGTATGGCAGAAAGTGGCCTGTCTCAATTACCCTTCAAAAGAGCATGCTGAAATCTTCACCCACAGTTCCATGGAAGAAAAGGAAGAAGTGTTTCAAAACATAGGTCTGTCTTTCCAAGCTCAGCCGGCTGCAGCAAGCCAGGAGGGATTACGTTGCACAGATAGAGTGCTGTCTGAACCAGCATCCCTTTGTGCTCTACCCGCACTTGGAAAAAAGTATCTCCCCAAAAGTAATGATTTTATAATCCTGGTTAAACACTTTCTCTGGAGAGCAGCAAACTAACCTAGCATGCAGCTACTATTGTCAACTGAAAAAAACCTACAGCAACTTGTGTTTCTTTCCAAAGTAAAACCAAGAAGAGATATGAAAGATAACTTAGATTTAGACAGTAGGTCCAAATTGTCAGCAAGTTAATTGTGAAACAGTATTACAGATGGGCTAATCGAGGAATCTAGTGCCTGCTATCAACATATTACAGAAAACTTATTATCTGCTAAACTATCGACAGGCCTTGATACAAATAGACATAGAGCAGGAAGCAAATCTAATCAAAATTGATAACTTAGGAATATGCCCAGGATAGCATTAACTTTATTTCTCAGTCTGTTTCTAGAATCATCGCTCTTTTCACAGTCTGCAGTTCTTTAATATTCTCTGCTTCATGCAAGCAAAACCTAGCAGGTTCTTGTCTCTTGTGCAGCGGGGATCTTCTGGAATATGCTTGTTTGGATGTTACAGATGGAGGACAGTGACCAAATACAGTGGCAAAATTAAGCTTTTTGAATCTAGTATGTCTCAAAAGGAACAGGGGAGAAGTGGGAGACATTTGGAAGGGAACAGGCTTCATGACATGGAAGGTGGAGACCCCTGGGTGAAGGTCCTTAGTATTGTTTAGCCTTGTCTGAGGGGATATACTCAACTAAGGCTTGGATGCAATATGATAATGGATGGGTCCACTGGGAGAAGCCTTAGAATTCAGAAGAAGGAATTGGGTCTCTGGTCTGTGAGATCAGGCAACAGCAGGCTCTCCCTGATTCCAGGCTGCTGTTACTGGCGCAATGGAATCATGAAACAAGGGATTTACTGAAAGGAAGGAAACTTAATAGCAGCAGAAGGAAAACTTCCCATGGGGTACAGCAGATTGCCATTGAAGATGGCAGGGACTAGAATTTCAGCGTGATTCACAGATCTAGCAAGCAGCCTGAGCTGCAGTGAATACTTGAGAGATTTTTGAAAAAGGTCTATAAATTGAGGCTTCTGCATCATGAGCTGCCTTAATTGCCATTAGACCTGAGGAGATTTTCATGTTGGGCAGTGCTTTGCACAGCTCCCAAGCAGGCTTCCTCCAGTGGGATTATTTTTGAACACAGGCTGTCTTTGCTTGGCTTGCAGCTCTTGAGAGAAGTTTCAGGTGTCCTGAATCCTGAAATGCTTTTGAAGAGCAAGGCTGGCTACAATGACTATGAACAGGAGAACCAACCCTTTCAGGAGGTGCTGGATCATATGGAGGACACACAAAGCAAAGTAACAGCTTCCAAGACACGACTACAGTGAGTACAGGACAAGATGGAGACAGCAACACAAATAGCTCTGAATGCCCCCTTCTCTGTGAGATTAGTGGGAAAAGGAATTTAAGAATTAAAATTAAAATTTACCTCAATTTGTCATGGGAGTAGTTTCCATTAAAAGATAGGTTCCTTTGCCTTCCTCGATGATAGTGGTAAATTAATAGATATCCTACTACCTGTTCAGAGACCAGTCAGGATTAGTTCTGAGTGATACAAAAACATAAGGAGATCACTGCACTGGTGGTTAGTTTTACAGGCTGAATTAGCTAAGGCAAAATAAACAGTGTCACTTTATTCTTCCCTCTGCACTTCTAATAATGACAGAAGGGCATAGTGATGGGCACATAAGGCTCTGAACTTCAATTTTTTAGGGTTTTCTATTTTGAAGGTGGCAGGTTATTTCAAGCCTTGCATCCAAACCTTGGGGCTGTGCTGTTTGATATAGCAGCTGCAGCCCTTTCTTTTGTTTGTGAAGGTGGTCTTCACAACTGGATCAAATTGCTAAAGCTATTCCTTGCAAAAATCATGCTGTGTCTGGTGGTGAACTGCACCACCAGTGATCCAAAGGCATATGTGCAAACATAGGATGCAGCTTTAGGCTGTTGTCTAATACTGACTGTGTGGTGACAGCTGTCACTGCAGTCAATCAAAGGGTGTTTCAGATTGTCTTGCATTAATATCTGCAGTGGCAAGGAGTCTCGAGGCAAAACCATATGTACACGGCTTTCCAAGAAGGTAGCAGCAAGAGAAAAGGAAGGCACACTGACTGCCTTTGTTTCCCTGGATGAACACATAAAGCAAGTAACAAGCATTTTTGTGACTGGGTTATGTCTTTGGTAAGTAAACCAGAACTGCCACCACCTGCCCCCTTTGATTCTAGAAACCTACTTAATTGAGGCAAAATGTCTTTGGACATAAGAAGTAAAAATGTGGCTCTGGATGTTTGAATCTGAGAGCCCAAGTCAAAATCAAAATTACTTGTTTGACTCAGCTCTGATATCCTGTTGTGACTAATAGGGCTCAGCCCATTAAAAAGTAAAGCAAGGAGTAAGTATCATTAAACAAAAATACTGTTAGGTAAGTTTGCTTCAGAAAATCTTGGGGCTTTTTTTCCAGGGAAGCCACTCATGTCCAAATTACTATTTAACTGCCTCACCTTGGAGCAGTCCATTTTTATCTGAAATTAATACACTGATTCATGTGTTGGTTCCAAACTGACTTCATTCTTGTCTCATAACTGTGATGATGCTAAGACAAGCATACCTGTAGATCAGATGAAACTGTGATGCTGAGTTTAATAGTCCTATAGATTGGGGGTGGGGTGTGTGTGTGTGTGCAGAGAAATGTGAATGGAAGAAAATACTAGTAATGAGATGTTGCTTTCTTCCCCACTCTGAGAATGTCCTGGGGTGGTTGTTCCAGGGAGGAGGGAACTGCAGTATTGATGAAGATGCCCTCATGAGCTTGCTCAACACCAGCTGTGAAAGGGAGGCCACTGTCCCTTCATCTTTCCATGCTGTGAAATTCAACAGTGTGGAAGCAGAGCTGTCAAAGAGCCAGGAGATCCCCAGGAGATCTCACCTCCCCAGTTAGCTGTCAGGAGTTCTCATCACCTAAGGAGCCTGCCCTGCCAGGTTAAGGTAAAACAGCCTATGTTTACATTTGCAGAAGTCTAATTGGTTTTGTATGGTTTGGGAAGGGAATGCCCACTGGAGATTAAAAAGGAGCCTGTTTTTCCCAGAGAACACTTGATAGTTCTCTATAATTGTATCTTAAGGATCCACGGTGAAGTTGAAAAAGGAAATGTTTAATAATAGCTACTTTTTACACGCAGTAGAGCAGTAATATAGGGGAATGACACCTAAAAGTATTATTTAGGGCTCAACCATACAGTCTTTTTGCTGGTCAAAATGTATAGATTTTCAGTGGTTTTGCCTATACCCAAAACCAGTGAAATAAACAAAATATGGTTGAATACTGTGTGAGCTTCGGATTAGGTGAAGGACATTTCTGACCCATCTCAACATGTGGTTTGTGAGATGTTACAGTTGGAGCTTCAAGAAGTCCTCAGTCCTGAGAGTATCTGTGGCACTGACGTAGGAGAGCAGGGGGACTGGTGGGGGGTGTCAAGAACTCGAAGAAGGTGAAGCATAGGGCAGTGACTTTCCCATTATCTGCTTTTCTTGCTGTATTTTCTTTTAATCATTGAATACATAATCAAAGGCCATATACAGTTCAGGTCAAAACTGGAGGAGAGTTTTAGGGAAAATATTTGCTGAACAGTTATAGGTAAGAGGTTGAAGTTGGGCCAGTTCTGGCTTAACTGCAAGTTTGCATTTCTCCAACCCTGTAGCTAGGTTTTTTCCATGTTCATAAACTCAATTTTGAAATAGAAAAAACATTTATTCAGCCTCTGACACCCAAAGTATGAAGCTCAGACTTCCTTTCCAGGTTCTCACAAAGAACAGTTTAAAAAAAAAGTCAGGTGACTTGAGGGTACCAATTCCCAGAAGTAACTCTTAATACTGTTTGCCTTTGTGGAGAAAAATGGGGGGAAATTGCTAGCTGGTCATTCTCATCAGCCATCACCTTTATACTGTACAGTTGTAGGGTACAAGATCATCCCTGGTAGACCCTTCAGAGATGGTGTTCAGGTTCTGCAGCAGTGTCTATACTGCCTATGGCATGAGAGACAAATGCCAACATGATGAAAGAACACTGCTACAGTGGTTTTTTTAGGTTCCTTCCCCCCCAAAATGGGAGAAGATCAGACGTGGAGCATGGTATCTTGACCCCAAAATGTGGAGAAAACAGGAGAAAACAGAAAGTGGATGAACCATTAAAAGCTACAGAGGCAACAATCAGTAGCCTCAGGAATGCAAAGAACCTGTCTAAAAAGGTACAGTGAATGTAAAAAAAGTGATGTCATTCTTTTGTGACATAGCTATGACAGGTTATTTTCTGATGGGAATGTCTCTGGGCACTGTATTGTACCTGACAGCCACATAGATGTGGAACACGTCATGTTTTCCCAGCTGAGATGGTTCAAACAGGCTGATTCACTTGGATTAGACTGTGACTTCATGGCACCTATATGGGCACAACAGCTCTAGTTGGCAAATAAGCACAAATCAAGATTTAGTTGAAGTAACTGTTGTAAATGTAGTTCCTTTAATACTTTTGGTATCATATGTGGATAAAATGCGATCACATGCAATTGGCACCTCAACATTTTAGGGTGTTTTTATCCTGGTTTTATTTTCCTGAGTAACTATCTTGACAGAGGTGCTGGATTCAGCTCTCGTACAAGGTGTTATTAGGAGGAATTCGAAGAGCAGGCAGGTTCTCCTTCAACTGCTGGGTTTACTTGGATGTGGGTTTAGTTTCCTCTTTATAAAAAAACCCTCCATCTTCACGCTTACTACACAGTAAGACTGGAAGACGTTGTTCATGCTCTAGAAGGCAATCCTTCCAAATATAAAACCGAGGAGTTGTAGATGACTAAAATCATACCACAGGCAACAGACTGGTGAGCTGAATGACAAGAGTCACTCCTGTTTAATGAAGAAACGTTGCCAGTAAGACCAAGGAGGAGTAAGTTTTGCAGAACAGATTTGCCTGGCAACAGCTGAGCTCAGAAGAACACAAAGACAAAGGTTATGGTTTTGTTAATGTTGCCTAAAAGTAAAGGCCAAGTTTACAGTTGAATGATCATCTGCCTCATTTTGTCCAGCTCCTTCTGGGAATAATGTGCAGATTGAGATTAGGTGTGCTTACTCAGATAACGAAGAAAAACTTGTCCTGTCTTCCTTACCAAAGCTGTTGGGGGAAATAACTCTGTGTAGCACAGGACATCAGATCATAGGTTATAATTTGTTAAAAATGAGTTCATATTCACAAAGCAACCTCATTTCTTTGAAAAGAAAAAATGGAATCTGAGCTAGTTAGAGCTGTTAGCACTAACATATTTATTGGTTGATAAGTTTTCGTGAGAGCTGGACAGATATACACTGCATGGTTTCTTCAGGCAAGTGGAACCCATACATAAAAATGCAATTTTACTGTTTTACTTCAATCTGCTGTGGAAATTAATTCAGGACATGGAAATCAAACAGCTTCACAGCACACAGGCCTTAAGGAATTCCTGGAAAGAAAGGGCTACAGAAAGCCTTGGTGAGTCATGAGAATCTGCTGAGAGTGTTGCCTGTGTCCCCATGGTGATGTGCCTGTGGCTATTGCTGTGCTGTCCCAAGGTCCTGGGCCTACATCAGGGACCTCTAGTTCTTCTCTCTTCTATGTGTTGGAGCTTTTGGAGGGGAGGAACTGGTGTAATTGCAGACGGGGCTTCAGAATGCAGCTGTGGCTCTGTTGCACAAGGGGTCTTGAAAGTAGTGCTGGGATCCTTCTGTTCAGGCTGTACAAAGTGCCATCCTGGGAGCAAGCGAACAGGTATTTTGATGTACACTCGGGACTTGCATAGCTTTGCAGCTCATGTGGCTGACATTCTTACATGCCATCAGCATTTGCAGAAGCCAGTGCTACATCTTAACTGCAGGTGCAAAACCTCCGGATGCCCAAGATGGGACTTTACTGAGTTTCATCTCATATCATAAGCAACAGCTGCAGCTGAACAATATGTGCACTGGACTTTTGACCCTTCCTCTTTACATATTTTTACTTTTTTCTTCAGTCACTCTCTAAGTGTCATTTGAGATTCTTAATCATGCTTACGTTTAATCTTTTATTTCAGTTCCTTTTGAAAATGCTGGCGGGGGGAAATGATAGTAGAGCTCCAGAGGAGACATCCAAAGCTTGCAATAAAGTGTTTAAAGAGATAAAACAAAATAAGAGAAGAGTCTTTCATGACCATGAATTAACACAGATTTCTAAATTCTCTTAAAATGACTAGAAGCTAGTAGCTGAGCTGCCCCTAAAAAGAATATTCTTACATTAGAATAAACTTAAAGATAATTTTGAGTTACTTCTGAAATGGCCAGATAGTTTGAAGGTTGAATCTGGACTACCAAATTCAGACACAAACCACTGGGCTAGCTTAGCAGTGTTTGGACTTGTGTAGAAGGCACTGGTGACATCTTGTGTGGTAACAGGTTGGCTTAGTCAAAGAACCTGGTCCACAAACAATTTAATGTTTTTTAAGCATCCACATTGTGCTTACTGTTTTACAGCATGTAATTAAGTGCTCTCTGAATTGTCTAAGGCGTAACTGGTTGCAATCTCTATACATACTGAAAAAATAAAACCTATCTGAGAGTGTACAAAGTAGTACCCTTCTCCAGAAAGACCCCACCATGGACAAACCTTGTGCTGACAAAATCAGACTTAATATAGTGAGGCCACTAAAAATCATAGCCTGTTATATATTACTACACCAATAAGACTTTAATAAAGATAGCTGAAGCCTTCACAGCACAGGAACTAGGCTGTCTCAGCCTTTTGGCTGTGTGAGTTAAACTGCTGCTTTGACTGCTTGATTATGGTCATAAGCTGCTTTCTTTCCTGAATTCCTTACGGTAAAATGATGTCTCTGAGCTCAAGGATTTGTTTTGCTTGGCTTTGTGCTGCAGTTTCTGTTGTTAATTAAACTTTTTTGTCAAACTGGAAACAGGATTATGAGGATAAATTTCCATGGTTTAAAAAGGACTTCTAAAAAAAATAGCAATAAATCCCTCTAACTCAACATTGCATAAGCAACAGAATAGTATTTAGGCAAGGAGGACAGACCTGGGAGGAATTAAGTCTAGAAGCAGTCTGTGAGGATTTTAAATAGTTTAAAATTGAATAGTTCATCTTGGTGCATTTAAGCTAAATTCCTTTCATCTCACACTTGTAGGAACACATTTCTAAGATGAACTATTCAAGAAACATTAAATGCAGCTAAAGAACAAACCTGACCTGTGAAGAAAAAGATATAGCTTGTAGGGAAGTATTGCAAGCCCAAGTGGGAAGCCTTGTCCCACCACAATCATTTAGAGAATGAAACAGGAGTTCACACCAAGGGAGGCATTCTTACCTTACCCCCAACATCAGGACTCACCAAAAAATCCCACTTTGAAGTAGTGGCTGCACAATCTGAGAAACATGATCTTTCCAAGTGAGACGTTGTTTTGTTGGCATGTCCAAGACAACTCCCAGCAAGGGGAATTTCTCTCATCCATCAGTACTTCTTCCCCTTGCTAGAAGGTCCCAGACCCTCCCCAGTATGCTCTTGGGGATAAGCAGACCTCACTTGCTCCTATTATATTCTCCTGGTCTTTCAGGTAAGGATTCAGGGCCTGATCTAACTTTCTTTGTTGCTTTGAGTTATTCAAAACCTGGCTAACACAATTCAGTACCAAGGGGTGGGCAGGGCTGTCAGTGTAGGATTTTCTCTCTCAGAAAAGATGAGGGGAATGAATCTTGCTTTATTATAAAGCTGAATAATATATGGAGAGTTTGCTGAACACTTTTTTCTTGTTTCACAGTGGCTGTTTGGTCTGCCCAAGATCATGTAAGCAAGTACTTTTTCACAGCTGCTGGGAAGACAGTGTGCTTTGATCTCCTTTTCACTGAATGGCTCTCATGATTATTCTGTTGTGCTGGCATTGCTGGGCTTCACAGATGTGCTGCAGGGTGATTTCCAGCCCTGTTCCTGTGAATCTTCCATTGTCTCTACAACAGGATGTACAAACGAATGTGGAAACTTCACGTTTAGGCACATGGTTCCAGTGTAGAGGCCCAAAGGTCTGACAAATTCCTGTGGCTGTAACCTGAAGAGCTTTGTTGGGAGATGAAATACAGCCTCACCATGACCTACAAACTTCTAACATCACAGCACTCCTAGGCTGGTGAACACCAGGACTTTGAAGATGAAAATGTCTGAGACAGATTTTAGTGAGCTTAGTGCCTAACCACTGAAATACTTATAGCTGTGTAAGTATGTGGCAGGAGTCTCTACCTCCCTTGGCATTTTGCATTTCTTTGAATTGGCTGTCTTTCTGCATGGAAGAGGGGAAAAACTGATATTTTCATGAGTTCATTTTCTGTAACTCTGATGTAACATTAGAATAATTAATGTCCTCAGTCCTCTTTACTCTCTTGTTCTTCAAAATTTGGCCCCCACAAGACTGTTTTTTTCTTTAGGACAGACAGCTTGCCTATGAATGACTAGCTCCCAACATAGCTGTCTTAAAGGCACTTTTTTCAGTGGTAAGGTAAAATTGTGATCTGTAGATTGCAATTTCAAGAGTGATTTTGGTGATATTTGGATTTTTAAACCGCAACCCTGTACTGACTCAAAGGGCTTTGAAGCCAGCTTAGTGATGGAGAGCTGATCCTAAAAATCATAAACGGGTTCAGCCTCAATTGGTCCTAGTTTCTTTAAGTGCATCATAATATTTCTATCCCAGTATTTCAGGAAGCTTTGCCTGTCAGTATAAGCAGTTATTTAGGGAGACCTTCTTACTTCATTGTGAAGGAGGAAAGGCTATGATTATAGACAGCTTTTTCTTATGAGTTGTTCTTGAACTGGAATATAACACACAGTCTGCTGCAGAAAAAAGTTTATTTAACGTTTCACTAGCAAAGCTACAATTATAGGAATAAAGCTACAATTATAGGAATAAGGTTTTTGCTGTTTTATTATTCCAACTATGTGTGAAGCCAGATAAGGACTTTTCAAAACAACCTAAGGCTTTACAATCAACTTCTGACAACAGTGAGAAATATCAGCCATCCCAAATGTAATGCTGGGCACCTTATGCACTCATATACATGATGTCTCTATGGGCAATACTGAGTGTAATGCATTCAAATGTAAGGTGCAATACAGAATAAGTTCCTTTATTTGGTGAGGGTTTGCTGGATAAATAGAAAGGCTGATGGTGTGAAAGAAGGAATGAATCCCTAACTAGGGTCCTGCTCTAGCAATTGAGTCACCTTCATAGAATTTCTTGAAGCTTGAAATGCAAAATGAGGAACAAGAAAAGAAATTTGAGCCAACAAGATTTTTTTCATCAATTAAACTAGGAGCAGGAGTGGAAGAAGGCAGCAATATCAGTAAATAAGCATGGAAAGTGAAATACTTAACATGTCCTGGAAGAGTTTACTACTCCTGGCACAGCTGAGGACCTGGGAACTTTGCAAAACACTTCAGGGTAGCAGCATTTTGATCTTCTCTGAATGTACATGAAAACTAGAAGCTTGCAGTTGTCAAAGTGCTAGAAGGGTCTAGAATGCCTAATTGTAATGTAACTTTGAAATCTGAATTCTCAGTCTCATCCCTCATCTTTTCTCTCAAATATGATTGTACAACAGCCTTCTAATAATGGCACAAATTCTGCTCATGTAATCAAAGGGTCTTGTATAACAATTGTGTGGATGTTTGCTTTAGATTGCTCAGGGAGGGAAGTGCACAGACATTCCTGCTGATGTCTGTGGCAGCCTTGCTCAGATAAAGACCGATGGAAGACTGTCGAAAAGACAGATTCCCCAGTGTTGTTAAATCAGTGTAGTCCCTTTGACTTCAAGGGAATTAGTGATTACATCTGCTGAGGACGTGGTCTATATGGTGATAATGTCTGAGCTGTATAATAATGGCATTGCAGATACGTCTTCTCAGATATAAGAAGAGTGTATGACAAGCAGTAGCTGCTCTTGGGAGACAGCATTATTCTGATATTAAAAATATGAAGAGACAAGTTGGCATTACTCTGGGAACTGATATTTTGGACACTGTTGTCCAGTACTATGGTGTTATACATGCATTTTTGATAGGAACACTGAGTGCAAGAAGGCATTAGTACTGCAGTGGATTGAGTTAATTGGCGTAGCAGGATGTTGGCGTCAGAGCTGCTGGAACCTGTTTCAGCTCCCCGTGGTAGTAGAATGGGAAGGTTGTGGTGTAGCACTTGTCCCTGTTGTAGGTATAACAGGTTTCATGTTCATTGCAGGAGGTGCTCTGCTGGGCCTGGTATATCTCACCACCCAGCTCAATTTCTACGGGATCACATTTCTTGCAGCTGGAAGAGATGGAGAATAGAACAAATGTTAAGAGTTGTGATGAAAAGATGCCCCTGGTGAAACCCAACTCTTCCTTGCTGATCTGCAGATGTAGCTAGCACAGTACTGTGGTCTTCTTGGGTTTTACATAGGAACTCCTGGTCAGATGCTTTTAGTGTTGTCAAACTACTATTGGCAAGACTGGTCCCTAAAAGGGAGGGTTAAACAGGCAATGTGTAAGTTGTTGATATTTAAGACATTTGAGATGAACAGGAGTCAGAATGAAACATTCCCTGTAAATGTGAGACCTTTTTATGTGAATTAATCGTGGAGATAATTTCTTGGCTTGCAACAGAGTATGAAAGCTAGTCTCCGTGGAGAAAACTTTCCTCTGTGACCCTGCCTCACCTTGTCTACTGGCTTTTGAGCATGTTTTTGAGCTGCTGTGGGCAACATTACAGAAAAGGTTAAGTTTTAGGAAATTAACTTGGTAAATAAAATTACTTACAGTTCAGTCATGCGGTAGACAAAAGTGGTTCTGAGAGGGGACAAGGGGTCAGAGATGTTCTCTCGAGCCTTCAGGGGGACACTGCAAAGGAGGGAGGAGAATAGCTATCATGAAAACTGCTTATTAAACAGGGGACTACTCTGCTGTGAAAAATTCTCTTGTTCTTCAGGTTATTTCTGTTTGGACTCTTCTCCATAGCAAAAAGCCCAGGAATGGCAGATCTTCACCCTTCTGTGCCCTCAAAGGTAACAACTCTCCCTGAGGGGGCTGCAGCAATTTTTGAAGGTGCCACTTTCAAGGTGACAGTGCTGATAACTTTTTTTTTTTCCTTTTAAACTCTGAGCTGGCAGATGCCTGAGACTTGCAGGACATAGAGATGTTTAATTAGTGTTTTTCCTGTTGTGAGTTCTGTCAGAACTCCTGCAGCTCTAAGCCTGAACTTGGTCCCTGTTTCCAAGAGACACACACACTTCTGTAAGGTTTGTGTGAATAAAGAGGACAAAATCCTACTCTTGAACTGAGATCTGCCTCTTTTCTGGTAGTTTGGGCATTAACTAGTTTTCCCAGCCTATAAAATAGTAGGCTTGCTGTCAGATCGGTAAGTAAATACAGTGTCACGGGCCCAATTTTGTTTCAGATTAGTTCAACTGCAGAATTGTTACACTCTACCTTGCCAGACTATTTTGTAAAGTTACTACTGGACCACTTAAAACATGGAGATGCTTTTTATATCTGAAGGGACAAACACCAGATATGTTCACGTGAGCTAGAAAAACATTAAGCAAAAGGAAATATTCCAGGATACCATAGAAAGCAGCCCATGGGAAAAACAGTTCAATTCATCTATTCCAGGACATGGGAAACAATGCAAAGAAAAGGCAACTCTTATGACACCTTGTGTCCTGTTCACCATCTCCATGTAATAGTTGTCTGCCACTTACAGGATGCGTATGTTTCTCTCCAGGACTTCTTCATCAGGATTTTCTTTGGAGGGGACAAACTTTGAGGTCACTGTTACACACTGACATTTGTTATTGACCAGCACGTACTCGTCCTCAGAGTCCTCTGGATAACCTGAAAGCACAGCATATGCAATCCCAGGGTCAAGCAGAAAAACCTTGAAACCTGCTCTAGCAGAAAACCAAGTGATGAGAATGCTAGAAATACACCATTATGGCATCTGGACTGATTAAGGTCCAGGTTGCAAAAGGTACAAATGAGCCTCTCTGCAAAGATGACTTCAGCTGTCTTCCCTGCTCAGGCTACAGTGTGTTTCTGTATGTGGATGTGATGGGATGGGGAAGGAGAAAACAGTGAACCCAGACACTGTGTGGCTGCTGAGAGGCAAGCATGCAGGGGCTTCTCATGAAATGGGAAGAAAGTTCCCTTGCAAGTCTTGAGCTATACCTGGCAGCTGAAGGGCTGATTTTACCCTAAAAGAGGAGGTGACTCAGTTCCTCTATCGTGTACCGGGACTATTCTAGCAGTCCAAACCCTAGTTTGGATCTGGCCTCTAAATAAATGTCTCTGACCTTGCCAGTGTGGCAGATGTGCCAGTTTTCCTTGGGTGGTGTGTTGTCCTTCAGGTCCCTGAGGGAACAGATGCCAAAAAGCACTACAGGACTCAGCAAGAAGGCAGCCTGCTGACCTGGCAGCAACAGGCAAGTGGTCCTTAGGATGCTTGTGGTTTGCAGGGAAAATTCCAGTCCTGGTTTTCTTCCTCAAATAGAGAATAACCAGCTTGGCTATGTCTCCTGTGCTTTTAGCACACTATTCAACATGAAACTCGGTCAAAACAGGTAAAACATCCCTTCTGTCACTCAGAGGCTTTTTGAATGTTCCTGGTGGCATGCAATGCCTTCTTGCTGTGCAAGTAGGTGGATTTGAAATAGCTTGTTCTTTGTTAGTTGGTTTTCTTCAACTCAGAGCCTTTTGTCTCTCCACCCATAGCAAGCTAGCCTTGCTTTTATATGCACACACAGTCATACCCTCCTTAAGTGGTTGTTTTTACATCCCTCTGTATTTCTAAATGCTGCTAAAATCAATTCACAGCTGTCACTTTGCAGCATCACTCTTCCTTCAGCCTGCTTAGAATTACCAAACCCAATGATTTTTATAAGATGAGGATAGTTCATTTTGGGCTCAAACAGACCTCAGTTCTAGGGACTCACTTACTCTAAGTTGTCATTTAGTTTAACCATGGAGAGGAAGAAGAAATGGGCTGAAAATTACCATGTTCATGACATCTGTAGGGGATTTCAGAGGCACTTTGACTTAAAAGCTTTGGTCCTAATAGCCAGATTTCTTTGAATTATCAAAGTATGGATCAGTAAGGAAGCAGGTACACACATTGCATCAGCTCATGTCTGTTTTTTTTCTTAATCTCCATGTCCAAACCATGCTGGGTTTTATGAGCAACAGACCCTGTTGCTCTAGGGTGAAAAGGATAGTGCTCAAAGCCTGTGAGAGCAACAGCAAGTTGGGATCCAGGAGCAGCACATGGATTCCAAACTGGAGTGTAAGTTTTCTGATTGTTAGTTGCTATTGGCAGCAAATTAACTGCCCCATGAAACTGTCAGCAAGACCAAACAGGGACAAGTCCTCTGCAGTACTGACTGGCAGAGCCCCTAGGTATCTAGTCTGTACAATGTAATGCAAACAGCATTCCAGGTTTTCTACCTAGGGCTTCTTAGAGCTTCCTTCTTGCCCCTAAAATATGCTGGTCTCATCTGCTTCCATTCCACTGGGTTATTTTCTGAGACAGTTGCAGGCCCCATAACTGTAGGAAAAGGCATCAAAACTGTGTAAATGATGCCTCAGAGTGACCCTACAATTCACCTGTTGGCCACAAATGCTCTTTCTGTGACAATTAGTAGCAGAGTACCTTCTGAAGAAGATTCACTGTGGAGTTCTTGATCAGGAAGGAAATTACTTTGCTGTCTTGCTTTGGGCAATAAAGCAAGCCACCTACAGACATGTAGGAGATGTTGCCCTTTCTAATGCTCTCATGGTTTTGTTTATGCCTCTACAGCATGTCCCACTATAGCATATGCTCATTGAGCCTTTTAGAGCAAGGGCTGGCTTTTATCATTTCTCTGTATAGCATCCAGCACAGCTGACCAGCGGTACAAATGCCACTGCAAAATGTGCACATAGAGTGTAAGGCCAGTCATACTTCTGACTGCAGCATGCCCTGCCATGGCAGAAATACATAATCATACCTGACACACAGAGATGGTCATTATATGGAGTTTAAGGGTGCTTGTCTCTTTGTACCCCTTATTCCAGTCTCTCTTGCTCTGCATGCTTCCTCTCTGCCAACTCATCACTCAACATGAACGTTTCCCTCTGAAGCAGAAGCTTATTACAAAAGCCTTTTTAGCCTCTGCCTCCTTGAGCCTTGTCCTTTCTTTTGTCTTACAGAAAGTCTCTAGCTTCTTGTCTTTGCAATAGACCTTCCTCTGGTGTCTGTGACTCTATTCAATGTAAAGCTGTCTGCAAATCTTTGGAAACCTTTAATCCAAAGCCAATATTCGAGTCAGATCCTATAGGCTTTGGGAGTTGTCCCAAAGTCTTTGGGAACAGGCTTTAATTCGTCTTCTAAAATTATATTAACATACTCTTTTATGAATATTCAGGGTTTTTTTTACTGTACTCTAAAAATATTGTCCTGATTTAATTCCTTGTGCGATATTATGGTTTCAGTTACCATAAAAGTTACAGGTACTCCATATATATATTTTTTAAAGTAAAATTACAAAACTCAAAAAAAGATAGTTTTATCAACAATACTTCCAGGTATCACCCAGTGAAGTCCCTTTGGGGAGAAGGTAGTTAAATACAAAATTTCCTAATGTTGTTCTAAATGTCTGCATGTTGGATTTTCTGGTGCATGATTTAGTGCAATATGGTGTTCCCTTTCTCCCTCCCTCATGCAGATATTTTTTTCGACAAAATTTCTCATCTTCCAATACTGGGTTGTCCTGTAATATGTTGTGAAGCCCAACAGAATTCAGCTGCAGCACAGTGAAGAAGCAGACATTCCAAAAATACCTGTTTAAACTCTGTTGTGGGTCCAAGCAGCTACTTTATTAAAGTAGGAAGAAACTCAATTAGCCCAAAAGTACATTCATTTCAACATAAGTAGTACAAACAACACTACTGTAGCTGCATGTAACTCTAATTTGACTTCCCCTTTAAGCTGCTTGTGTGTGTGTGTGTGTATATATATATATCTTAAGCCATGCATATGAATGAGGAAAAGCAGACTGAGCTGTGTTGAACCTACACAGTATTCCTCAACATCTGTCCATGCTGTTGGTTGGAGCACTGATTTAATCCTAGATCCTAGACTAGATCCACCATGTGGCTGAGGATGACTTTAGACTGTCGTATAGAGATCTGGCATTAGCAGAGTCAGTATCTATTACCTGTGAACCACACTGAGGAGTGTGCTGGGATCACAGTCTGATCGCAGTCTAAAACAGGAGTCTCCAAGAAGTTCAACGGAGTTACACAATAAACCACAGCTTAATCAGAAATAAGTTGGCTGTAGCCATATGACAGGATTACCAGGAAGATTTAGAAGCCTTTAAATCTAGCAAGCAAGAGTCTTGCAAGCTTCCTAGCACTGCAGAAAAGCAAGCATGCATGTCTGTGGTTTGTTGCTTCAGAAACCCAATCAAAAATGGCTCATCATAAAGTCTTAAATTTGCAGCTAGTCATCACTTTTTTAGCCTCAAGGCAGCACTTAGCAACACACAGCTCTTTGGTGCAGACAGACACTGAGGTGTCCAGCACCACTGAAGCGTGACTGCTGGAGCAGGCTTTGAGGTTTGATTTTTGACTGTTCGAAGAATTAATGGTCAATTACACAAAGCCTGTCATGGATATCTGAAGCACAGTTCTCCACGCCTTCCATTTCTCACCTACCTGCCACAAGGGCGAATGCCAAGGAGACGGCCAAGGCTGCGCACAGCAACAAAGAGCTCTTCATCTTGCCTTCCATTCTTTTGAAGAACACGAGTGGAGAGCCTGTAGTCTGCCTATAAGGGCATGTGCAAATGATACAGCTATGTTTCCTAAAATAAACAGCCCAGCCAGCTAGCACTGACAATGTGGAAAATGTGGCTGGGGACTGAAACCAGGCATGGTTTAATGCACAGAGATCTCTGGCTTTCAGAAGGGAAGGGGGGCAAGGGGTTGCAGTATTACTGTGCATTTTTATCCTGTTCATCACCAACAAGCAATGAAGCTGCTGAGTGCAAGGGAGTGCAAAACCACCCTGGTCCTTAGGGGACATCTTGCCATTGGGGCCAGTGGCACTCTCCCACCTGGGGATGAGGAGTGTAAGGTAAGAAAGTGTCCAGAAAGCCAAGGGGCCACAGCTCTGGCTCCTAGTTTTGAGAAACCAGACTTAAAGATCACCTGACTCATATTACAAAAAAACACTTAACGTTTCAAGATGAGAATCCTGTTTGCACCAGGTTCTGTGCAAACCTATATTAAGGGCTCAACCTGCCCCTAGAGAGCTTGCAGACAAGATGAAAGAGGGGAGAAGTAAAAAAGGTAAAGCAACAGTAGGTCTGTGGCAAAGCTGAACTCTTTCTCCATCTCTGCCTGCTGCATCAAGGAGTTTCTTTCCTTTAGAATGGAAAAGGGACTCTGGGGGATTTGTGGTTTATGAAAATTTCTGAGTCAGGTCCCAGGCAAACTCTCTGAGGTACTGGGCGAGCAGACTTTTCCTGAAGGAGGGGAGTACTGGAGAGAGAACCTGGGATATTTTTGTCCCAGGTTTGAGATCACTTGTGTAACTCTAAACACAAACATTGCAGGGTAACCTGCAATCACCAGTGCTGTCTCTGTAACATATGTATGTGTCTTGCACAGAAAAGGCCAACTTTTAAGGGAACTCAAATCTTAGCAAGGCCCTCCAATTCCCTACATGATGTAGAGACAAAAGGGGAGGCAAAGTACGATGCTGGCAGGCCCATTCTTAGCCAGGGTTATTGCATTTGTGTTTTCTGAATTTTTGCTACCTGCAGTGTACGTTTCACTCAACTGACATCAGCAGCACATGGTAAATCTCCCTGTGTTCTCCAGCTTTTCCTTATGCAGCAGAGCAGCAGCCCTGTGACCAGGTACAGGTTTTTCACACAGGCTGGGCCACCCTTGGCTCACCTGAGGTAGGTTGCTTTTGCCAGGCTCTCAAGAGGCTGAATTCATTAGGCAATGCTGCTAGGCATCCAGATCCTGGAAGGGCAGCCTGTCACCTTACAGGCTGTTTTCCCTTTCTCTAGCCTTTGCTGCCTGGGTCCCTAACCCTAGAGCTGTTCAAAGACCCCAGAATCTATCTCCCGATTTTTTTCTCCTAGAACAAACATCTGGCAGTTGCATGATGCAATGAGCTTTTGTATTGCATCAGCAGCACTCACACACAAGGCTTCCCCTGGAAAGTGGTGGGGGATGATGGGTGCAAGCCCAGCTCCTAGCATGGCATCAGGTTATGCCATAATTCTTCTTTACAAACCTTGTTTTCTCACTAAGGCTCCAGCTTTAAGGGGGCAAAGTTGGGGTTTTTTTCCTTTCCCCCTGCCCAGAAGTTATTGCCAACAGTTTCACATGGAGCTCTTTTCTGAAGCAGCAGCAAGATGTCCCTTGTGCCCCATCTTTTTCAAAAGGTTAAAAATAAGCCTAGCTAACCACAGGATGGTAGGAGTGTCTATCTAAAGTACTATTTGTTTCAGTCACCTTTTTTTGTAACAAAATAGGAGGTTTTTTAGACATATACAAGAAAGGGGGATGCAGATAACAGCATAAAACACACACAAAAGAGGCTGGTTCTGGTCTGTTTTGCCAAACTGCACTGATAAAAACATGGTACTAGTAAAATCCAAGCAAAGGCATCCACGAGTATTTTCAAACCCAAAGGGAGAGACTGAGCAGAATTATATTCTGTGTGATTCTGCTGATTTCGGTGGTTTTCCTTCACTGCTGGTGCTCAGCATACCTGAATTTCAGTTGCTAAATCTACATGTCTGCATACAGTACCTTGGGTCTGTATATGGTGGTGTGAAAGCTATTTTTAGTCTCCTTCAGCCACCTGCATGTCTCTGAAGATTTCTATCTTGATTGTAGGTTCTTTAGAGGACAATTTGTTTTATGGACTGTTACTTTTATGGACTATCCCTTTTTTACTGTGCGACATTTTGAATTGTCAGAATGTTACCTGGGGAAGAAGGCATTGAAGAGCTGTGGCAGTTTGGCAAGAGGCTGGCAAACCATCACCCCAGGATTAAATTCTGGGCTGAGTGGGGAACTAGACTCCAGACCTCATTGTGAGGCAGTCTAGCAGATGAATAATTGAGAATTTGAAAAGAAATGGGAACCAGCCTTGTAGTCTCAAGTGTCTCCTTTCACTTGTCCTGTGCCTCCAGTTGGCCTTGGACATGCTGAACTAGGATCTTCCAGGTAGGAAGCTGAGCAGGTGCCTGGATGAAGTGACGCAAATTTGTTGGTCTTTGTGTGTCCTTGCTACGCTTGGGTGAGGAGTGGAGGACAGCTGTACCAGGGCACCGAGTATCTCCAGAAAACACACCATCCGCTAGCAGTCTGTCCTACAGCTTTCTGTTCTCCTTGTTTCTCACGCAGAAGCAAAGAAAATGGTGGATTAAAACAGACCTGCAGCAGTCACTGATTACCATATTGGTAGTGGTGATTCCACTGATGCTTAAAGCAAACCAGTGTGATTTGCCTTGAGCAGTTCCTGATAACTGCATGAACTAACTTAGACTGGAGGTCATCTCCAGCTTCATCAGAAGTGGATGTCATTTTCAGCAAGTCCTGGAGAAGTTTCAAATGTCTGTAGATGCTATTTCTTTTCTGCTCTTAGAGATTAACCTTGGATTGAGAGACAGCATGTCAATTCATTTAAATCCACAAATCCAAGTGGAAGCTGGTCTTTTGTTAAAGCTCTGAATTTTGAAAGGGCAGACTGTAAAAAAATGAGGGCACTACATTGTTAGGGTAGTTAGGTGGAAACTGTCAGGGTCAGGGACACATTGAAGGCCTAGGTTTCTGTAAGTCACACTTGTAAAAGTTACCTGGAATTTTAACCATGCAGAAATGGGCTGGAGACTTCTCTGGATGGACTTCACACACAAAATGGTAGGATTAAGCAGCAAGATTACAAAGCCTGATCGGCAGAGATGACTGTATTTTAGTGGCCGACTTTATAAAGTGAGAATTTCCACCAATGTATGACTAACAAATGAATGCCATGTCTCACTTACCAAAACCATGTTACTCTTGTTGCTCTTTCTTATACAAGCTTGTATCCAGGGAAGGTGATATCTGAAAATTGGCATGGGCAGATTTGGAAAAGGTGTCTTAGTCTGAAGCAAAAGATATGTTTGGTGCAAGATATACAGAAAATTTTCCATATACAGAAAATTTTGACCCAGAGGTGACTGTGGAGAAGCGAAGCATGTCAAAAAAAAGGCTCATAAGTGAGACTTGCCTGCCATCAGATCTACCAGAATCCAAATGAATCACCACAAAGTGAGTAAAGTTGTGCACACCCCCTCTGTTTCAGTTAACTTCAGTATTTGCTTGACATGCCTTTTTCCACAAGAAGGTGCACAGAGGTATTTATAAATAAAACTGCACCTGTTCTGTGGTGAGAAAAAAGCACCTGGACTTTTCTATGCAGAGCTCCTCTTGCTGGGACACGTGGCTGCTTAATTTATCAGTCTCTGGGTTTCTGAGCTCGGACTAAACTAATTACTGTGCCTCCCTCTGCTCTTGTGTCACGGCTGTCTGCATTTCTTAAAAACAGACCACTTACTGCGGCTCAGCATTAATGTGATTTTCCCTTCAGCAAGGTGGGAGCCTGGGCTGGGTGCTCTGGCAGGCAACAGACACAGACAAGCAAAAATACAGGAGGAGAATGCAAACATGAATGGATTGTCTTAAAAACCCTCCTGATGAAGAGTTCCCATCTGCTGAAAATCAGAATTGCTCCTTTACTAATGCCCTGGACATGCCTGTTGGTGTAGGACTGATCCAAAGGAGCACGGAGGAGCTGAGGGTTGATCCACAGCCTCTTGGAACAGGCCTGGTTCCTGCTGGGAGATGCCCGTATCCCTGTAAAGATGCAATTGGGTGAAGGGAAGGACTCAGGAGGGTTACTGTGTGTACCTCAGATGGGTTGAGCGAGTTTTTCAAGTACTTCTTTGAAAGTTTGATCTGATTGTAGGGAATCAAGTAATGGGAAGTTTTGGTGAACAAGGGGACATGTCAGGTGTGCTATCTTTCTTTTATTTTTTTTTTTTCCTCGTTGTAAGGTTCCTATACAGCCAGCAGTTGGATGCATCTGTGATTTTAGATGAAGAAAAACCCACGAGGAGGAAGAAAGGTGCTCTTCTTTCCATGTGGCATTACTCATTGCATAAACCTGCCATGACTGAAAAAAAACCCCTTGCTTAGAGGCTGCCTACATCAGGCAGCTCTTTATGGGTCTGGATAATAACGTAATAGTAGCAGCAAACTCAATTATGCTCCCGAGCTGGAGTGATTTAATCTATCAATTAGAAGCTTGACTGACAGGGATCAAACCCGAACTTGCAGCTACATCCAAATGTGTCGGGGGTGGCGGCATTTTCCAAGCGTGTGGAGGGCGCGCAGCACACACACCACACCCCCCGCCGCGGCTCCGGCCCCGTTTGCCCGGCGGGCAGGGAGCGCCCAGCTCCCCGCCCGTGGGTGACGTCCCCGCCGCCCTTCCGCGGGGGGCGGAAGCGGAAGGAGCCCGGGGCCGGAAGCGGAAGTGCGGCGGTAAGACCGGAGCGGAGCCATGAGGACCCGGCGCGGCACCGTCCTGCGGCCGCCGCCCGAGCCCGCCGAGGAGGAGGAGGATGGCGGGGAGGGGGCGCCCGGCGGCCAGGCGGGCCCTGAGGGCCTGGCGGACGAGGTGGAGGACTTCCATGAGGCGCAGTTCCAGGCGGTGATGGCGGCCCTGGAGAGCGGGGAGGAGGCCGGGGACAGCGAGGAGGAGGAGGAGGAGGAAGTGCTGGGGCTGCAGCTGCCCGAGGAGGATGAACATGGTGAGGAGGAAGAAGAAGAGGAGGAGGAGGATGTACAGGGGCAGGATCTTTACATCGACCACAGTGCAGAAGAGGATGGAGGTGAGGAGGAGGATGGAGAAAGTGAGGATGATGGAGAAGGTGAGGAGGAGGAGGAGGATGGAGGAGATGAAGAGGAGGGGGGTAATGAGGTTGAAGATGAAGATAGTGACCTCTCCATGGAAAGCGACTTGGAGGAACGCCGTCAGGACACTAAGCTTCCCCACGAGCTCTCCTGGGGCCAACGCAAGCAACTCTACTACGACACGGACTACGGGAGTGTTGCCCAGGCCAAGGGCAAGCGTAGCCAGCAAGAAGTTGATGCTGAGGAGGAGGAAGAGGAGCAGGAGGCTCAAGTAATCCAGAAACGGTTGGTGCAGGATTTAGGGGAAGATGATTACGGGCTGGATGTGATCCAGGGCTATCTGGCTGAGCAGCAGAAAACCCTCGATAGCAAAGGGCAGAAGATTGACAAGGATTTGCAGGCCCTTTCCAAGAAGGAGCAGCTAAAGCTACTGAAGCAGGAGTCCCCGGAGCTCCTGCAGCTGATTGAGGACTTTGAAGTCAAGCTGATGGAGCTCAAGGACGAACTCCACCCGCTGCTGCAAATGGTCAAAAACGGCACTATACCACAAGGGAAAGGTAGTCGCTATTTGCAGACCAAGTATCATCTGTACTTGAATTACTGTGCCAATATCAGTTTCTATTTGGTGTTAAAGTCAAAGAGGATGCCGGTTCATAGTCACCCCATTATTGAACGGCTGGTTGCTTACAGAAATATAATCAATGACCTAGCAGTTATAGACCAAAAGTTATCCTCACAAGTTCGTATGCTTTTGAAAAACTACTATGATAAGAAGGAGGATAAATTGCGTAAGGAGAAGAAGTTTGCGGTGTTCCTCCCGCTGGATGTTAAGAAAAACAAATCAAAACGCGCTCCTGGGCTTGCTAATGGCCGGGCTACTGCTGGTGAGCAGTCAGATGAGTCAGACCTGGATGAGGAGGCTGCGCTAAAATACTATAAGATGATGGAGGAGAAGTTGAAACTCAAGAGGAAGAGAGCTGAAGACGAAGACACGCTTGAAGAGGAAGCGATGTTGGAAGGAGAGGATCCAAATAAAAAGAGAGGTGTGACCTATCAGATGATCAAGAACAAAGGCCTCACCCCCAGAAGGAAGAAGATTGATCGCAACCCAAGGGTCAAGCATCGGGAGAAGTTTCGGCGAGCCAAGATTCGCCGCAAGGGCCAGGTCCGTGAAGTTCGGAGGGAATTGCACAGATATGCCGGGGAACTGTCTGGCATTCGTGCAGGGGTTAAGAAGAGCAGGAAGCTTCAATGATAATTATTTTTCTTTGTTTCTGAGGGTTGCAAATAGCACTAAAGAATCCAATAAAATTTTTATAAAGGATATTGTGTGTTTTTTTCCTTAAGAAAACTGGGGGTGGGATGGTATTGTTTTTTTTTCTTTCAGAGGATGCTTTTCAGAAGGTGCCACCTCTAAAAGGAGCACAGGGCCCTTTCCTCACCTGGCCTTTGTGTTAAGGTGTTTTATTCTATTGCGATGCTGTCTTTCCATACTGTAAGTATTGGCTTTGAGAGGCTGCAAGGGGGGTGGGGTGGGGTGGGGGGACCTTCCAAGGCTGGGTTGAGAATGGGGTTTGTGCAGCTGCCACTGCCTTCTTTTTGCAGTCTCGGTCGGGTTCATGTTCATCCTTTTTCTGTGTTGAGCTGCAGAAAGAGATACATGTGGTTATGGTATTTAATTCTTCTGATTAACTCCTTGTGCTCATACATTTAAGAATTAACTACTTTTAAGGTCTCTTAAATCTTTTAAATTTTGTAATCAAGCAGAAAGCTATTACTTAAACCCCATGTGGCCTGAGATACCATTTTCCCTCCTGAATTCAGAAGCAAAGCAAGGACTTTTCTGGGTTTCATAGCTATTTATCTGTGACAAATACATTAACTTCATCTATGATAAATATGTTAACTGTTGTCTGCTCTTATAGGTCTAATGTAGCATTGATACTGGACAAACATGTAAGATGTAACATTGTCTTCAGTTTGAAGGTAAACTTTCCAAATGTTTTGATTACTTCCATGCCTTCTGGTGGGAAAATGCATTTAACCCCACACTGAAGTTCTTGCTGGGAGCTGGCTGTGAGCGGCTAGTTCCAGCTCAAGCTGTAAAGGAGGAATGACAGATGAATTTTTCTTAAAAGTTTAACAAATGTCTCGGGTAACACCTGCACTTGTGTCTGGGTCAGGTTTCAGGGAGCCCCACCAGTAGCATCTGAAAGGTACTACTGTGTTTCCCATCTCAAATCACTTAAGGGGAATAATTGTCTTGTCAATAAATGTTATTTCATGTTATGGAAGCACTAGTGTATTTAGATGGTTTGTTTTAGGGTGTTTTTTTTGTTTTGGGGTGGTTTTGTGTGTGATAGTCTTGAGGGATGCCAAAATATGAGCATATGTTCTTGAACCTCTGACAGGCTAGATGCTGTGATTCAGATATGAAGCTCTGCTCGCTTTCTTCAAGTGAAATGTGCTTCTGTAGGTTTTGATGTAAACCTTTACACCCTAGGCCTGTTTCTCCCAGGAACGTGTTTATTGCTAACTGGAGAATATTCTGTGAATTTTCAAAGCTGGCTGTTAAAGGGAGGAGTAGAAAAAACAATAAACTTAAGCTGGACAGACGGGAATAGAAGTAAGGAGACTTTCTGTAGTCCTTACATGTCCTGGATCCGTGGGATGTGGAGCTATGCATGGCGATTTCTGGTATGGTAGATGTATAAATCAAAATAGTGAAATGACAAGTTCCGCTGCCTTTAATGGTCCTGCATTTGTTTGCCCCCTGCTGCTCACAGGCCAAACAGCAGTTGAAGGCTGCATAATAAAAAAAAAAAAAAAATTGCTCCACAGAAAGTGATTACAAAGCATTGGGAATTGATCCCCTCCATGAAATTGCCTGGGTCACCGAGGCACAAGTGTGGCTTGCTTGAAGAGGTCACAGACCATGTTCTGTCATTTGAGGAATGCTCTCTGTAACCTGATGGCCTCAGGGGATATGTGTGGGGATAAAGGTGTCCTTCACCTGTGCTTACTCATCCTCCCTTACTGTGAGCAGAATCAACAGTTCAACAGTGTTGGCCACTTGCTCTTCCGAGTGAGAAATGCATGGTTTTTAGTGGGTCCCAGCCTCACCAAAGAGGGAATTAGAGCTCTTCCCAAAACACCTTTTATTAATTCTGCACTGAGATCATGGTGGAGGCTGCTACTGATAATGCTGAGCTATGCTCCTGAGGCTTTGCAGAGAGGTCGGCAAACAGTAACATGCTGAAAAAAAAAGCAGCTTATGTGATTTTTCTGGGGAGGAATGGTGTTGTATAACAGGCACCATGTTATGCAGAAAATAATCCAGCAGAGGTACTAACTGATCTCATTTCTGCAGCACCTGCTCATGCACGTTTCGTACTTTGTGCAAAAATGAAGGGCTGATGATCTTTTGAAGGATCTGCAGGCAAACTCTAAGTATCCAAGATGACTTCGTGTTCCCTTGAAAAGCTTTAGGCAGCCCACAAGCAAAATTCTGGCAACTTCCATCTGAGCAATAAATAAGGGAAGTAATAAATTGGCACGCTGTTGTGGACACACTCCCTGGAAACGTTGGGATGAAGGCTGAAGGCAAGAGGGAACGCAACATATCGGCACACCCAGTGCAGGCAGCTAGCAGATGGCACAGCACGTCTCCCTGGACAGCTCCGCCAACCCCTTTTAATGAAGATTAAACATGACATTATGTTCAGTTGGTTAGTTCGGAGAATGGACCAAGCCATAAATAGTTCATTCCTGTATGGTTTAATGTGTGAGTGATCATGGGAAGGCTGTGATTATTAATACCATGGGAGGGGGGATGCTGTAACATTGCTCTGAGAAATACTTCTTAGAGGGATGTTTTTGCTAAAGGGAAATCCCTGAGGGTAAATAGGTTGTGAAAATGGACATGTGAAATAGGGTAAAGACCACAGATGATGGTCAGGAAAACAAGAAGTGGAGCAAGGTTCTGCTTTTTTTCCTTCTCCCAGTAGTGTTTCTGGAGAAGGTGCTGATGCTGCCAAGCAACATGGGATGGCTCTCATCCTTTTCAGGCTCCTGCTTAGCAAGCGCTGGCTGCCCTGCTCAGAAAGGACTAGTGGTGGGGGCTGCCTCAGCAGCCCCCGATGCAGGTTAGGATTTACACTGCCTCACCTGCATCGCCCCTCATAGCCACAGAGACACCTGACACTGGGTCCTTCCCATCCACTTGCTTGGAGCACGGTGATTCAAGACATAGTCCCATGTGCCCTTGCACGTAAACGATTCATATTTAATAAGCACATAGGCAGTGTGTAGAAAGCTCTGGGGAGAGGTATGAGCAGCTCTGTTGTCTTTCTATCCCTGGAGAACTTGGTAGCTGATAAGCATCCGGAGTAAGCCTGGCTTGCCTTTGGAAGCTTGGGCAGAAAAAGTACAGTGGCAGAGAGGTGGACAATGTTTTCTGCACGACGACCTGAAATTTCTATGTATACAGGGTAAGGAAAAAATTATTAATAACTTGCATGGAAATACATCTGCTGCTGCCTTAAATTTTGTCAAGGCTTTCCTAGTCTTCCATAATGTTCCATCAGCAACAGTCTGGACACTGTTTTACTCTTGCTAGCACTGGCAAATAGAAATTCAAACATTTAGCTTTGAGATTTGTAAAATGGATTAAAGCATCTGTTAAATTGTTGCAACATGTTGCATGACTTGGGGCAGTGCTGCAAAAAGCATTCTCCAGAATCAGTTGCCTTTACAGCTTTGCTTTTGAAATTTTTATGTGAGATTTAAAAAGAAGGAAGCAACATCTTTTCAGCTTAACCTAAGTGCATTGAACTCAGGATATTCTTGAAAAACTGGCATACTTATGTTCTTTCTCCCTGCCCTTTGACAATACTCCAGTCCACATTAATTGTCCTGCCTTAATGAGAAGTCTTTATTACTGTCTGCAGAAAGACAGTCTCCTAAGTGAAGTTCCCATTGACATGGCCTATTTGATAGTTTTAATAGTAAGGAGTATCTCTGGACCTTGTATTGTTGTCTCTTGTGAAAGGATCTGAAAACGCTGTTGTCTGTGAGATCTCATGCTGGAGAAAGTGAGGGGGAGGCAGGAGATGGTGTAATTGCTTCGCATCATGGGTAGGTTAAAGCACACGGGACTCTGACTTTTTGTTGCTGTAGGAAGGTGGTTTCTTAAGATTGAAATGTGTGTTTCCTCATGCAGGCTCTGGTCCTACCAAGGCGACTCCACGTGCACAGGGATGCATCCTCCTTCCTCCTGGCTTGGTGTAGAAGTAGTCCATGAAATACAGGTGAGGGGATAGTGTCTCGCTGACAACTGCTTCTCCACAGCCAGCAGTCCCGTGGTGTTTCTAGCAAGGCTCAGAAGCTTATGCTAGAAGGCAAGGTGGGCATGTCTTCAGTTTTTCTTAAAGTTCAAGCAGGATGAAGTGGCAGCGATGAAAAAAGAGGGTTAAGGGTATGAGTCTGGAGAAAAACCCCAAACCCTCTCAGAGGAAGGGTGGAAGCATGGTCCTGCTCTCCATGCTGCCCAGAGCCCCCGCACCTATCGGGGTTCGGTTATCCGTCTTTTGTCAGCATTCGGTGAGCCATCCTCCAGGCAACCTGGGCGGCGAGTGGTGGCCCGCTGGGCCAGCCCGGGCCGGGGGGAGACCGCTACTCCCGGGAGCCGAGCAGGGCCGGGCCGGGCGAGCCTCGCCGCCGCCACCAGCCACCGCTGCTGGAAGGGCCCCGCGGGCCGGCGGCAGGTAGGGCACCGGGCCGGGGGGCTGCGGAGGGAAACGGGGCGCCGCGGAGGAGCGAAGCGCCGGCCCCCCCGCCCCGTTCTGCAGCGGGGGCGGGCGGAGGGCGGCCGCGGCCCTGCTTCCCGGCCGGGGCGGGGCCCGGCGGCCCGGGGCGGCGATGGCGGAGGCGGAGCGGGCGCCGCTTCTGCCGCCGCTGGCGGAAAGTTCCCGGGACGGGGCCGGCGCGGAGCTGCCCCCCGCTATGGAGCGGCGGGCCGAGCCCGGGGAGGAGGAGCAGGCGGCGGCGGCAGCAGAAGAGGAGGAGGAGGAGGAGGAGGACGAGGCGGCTCCTGCCTCGCCGCCTTTCTTCCTCCTCTACCCCGGCCATGGAGGCGCCGCCGCGCCGCCCGGCGTGTGGAGACCCCCGGCGCCCCGCGGCGGGGCCGCCCTGCCCGTGCTGGTGCTGAGCTACCCGGGCCCGGACGGAGCCGGCGGCGCCGGCACCCGTGAGTAGCTGCGGGGCTCCTCCCCGGGCCGGGAGCCTCCCTCGAAGCGGGGGGTGAGCCGCCCCGTGCGGCCGGGGTTGAGGGGGCAGCGGCCGGGGACTCCCTTCGCGCCCCTCCGCCGCCCGGGGTGTGGCGGGGCCGTGTGGGCGCCGGGAGGTGTCATGGCAGGGCTGAGGGCCGCCGCTGTGAGGCGGGGCGGGGCGGCTCCGGGCTCCCGCCTGAGGGTGCATGGAGCGCTGCTCAAGGCTTTGAGGGCAGCCTGTGGGCGAGCGGCTCTCGGCAGGGAGGAGTTGGCAGCAGTCGCCACCGTCCGCCCGGGGCTCCTGAAAATGGGGTGCCCACCCAAAAACTGCCCCTGAGCAGGCAGGGCTTCGGTGGAGGGGGGCCCGTAGGGGTGTCGCGGTGGCCGGGCTGACCCCTGACAGCAGAGACAGGGCCAGAGAAGCAATGCCGGCCCACGGGCTCAGCACAACCCGCGCTGCAGAGACCCCTCTCCTTTCTGGAGCCTTTGGGAAGAACTGGTGCCGCCCTTTGAAATGGAACAAGCAGCTCTTGGCTTGGGCTGTGGTTAGGAGGTGGGAAACACCTGCTCCGGCTTCCCACCAGCACTGGCCGAGAGAACAAACTTCAGGCGAGGGCATTGCACGCTGGACGCGTGACGAGGCTGGAGCATGTTGCTGCCTTGCGCTCTTGCGTGGGGCGTGTTGGCTGGCAAGTAGTTTTCTGCTTCGTGAGATTCTTTGTAATGTTCTTGGGGTGTATCTGAGTAAGCTGGAGTACTGTGAAGTAGTTATTGCGCGTGTTTTAAAAGCAAACAAAATGTATACGTACGGATTTATGCAGAAGTGTTCTTCCCGTTTCCATCCATCCATCCATCTTGAAAATAGCCGGTAGCTTCATCCTCTGGGCTTGGGCCAGGCTGTGGGTGACTGAGCTTTTTGCTTTTGGTTTGTCTCCTGCCTGCATCCCAGGTGAGCATACATTCACACATTAGCTGATTATTTTGGGGTGGGTAGTTTTTTAATTTTCTTTGCAGCTAATGTATTTTATTTAAGCCATTACTCAGCAAAGCTATAACCAGTGAGGTAACAAGTCCATTTCTGTAATTCCAAGAGCAGGTGAAATGACCTAACTTTGAGACATATGAAGGGCTGTCTCTGCCTGACAAATTTTGTCCACAGTCCAAAACTCCTTCCCCAATGAGCTGTCCTTTAAACTGATAGCTTCTAGTGAAAACCTTAATTTTTACTTCTCCCCCCCCCAGTCAGGAAATCTTCACCCACTGTAGTCCTGTGATGTGTGTGCAAGGGACTGAACTATAGTTAAGAAGCCTTTAAGAAAAATATTTAATCTTAGCCATCATGCTTCTGCTGTTCAAACTTCATTGTGAGGTGGCTTCTTTCTGTGTAGATGTGTCAAAACTGAGGCATTGAGATGAGCATGGTTATTCAGGAGGAGTTAGTGTAAGAACTCACTGGTTGAGCAATGCTTTATCCCTTCTGTTAGCCTTACTCTGCAGTGGCTGCTCATGTAAGCTTTGTGAAAAAGCCTTATAAAATGTATATACAGGTCCCCTTGCACTTTTTTGGTCTCAGAGGTGAGAGCTGCCTGTGCACTATTGTATGTCAAAGCCTGCTCAGTAATTGAGTGACTGATGCAGTGCGAGCAGTGTCTGAAGGGAATGTGTATCATAATCTATTTGCATGGTATCTTGGGCTCTGTTTCTCCTGGGGCAAACTCTGCCTGCAAATCTTTTTTTTTTCATCATCCTTTGTGTTTTGTTTTTGTTTTTGTTTTTTCAGTTCTCATGTCTGTAAAAGCAGCTCTTACTTGTTCATTGTTGAGCAGCAGGAGCAGGGGATTCTGCTGCAAAGTCTTGTTTACTTATTGCTTTGGGCTTGTCGTTGAAGTAGGGGGTAGAACTTCACCCCGGAGTGGAAAGGATGTTGTGTGCTTAAATGCTGAACTTAGTCCTGGCTATCTGTAGAGTATGTGGCCTTGAAGGTGTCATCACTTCTTGCATCTCCCTCTCAATGACAGTTACTCTGTGTAGCATTGAGGTGCAGTGGCGTTAATCATGGTCCAGGTTATAAAGATTGTTATGTCTGTGTTGGTGTAGCTGGGGAGACACATCAGTAGCCTGTGGGGCTCCGTTTCCTCAAGTAGCATGAATTCAGGTTGCCATAACATGTAACAGCTCAACACCGACAATTCTTGATCTGCTTGTCCTTGTTCTGCAGTAGTACCTGAAGTGATTGTTCATGTCTGCTTCCCTTGATTCTTTGCTGCCTGAGTTATTTTTAGAGTTAAGATAAACTGAGAAATGTGAAGAATGCTATTTTTGCATCTTGTGTGTGTATTTAAAAAAGTTATATACTCTATGAATACAAAACCCTCTCTGTGTAGCTGTAAACTGAAAGAAGCAATTAAAGTGAGGGGTATTTCCTGCTGGATCACAAGTTCCTCCCTTCAGTGCCTGAAGGCTGTCATTTCCATGAGCAGTAATGAAAATAATTACTCTGTATTGACATTTACATGTTACAGTGGAGGTAGTGACCAATATACTGGAAAGTCAATATTTGAGAATATTTTTGAGGTTTATTTAAACTTTTTTTCTTTCTGTTATGACACAATCATTCTTGAGGTGTCTCCACAGGATTGAAGCGTACTCTGCAGCTGTTTGATTTTATATTTGAAAATCTGGAAATATACATTTGGTGTTTGTGAACTGATGACAGCCTTCATAGCTCCGTGTTAGGGTTTTCTGGAGACTGGTGACTTGATGGGATTCTGCATGTGACTGTTGCTTCCACCTGCAGAAGTCACCCCAAGGGTTATTTGCACCCAGGTGGAGGCACGACGCTTGTGTTACCAGGGCAGTGGTGTAAGCTGGTGACCTGAAGCCCAGCGATGAACGTAAATGAAGAATATGTGCTAACAAAGAAATCATAAGAATGTGACTCTTTTACAACTTTATTTTCTCTACAGATTTTGTCTCAGACATATTTTTCCCTCTCCAACTAATCTTTCTCCATTTTATCCAAGTTTTCTTATTTACAAGGTAAGAGAGGTGAGATGATTCCAAAGATCAGGTGAAGGCAAGAGCTGCTAAGGGAAGGAGACTGCAAAAACTTTTCATGCCAGCAGCACCTGCTTTTGTGATACAGATGGTTCTAGGCAGACAGAAGGAACAAGATTTACTTAAACATGCTGAGCTGCAGTAAAACCTTAGAATACTTTTTAAATACAGTAAAAGCAAGTTGATTTTTTTTTAAAGCAAGTTGATTTTCTGTCTTTAACAAAAAACAAAGCACAAAAAAAAAAAAACAAAGAAACAAAAAACCTCCAAAACCATTCCTTGCTCCTACTGAAGGTGTACCAGATATCATGGTACTTCAAACAGACTTTTCCTTCCCCTTTTTTAATTGTACCCTCAATTGTGGGAGTTAACTCGAATCCTTTAACATCTCTGTTTTTCACAGTAGGTAGACCAAAAAACAGTTTGTCTCTTTCTCCAGGAATTAAGCAATTGTGCCACTGGCTTTCAGGTTAAACTCTTTTGCCCACTCATGTTTTTAGCATGCATGGTTCAAAGTGCCACTGTTATCTGAGGGAATGTACGTATCTGTGCTGGCAGAAGAGTCAGAGTTTGAATGTAAATGTTTTGTTACTAATTTAATCTTTTCAATTACATTTCCCATAAGAGATTGCCTGGTGAGAGGCTACTGGAGGAGTGTGAGCATGTGTTTTGTGGAATAGTTGCTCTGTTGGCTCTTGAATCAGGCCTGATGCTGTTTTTCTAGTCATCGCAACTGGTACAGCTATTGAGAGGACTAGGGGTAGTTGGACAGCATGTTGATGTGGAGTTGAGGCCAAAATGACAGGAAGAGAGGGAGTGAGAAGTCACATTCATAGGTTTGCTGGTAAGAGTTTTTCACCTGTCGAGCAAGAGCATGGGCAGAAAATAGGAAGATCAGAATTGTGTCGCTTAGCAGCATGGGAGCTGCCTTACTGGACCAGACTGTCAGGCTGCCTAATCTGATAAAGCAGCCACAAACAGGTTATAGGCTTTACAAAAACTTGCAAGAACCTGCTCATGATTCATACGCGTCTTAGACTGCAATATAAAGGCTTGTGTTTCTTCATAATTTTTATCCTGTTTGCATGGAGTTACCTCTGGCATTGCAGTCTCTCTCAGACCTCCTGAGCAGGTATTTTAGAACTCATCAGTGCAACTGAGCTGTTAGGTGGACAGTTTCCTTCAGCAGTGGTTCCCATTTGTATAGTATTGGTGGCTTTTTTTTTTTTAAATGCTTCTGTGTTCTCTTGTGATTTTAAATAACCAGAAGCAGCGCAGTCATCTGAATCAATAATCTCATCTGCCAAGTTCGACGTTTTGCTGTAGGGCTACTTTTCAAGCTCTACACGTGATCAGGAAAAGTTTTCTCCCCGTGATTGAAACTCGACTTGCTCGCAGGCCTGGCTTGCTGGCACTGGAAGTAAAAGTACATCCAAAGGTGCCCCCTAGAGTCGAAAAGGTTGTTTGGGAATTTGTTCGGGTTTTGTTGCTTAGATTGTTCCAATTTAAGCGTTTGAAACTAAAAATACTTTCCAGTACAGCTGAGTTTGCAAATACTAAGGGCTGATGGAGTGCTTTGCTTTCAGGTGGTTAGTCTTAAGATTCCAACATAGTCCATTTCTAATTCTTTCGTCTTGAAAACCTTTTTTCAGAAATCTGCCTTGTTTTGTAATCTCACTAAAGCCTCTATCCACTTTTGCCAAATGCTAATATGAGGGTTTTGTAAATTTTGTAAAAATCAGTCAAGGCTGTCTGACTGGTTTCAGATTGAGAAAGTGGTTCTTCATTAACCTCCTCTTCATTTATACCTATGCTTGTTTTTTTTTGTCTATTGACAACTCATTGAACCCTGATGGAGCTTTATTAGCTGACCTTGAGTTGCATGGTAGTTTTATCAAAGCCTTTATGAAAATACCAGTATTTGATAGCTTTCTTTTGTTTCTTTATAAGATCCTTTGTTGCTTTATAATTTTGAGGCACAGGATAGGCATAGGGAAAGGTTTGTTCTGTGTTTTCCATGTGGTGATAAAAGGCTCGCAGGTCAGTAAGTAATAGGATAATTTCCGTTTGGGGTTTTTGGGGTTTGTTTTGATTTTTTGTTTTCCTTCTCGAATAGAGATTTTATGTTCCCATAGTGCTGTAGCTGACATTTAGACATTACCTGCTTTTGTTACGGTTTTGCTACTTGCCTTAGCTTACCCTGAAAGCTGTAATTGGGAGGGCAAGTTCTCTGTTTTTATACTGTTGGTGTAAATTCAGCCATGTACTGGAACCTGGAGATTACAGCCTCCTCTGGACAGTTGAAGAGTTCTTACAGCTTCAAATACCCATATCAAACTCTGAAAAAAAACCCATATCAGCTTGAAAAATAAGTTCTGAACTTGTCATTGTTTAAAAAAAAAAAAATACTACTCATCAGAGTTTCTAAGCATACGTACACTTTTATCATTTTCGTTTCTTAGATGAGTAAAAGGTACTGTTTTACAGAGGTAAAGTAGCTGAATTTCTTTTAATGGAGTAATTGTTTGAAATCTGTTAGGTGGCATATTGTGTCCAAAGCTTTGTTTTGGCCAAAACATACTAGCAAACTGAAATTAATCAAGGCTGAAAAACATTTTTCAAGTACTTTAAATATCCTTATTGAGTATTTGCAGCAGGAACATGGCATAAAGGAGCCTGAAATACAACTGAACTGGAAGGGGCAGGCTGGCTTCTTTTATTTCTTCATGTTAAGAAGCAGCAAATGGCATAAAAGAAAACCAATTTAAGTTGAATGGTTACTTAATTTTTTTAACAGACTTCTGCTGTGATCCTGGTATGTGGGTCACTTGCCAGTGCTGAATTCAGTTGGAGACCCGTGTTGTGAAATGGGAACTGCAGGATTACACCTAATGCTGTTTATATTCCTAATTGTTTCAAAACAAAAAAATTAAACTGTCTGATAATTAGGTATGTGGGATAATAGCTTGCACAATAGTTTCTAGTACTTTGTTGATTCAAAAGGGTTTATTTTGGTTATTTGCTGTTTGTTTAGACCCTTTCAAAAGGTTAGCAAGAGTGAGTGAATTGTTCTCCTGGAGCTGTTTGTATATGGTGATTTCCACTGATTTTAAGACTGGTGGAATATAAATACTAAAACTAGAGGTTGTCATTGATGAAAGGATGTATAAATATCATACGAGTCAAAATGCTGTCAGCGTGCTTTATAAACCCCATTCTCTCTTAGGGAGAAGGAACAATAGTAACTGTTGTCGTTCGTGAAATAATTCTTCTTTGCATCACTGTAATAATATGCTGCATGGCTCTTTGTTTGTTTTAGTCTAATGGGGGGAAAGAGTTGCTGAGTCAAAATGCTATGCACCAAGCAGGAAGTTTGCACCAAAAGCAACTGCTTCCTCTTGCCTGTTAGGAGTAACAGCTCTTAAAACCCTCATAAAACTGGAAAAAAGGGTTATGTAATATACTTTTTTTTTCCAAAAGGCTATATGCATTGGCATGCTGACTTCTGTATCAAGTGATCAGTTTTTGTATTTCACATCCCTAAGAAAAAGACACACATCCTTTTGAGTATTTCTCTAGGGAAGAAGAAATACAGAGAACAACGAAGGTCCCATGCATTAATCATTCATATGTTGCTATCAATATACTGTTCTGGTGAACAGTCAGCTTTCTCCAAATTTACATGGCGAGGGATTAGGCGTCCATTTCATATGGGTGCTACGCATCTGCTCTCCACAAATATACTGAAGCCCCACAAGAATAAAGTACAACAAGCTAATTTATTGTTGCCTGGTACCGTAGCTGAAGTGGGTGGTGCTACTGTGTCCCATGCCCTGGTTAAATAGTGACCTCAGGAATAAGAAGGGCATCTGTTGACCTCGGACCTCTTGTTCCTTGGAGGTGGGGCTGTGTGGGTTGGGGGGACAGAGGAAATTCATCTGGCTGGATAGGGACAGGGCAGTGCAGTGCTGTCATCTTATTCTTGAGAGACTGAAAGCCTGTCTCTGCCTGCTGAGAGGTAATACTTCTTCATCGGCTTCACCTAAGCAGTACCAATTTTCAGATGAGGTTTTTAAAGTGTAAGATTCGGTCATGTAGCTATATGTATTTGTGGTGTTCTCCCTCATTGTTCTTTCATATGCACGTGCCTGCCTAAAAGAGCTTAAATCCTTGTTCACTAACATGCTTAGAGCTAGATCATTTTTCCCTCATTGTTTCCCCCAAAATCCATCCTAACATTTTTTTTGTATGTGGGAAATTTTAGCTGCAAGGTACCCTTTGAGAAGGTTGCACAGCAAATAAAACATAAACTGTGGCTTGCACACCTACTCTGAAAACAAAGGTACTTATTTAATTCCTGTAGTGACATCCAGGCATGTGAAAGGAATACAAATGGGTCTTTGTATTCCTCGCGCTGCTAGTCTGTGCTCCTTTGTAGTATGGGGGCGACGGATGAGAAATCTGCGTGGTGCGTTATGCTTGCTCACAAATTGACTAGTATAGCCTGATGAGAAGGTGCTGTGGATGACGAGAGCCTAATTGCTGCCCCTGCATCAGCAGCATCGAGGAAGCATCCTGGGAATTGCTTGCCCTACGCTCGGAGCGGCTGATCACATGAGCCTGAATTTTCAGTTCAGTTCATTAGTCAGCCATTTTGGTCAACACCCTGCTTACTGCGCACAACCAATCCTATCAGCACTCGCTGTCCTGGCTTATCTGGGAAGAAAGGGACCAGCAGTTTGATTTCATCAAACCTGGATATCTGTCTCTACATTCTTCCTTTGTTTTTGCTTGGGTAATCATCAGGGGAAGCCATTCTTTTTCCTTCTGCTTTTTTTATTATTTTTTTTTTTACATTTTTTCTCCTCCTGTCTTTGATGCAGAAGCCAGGTTTTCTGTGGTTGTTTAGGATCAATAGCCTCTAGCATAGCTGAAGACGACAACAGTGGAAAGGAGGGAGGAAGAGACAAGCGTGAAGGAGCAGCGTTTTTACCTTGCTTTATATATGAAAAGGCCAGAGCAGTCTGTGCGATCCTGAGCATATCTGTCCTTTAATAGCAAGGTATTTCTTATTTTCTTCTTCAGCAAGCTTTTCTTTCTAGTTCTTATTTTTTTCCCCCCCGTTGTTGTTGTACCAGCTGAGTCATCATGTCTGCTCTGACGCCTCAAAGCGACATGCCAACCCCCACCACAGACAAGATCACTCAGGCTGCCATGGAGACCATCTATCTTTGCAAATTCCGAGTGTCGATGGATGGAGAATGGCTCTGCTTGCGTGAGCTGGACGACATCTCGCTGACACCCGACCCAGAGCCTACCCATGAAGGTACGGTCCGGTTCCCTGCCTCGGGATCCCTGCAGCCATCCCATTGTTACGGCCACTGCACGAGTTGGGAGGGGGTGTCTCCAGGACGGGATGGTCTTGTACTGCCTGGAGAACTGGGACACCCTTTGACATACTAGAAAGTCAAATTGGTGCTTCAGATTGCCCTTAGAATTTGTTGTGACTTTTGTAATCCACCCCTTTAAGAGAGATGGATTTGTGCTTAATTGTTGTTATATTTATTCCAAACCTGGAACTATCAGGTTTGTCTGTCTTGGGAAGGAAGGTAACCATGATGTGTGCCCAGCAATACATTTATCATGATTTTACTCTTAAAACAGGGCTTATAGCTCTGTTAGTCAGCTGTCAGCTTTTACAAATGGAGCATACTGGCAAAACACAGACGTGTGTCTGCATATGGTCAGTGGGTAGTTTTTGGAAAGCCCCAAGTGATTACGCAGTTATGCCTATTGTCGGGTGATAACAACATCGTCACAAGTCTTCCAGCTCACTTCTGTTGAGTGTGTGATGTTTATAAGGACTTGGAAGCCTGAAAAGTGGAAGTGCAATACATCTGGCTTTCTTCTTGAAAAAGGATTTGTGATCTGAGTTGATGGTGAAAACAGTTCAATACCAGGTCGTGTAAGATGACGATAGAAAGCTCTGTGAGTACAAAACCACAAAAGGACATCCACGATTTGCTCTACTAGTAAAGAAAGTGGAGAAGGAGATAGGATGAATTTCTGTAGGAATTTTTCACAGTAGCCACTGCTCCCATGGTCACCAACACTGCCAGGTTCCGAATGCCCCTTGCTGGGTGCTGAGCATTTTTCAGTCTTGTGGTGACAGGGCTCCATCTTTTCGTGCCTGACCTTTTTCCAGTGACTGCTGAAGTGTGACTCCATCAAGTAGTCTTGCTTGACCCGTTTGCTGGCTTGTCAAGTCAGTAATGCCTTGCTATATTGTTGTCTTGCTGGATGAGGCAACTTAAATTGTGGTGAGGATTTGAGCTTTAAAATTAATTCTCAGGTGATAATTTAATTTCCATTTGACAGCAGCTTTCAGTGGTAGCAGCCCTTGGGTTTGGATTTGCTTGCCAAATACTTAGTCCCACAGTGGGATACTAGACAGAGGTTTCAAAAGCAGAGACTAATGCTCCCTCTGAAGCATGCCCCAGGGTTTCAAGAGGTGCTGTAGGCTCAGGAAAGCAGAACCAGAGTAGCGAGTACAGGGTGAGCCAAGGGTGCAGTAATTCAGCTGACTTCCAATTCCCACGTCCTTGTATATGGCACAGGCTTATTCAGACCTTGCTTGGTCTTACTTGTATGTTTTTGGACTCTGGGTTTTGGGGTTTTTTACAGGACATTCTAGTGTAGGTGGATTGATTTTTATATATTCTCTCTCTCTTTCACAAATAGTAACTACTTTTGACTTGGCATGTTGTAGTTGGTAAATGACCTCCCAAGCAATCTAGGACTCTTTCTCATAGCATGTACCTTGGAACACCTTTCAGTTGCACTGAGTCAGTTCTTTAGTCCTTATTTTTGTATGTGTCTCCTCTCTGTTTGCCTTCTTGCTCTGAGTAGACTCATGGGGAAGGTGGGCTTGGATGAATCCTCTGTCCATAATAGAGCTTTTCTGGGTTGTCTTTCTGAAATATGGTGAATATATGTCTTTACAGGGTACAGACTGCGCTCTTGCCTGCACTAATACTAGACTGAGCCTTCCCCAAAACTAGAGAAATAATTGATTTAAAAGCTGTAATTAGTCACTCTTCCAAGTACTAGAAAGGGTTAGAAAATAATATTTTCTCATTTCATTGACATATTATTGAATTCATGTCAAAAATGAATAAAAAAATGGAACTGTATTGTAATGACCTTTATGGAGATGTTTAGACATTCATAAATTAAGGGTTGCTTGTTGAGAGACAGAAAGACTGGCTGTTTTCGGAGGGTGGTTTGGACCCCAGTCATATTTTTAGCAGAGATATAAGGTCAGGAAAAAGTGTTCATAATAGAAAAGCTGACACAGCTTTATCCCTAGTGTTGGAACTAGTGGTACTGCATCAGCGCTGCTGCTGTGTCCTCAGTGTGTGCACGGGTTGAGGAGACAGAATGATGGGGCTTGCAGACACCGAATGCTTCTCTGAGAGGAAAAGCAGGAGACCTAGGAGCTGAGGCTGGTGTATCTTGTAATGTCTCCATAAAACTTATGTAGAAAGGTAGGGATAATGAAGAAGGGGGAAAAAAAAAAAAGCTCTAGAGTTCTGCCAAAGGCATAACAAAAGGTTGCATTTTTTCCTTACACAAATCAAGACATGTAAAAAATAATATATTGCAGTAGAAAATCTAGCAGCTTGCTGAAATAAGGATTTGAAGCCTCCAGTTGTTGTCCCTCAGCTCTTGCTGCTTTCCAGGATTTTTTTGCCTCTGGCTTCTCTTTACTCTGTGATCTGCTATACCCCCAGCCTGCAAGCAGCCATCCTGCCTTCCTCCTCCTCTTCGCCATGTGCCATCGTGCTGAGGATGAACAGAAACTGTGCTCCTGGCCTTTCATTGTAGGTGTCTGCACCCCTCCTCGCATCCCAGGCCTGCCAGCCAGCCCAGGGGCAGGTCATAGTGAGAAGAGGAAGAGAGCAGTTCTGGGCAGTGGAAGTGAGAAGAGAAAGGATCAAGAACAGAACAGCATGCAGGATGGGAAAGGTTTAAAACGCAATAGGAAAGCAAGATTTTAGTCTCAAGAAGTTTGACTGCTATACAGTTCTGCTGAGCTGTTCTTGTGTAACACCCTGTGATGATCACTCAGTTGTTAAATTATATGGGAGTCTAGTGGTCCCTAGCTTCCCCTCCTCTTCTGGTTCCCCAGCTTTTTCAGCTGAGTTGTCTTACAAGCCTTACCCCTTCAAGGTTGTCTTCATACATTTGGCTATGGTGTGAGTTTTTCTGCTTTGCTGTTTTCGAAGATTTTTTTTTTTTCTTGTAGCTATACCAAAGGTAGGGCAAGAAAAGTAAAATACCTGAGAAAACTGAATTGTGCTAAACAAGAAACTGCAGTACATTTTTTTTTCTTTTCCCCCTTTCCAGTGGAAGTAGTTTAAGAACAATTAGTCTTATTATTTCTCATTTGTTGTTGTTGAGTTTTTTTAAAGCAGATTACTGAGGAACGACAGTTTAAATGTACAGGAGGTGTCTAAAGTAAGAGGTTCTTATCTGCTTTGGTTGGATATCCCTCACTGGAACACTGTGTTTTAATTCCGGTGAGAGGGAGGCATCAGAAGAACAGTTTTAATGGTGCCAGGTCTTAGAATTGGGATGTTGGGGGAGCTGGAGGCAGATTGCTGTGCTTTGCTTTCTGATTGTGCGCCAAGGGCTCCCCAAGCAGAGAGGCAGAAACTACAGCTGGTGCTTATTATTTGTGAGGCCAGACCTGCTGTCAGCCCTTTCCTAGGGAGTCTGTTTGCTGTAGCCTTCCCTGAAATAATCCTACTTGAGGCCAATTTTGTGATAGGAGCTGGTAATATAAGAGCATAGTGGTAATCACAGTCTTAACTCACTGATGTTTAAAAACAATAGTCATCCTCCTGTGGCTGTGATGTTTACTAGTAAAACCAAGCCTAATTCTGCTGCTACTTAAGCCAAAAGCAATATACTTTGGGAAACAGATTCTGATCTGAGATGAAACAGTGTAAATCTGGAGTAATTCCATTCCTGCCAGAGTTGGAGTTTCTGAGTGTAACTCTGAGCAAAACTGAAAAATACTGTTCTATTTAGAAGTAGCATGTAGGGGAAGGGTAAATGTGTTAGTATAGTTACTGAGTTTCTTGCAACTGTATGTATTCAGTATAACACGTAACATGGATGATCAATTTAACAATAAAAGCAATTTCCTTTTTCAACTGTCTGGAACAATTATGTGTGTATGAAAATAAACTGATTTTGCTATATACTGTAAATCTGTTTGGCTTAGAAAAAAGAATATTATCTTTTTTAAACAAACAGTGGTTCTTAATTAGGTAATCAGAACTTTGCTGTGGGGGCATCACAAAATGAAATGTGACACTAGAGGCTATTAAGCTCTTGTTTGTTTGCAATAGATATAATGACCATTGACGCATCTTTAGGGACTGAGGTGTGAAAAACATGTCGATTGTGTTTCTGTTGCACATTCAAGAGTGCATGTGTAGGTGGGATTGAACACCAATGTCAGCTTTTGGGAGAAGTTATGAAATACAAAATGGCCTTGCATGGTTTTACGGAATGTTAAATTTCTACTTTGAATAATCATGAGGAGCTTCACGTTAGAGCAATGGAAATTTTAATCCTCATGGGATCAGCTTGTAACTGAGAACAGAAGGAATACACGTGATAACTGCATGATCGGAATTTACTTGTAACTGTCAAGAATTACATAATTTTTTTTTTTTTTTAAATCCTGTTCTATTTGCACTAAAATGGGGAATTAGAGTAGCATGTTTCTAACATGTAAAGATGAAATTATATTTTCCATAGTATAATTTTTGGTAGCTAAGGTCAGATTATTTTTTTTCCTTCTTTTTTGACTAGTAATTTCAAAGTTTTAGTTTCAGATGGATGCGTGTGTAAAATGACTGGAGTAGAAGTTGTACAGCTCTTCAGAAAAAGCAAATTCTCTTCTCAGTGCTCAAATACCTCTTGCTCATTAATCTACTACACTGTTTATCGAACCATCCTTTAGATTCTACTTTTTTCCTACATTTTCTGTTCAAGTATTTTTCCATATTTCTTTGCATACTTCAAAATTCTTTAAGGAAGCAGCATGACCTTCTTAGTTATATTTTTGGTTTGCAAATTGACAGCCGCCTTGGCACTTAAGTTTGCATGTAGGGGATGAGAATCTCCTTATTTTTGGTGGGGGAGCTACAGAGCAATTCAGTTGTGAGGGAACAGGGTGACACGAGGGCTCACCTGCTGTGCTGGGTTGTGGTACTGGGGGTGCTGCTGTGCTGGTATAAAGCCACATTGGTCTGAAGAGAACACAGCACACTGAGGAAGAAACCCTGGTAATTGATGTTTTGGTTTAGGTTTTCTGTAGTAGTGTGGAATAGGAAAAGCAAACTGTTGGGAGACGTGAAATTGCTCCATGGATTGTGCCTTTCGTGTTACAAACTAAATCTTCTGTAAACACTGTGCTGAGAGGAGCAGGGACTTTTCACGTGTTGACAGAAACTGTGTGAGATTACTCTCTTGTTGAAGTATCTCTTAAAATATGTGTGGTGGCAGAAACCTCTAAACAGGTCAGAAATTTGAAGGAGCTGGAGACCAGATTTAATAGAACAAATGTGAAGTCCATAACATGCAAGATAAATGAATTACAGTGCGTTAATGATGATAAATCTTTGAATAGCAATTAGATCATGTAATTCAGACAGCACGTACTGAAAAGTAACATGATAAAGATGGCCATCTCCTCTGGGACACAGGAGAGATCCAGTTTACTGTATTTACATTGAATCCCATCATGAGTGAAAGGGAAATGACCGGGAGAAGATGGACACTTGACCCTGAACCAAAGGCGAGGGAAGATTAAGTTCTAAAAAGCTCCTCAGGACGATTACTGCAATGTGCCAGGCCTCCAGCTGATATGAAGCAATTCAGAGAAAAGGAGAGTGAGCAAGTGCCCTGCAAGGCTAAGGTGAGACCTTCGTCAGGGCTAATCTGATTTGGTTTATGATTTAAATATTACATTTATGTAAATATTTTCAAAGCTGTAATTAAGGAATTACAGTTGAGAGTTGTTTTCTTTGCTCTTCTGAACTTGTTCAGTCAAAATGAAGTCAGATCTGGGAAATGTGGCACGGGTTTATTTCCTCCAGAGATAATGAATCAAAAATGTTGCAGAGAAACCTCTTAGGTGTCAACTGAGATGGGAAGTGAAGGATGGAGGGGAAAAGAAAGTAGGTGGTTTTTTTATTTTATTTTCTTTGTGCAAACTGTCAAGGGCCAAAAACAAATGAGCAATTTCCCATAGCAGTGACTCATGTATTTCCCTCTGGAAAGAGGCTGGTTGTGGAGAAACATTCTGTGTAATTCCACACAGTTGCAACATACCGAAATGCCAGATGATAATCATGTGGCGACAGGAATGAAATTTAGGTTGGGATTACACCATTAATGTATGTGATGTACATATGATATTTACTTATCCCATAGGTTTAATGGAGAGGGGACGTGGACTTCCCAAGTCCTCTGTACTTTTTTTTTTCCTTCTTTTTTTTGTTCCCTCACTTGTTGCTTATTTGTGACTGCTATTTCTTTTGTCGTTGTGCAAGCTTTAACTTACATCAAAAGTCTGTGGCATAGGAAAAATTGTCATGTCAGTCTGTGACCTTGATGATGCCACATGAGGAGTAGCATGTGTTAAAACAAGAGTGATGACAGCGGCAAAAAAAAAAAATCTCCTGACAGTTTTACACTAAAATATTGCAGTCAATTGTAGTGATTTATAATGAAAGCACAAGCTGTTGGTTCTGTAATGTGAGGTAAACCAGTTCTGGGCAGCTGGGTGCTGGTAACAGAGAGAACAAGGAAGGTAGGTGCAGGATAGCAGTGCGGGGTGGTCAGAGGAAATGGATAAAATTAACTATTATCTGCAGGGAGCAGATAGCGGCAAAGTCAGAGGTGTCAGCACCACACAGCTGTAGGTGAGAGGAGAACAGGGGCTCCCTGAGGCAGCAGCAGCAAGCAACAAAGCTCCTGCCCTGGAAGCACAGCTGACACTTGCAGCCAGGCACCTGTTGCTGCAGTGCTACTTGCACGGGAGAATGTGTGTGGTAAGCGTTCTTGGTATCCATTACTCCATCCTTTCTGTTCTGGAAACAGCTTTCCCAGGCAGAAGTTGCAGGGTGAAATGAATAGACTTATTTTTAATTCTTTCTTCAAGGCTCGCTCTCTATACATATGTAATATTTAGAGATGGGATTTTTATGTAGTGGGTTTTAAAAACTGTTTTTTCTTAAGATAATGTGTAAGTTCTGAATAGATTGTTCCTGGCATTCTAGGCTGCAGGCTGTCTGGTCACTTCATCAAGTTTTGGATTGCGAGGTGTTGGAACATGATGCCGAAATGTTCTTTGCTGGTCCTTCTTTGTCAGCGCTTAATGATCCACCTGATTTGTAAATCTAATCTGAAAAAATTCATTATGTACCTAATGATACTAACAGCATCTACTTAATTTTCTTTCTTGGCCACTTCAATTATTTCTTATTAAACATATTGTTTAGCATTCCTAAGGCAACAAGTATGAAGTAATGCAATTTAAATGTGCCTATAGGTTTCCTTTTCATGGTAAAAGTAATATTTGCCCATACAATGAATGAGAGTGTGCTAGCCTTAATGGAAATAAAAAAAAAAAAACTCACAAGACTGCTATTTGTCATGCCTATTCAGTATTTCTCAGTAAGCTCCTCCAACTTTCCCTTATGCTGTGGGATGCTTTGGCCCAAAAAAGAACAGCGAGTAGTTAGAGCAGCAGATTAAAGTTAAAATCAGACAAATAATCCTATAATTAACCTTCTGAAGAGCACATGTCAGCATTTCTTCCATTAGCATACCTCTCTAGAACATGGACAGTATTTTTTCTCCTTTAGGGCATAATGAGGTATAGCTGACAGGGAAGTTAACAGTTATACTGATGGTTGCTGTAGAATTTCACTTATAGTTAAACTTCAAAGTGCTTTGATTGAGTGTGAGAAATGCTGCTGTGACCCCTGGCACTCTGACTCAGGCATGGTGACGAGGCACGGTGGAGTAGTCTTGTTCTTCCTTTCTGGAGTGCTTTGAATATTAGGATTTAAATAAAAGAAAGACATTGAGTAAGAAAAGGGGGATCAAGAGAAAGCTGCCCTTGTTGCTTGGCATTTTTGTTTGCAGGTTGGTTTGATTCAGTTCACTTTATCATCATCCGCTTTTGTACATCTATTTTAACTGTGTCAGCTGTTCTTTTTCAGAACTTTCTTCAATCATGGCAAAGCACCACGCAGGAGCAGAGGAGGTTTAACACTAGTGCGTTGACTGAATAGTTGTCTATCCTGATACTGGCATTCAGCTGCCCATGTGTTTAGTATTTACCTCCACTGCTGTAATGGGCAAGCTTAAAAATAACCCCTTTCCTTATCGGTAAACAGAACAGGGGACCCTGGTCTTGTTGCAGTTTTGTTAGTTTATAACTCTTGAACACAGTTAATGTTTTCTGTAAGCATCTGTAGTAACGGATTTGTGCCAAGCCTTTCACAGCAGCCAAAGCAGCATAACTGACATTTCACGATTGCTGAGTCCTTTCTATATCAGCCTCAGTTTTCACTTCCCAAAATTGGTGCTGGGGGTGGTGGTGGTGTGTGTTTGGTTATTTTCCTGACTTCTCAGCTTCTCCTTGTGCATTTGCTAAGAACTTCTGTACTGAAAAAAATAAATCAACCCGAAAGCAAAAATCAACCAAAACCAACCAGATCCTGACCTATTTAATCTGTCTTTGGAGGAATATGATTCTCATATTGTGCTAGGAAACCATAAAAAGGTTGTATGGATTCATTGCTTTGTTCTGAGCATCTGTCTTCACATGTGAAAAAATGCCATCCGTATATAAGAAGTTCGGAGTGTTCTATCCTCCTAGTTGCGCTCACAAGGTATTTACTAATAAAAGGGGATGTAGACAGAAAATTGATGGCCTAGGGAGCTCTGTGTGTTGGGGAGCTTGCAGTTGTGCTGCCAGGCTTACTGCAAATCGTGGGAGTCTGCTTGTAGGTGGTATCCCAGTATAGGATAAGATGCTGTGTTTGAGGTGATAATGTTCATAGCACATTATAGAATGTATGCATTCTGTATCTGCAGTTTGAAGGGCATATTTAGGGTTTTTTGCAGCTCTGGGCTATGGAACAGCTCAGCAATTATTAAAGGGCACATTTTCAGTGCTTGTTTAGATTTATTTAAAATATCACAGGGATACTTCTGCTGCATATTTGGGAAGTTTTGTTGGTTTCTGCTCAGGAGACACCTGTTCAAAAAACCCATAACATGAATCTGATGCTGTTTTTATCCCTGTGTTGCCCACAGTGTGAGAAGCCACAATCTTGACTTCTCCTTTTGCATGCAGCTTGTTTTCTCAGCACTGTATAGTAGTGTGGCAACTCACTGCTTAAGTGTTGCCTTTGGACTTGAACTTTTTCACAACCATGTTGGGGCCTGCCAGGAGGTGTAGGAGTGTTGTATTGTAGTGTCCAGCTGGATGGGAGTTGGAGAGGTACAGTGGTACTTTGCAATATTCATAAAGGTTTCTACTCCCAACCCTATTTTAGGCTAATAATTTCAATCTTTTTCAAAAAAAAAAAAAAAAAGCCACTCTTTAACAGCAGTACTTTCTCCCAGGGTTTATTTTATAAGTGTTTATTTGCATGGGAAAGTGTATCTGTTGGCAATATCCCTTATTCCTGCATGAGTTATTTCAAATTGCAGTGTAACCGTTAGGTATTGCATATGTGTGTGAGAAATACTAAATGAGAAATCAAGATATGAGCAAATTCAGGAAGGTAAAGTTAGGAGGGAAAGTTTTTGTTTGTTTTCTTACTGTATGTAATCATTCACTGTTCATTAATCACCACCTCTTTTTAAGCATTCTTAAGCTCATAACACAGAGAAGGTGCATTATATACACATTAGTATATATAATTATATATATAATTATATATATACATTAATATCCTTGATCATTAAGATAGTTTTGTTGTGGATTTTTTTTTGTTAGCAAGGATAAAACGCCTTTGTAAGCTTTATTTGACATTGGATTTAAAATTTTCTAGTTGCTAGTAAGAGTGTCTAAACTTGCACTGCACCAGGGCAGCTGAAGTCACTCTGCTCAGGCTGTAAGGGGTTTCTTGCCCCGGTGCTGAACTGGGTAAATCAGCCCAGACTGAATCCTGTGCTGCTGCTGGCCTATCTCTGGTTGTCACACCGGTTGAGAGCACTGCTGCTGTGTCAGCAAAGCAGAGAGTAACTGAAAAACTTTATTGTTAAAATAACAGGTGGGATTTTAATGATTAATATGTTAGTGATAATAAGTACTCCAGTTCCTTTGTAAAGAACTTGCTTGTGTATTTATTCCAGTAGGATATTCAATTCTATAATACTAATCTTCCTGGGAATCTAGTTGGAATGAGATAATCAGTTTATGAAGACTTAAAAGTCTCGGTCATCCTGTTTTCTAAACGTGGTACACATCACTTACAGACTTTAATAGTTTTCCATAATAATCAAAAGTATTGAGTTTGGTTTAGACATACCATGATAAGGAGCATGGAAACTATCAAGTTGCAGGTCTTTGTGATTTTTATTTATTTATATTTTTTGTGTGTGTGTGTGTGTCAGGGTTTGTTTCCCCACTGTTTGGTGGGAATTCCAGACAAGTGAGGAAAACTGTACAATGTTAAAGAAATGAAATGTATGCAAGCCACAGTTAGAGGCATGAAGAAATGAATGAAAATAGGAAAGTGTTAATTAAATATGTGCTTTTGCCTCTAAATCTGTACAAATCCTATAGTGCATTTGTGCCAACATGAATTCATGCAATTCTTGCAAGTATTTCTTACTAGAAAGAAGACAGGATTTTTGCCTGTAGGGATATAATAGAAGAAAATATCTGTGACTCCACTGGACATTTGTTTGTAAGCTTTACATTAAGTATTTGCTAAGGGTTAAAAAAAGCGCCTTAATCCTTTACTGTCAAGTGGGGTTGCAGTTGTCTAGGTAGAGCCAGCAGAGTCACATGAGGTTTCCTGCACCTTTCTGTGAAACATAGCCCGGATGGTGTGTGTGTGGGGGAGGGTGCTGGACTGCTTGGACTGTGCTGACCTAATATGGTTAAGTGATTTCCTATGTCGATTTAAAAAAAAAATAAAAAATTGGAGTGATGAGAAAGCAAAACCTGTTCTTCTGTGTATAAGACTCACTACCTGTTGTTAACAGCAGGTCCAGCAATAGTAGGTTGGAGGTCTTGGGTGGTTTTTGGATATGGAGCTGAGCAAGGAAAGAGGCTTAGAAGAGTAGAGAGCTTAAATAATTGGAGACTACATGGTGCATGTAGAAAGGAGTTTGAAGTGACAAAATCAAAGTGAGAAAGATCAAGCAAAGCCTGGGAATTTTCCCTGTCCCCATTACCAAGCTAATCGTAAATCTTTTTCTGGTTATGAGATGTTTTTCACTGTTTACACTTTATATTAAGGAAAAACCCCCAACACTCAATATTAGATAAAAGACCATTCTGTGATGACATATGGCTTCAATTTCAGTGTGCAGGTAGGGCTTTGGAGATGGTCAGAATCTGGTTCTGATCTTTGTGTGTGATGGAAACTGCTATTAAATAAATAACTGCATGTGCCCCTAGGTGCTCCTCTGATTCATTTTCAGAAATGCTAGAAAATACTAGCCATATTAGCATGTTTATGTAGTGTTGTTACGCAAAAAGCGTTTTCTACAAATACTGAATTTCTCAATCATGCTAATATCTGCATTTTAAGTCCTAAAAAAAGAAGAGGAAGAGGGGTGAAAGTACCTCATGAGTCACAAAGTCCGATCTTCAGCACTCCAAGGTAAGAGTGCAGTAGGGGCCAGGGAAGTCTCAGAGACATGTCAGTCCACCACTACACTGTGAGCTACAAAGTCTCCTGAACCTACAGAAAGCTGTTTACACCTGTAATAAGAGACCAGAAGCTGTAAGTGTAGCATATGGGGGATACTGGTGGTGGTGGGAGCATCACCAGCGCTTTGTTCTTCCAATAGCAGGGATTTTTTCAAGCGAAACTCCCTCTTGCTTCTAGCAAGCAGAGGTAGGTGAACCTGACTGTGCTCATTGTTCTCCCCTTCCCTCTTCACCCCTGACAAGGAGAGGAGAAATCCCTGCTGAATTGAAGGCAGTTAATCACTTCAACCTGGGTACATAGGCAGCACCCAAGGAGTGGTGATTTTCTGCTGTTCGCAGTATTGCTCAGCTGTAGGGGAAGAAGTGAACTCCTGGTTTATGAAGAAAACTGACCACTAAAAATCAGCTATGTGAACAAAGCAGTTTCAAAGAATGAGAAGACTGCTGTGGTGTTTCATCATAGGCAGCTTTTGGAGATCAGTTGAATGGTTAGTTGTACTGGTATTTTTCAATTTTATTTTTTCTCTTTAAATGTATTGACTGTGAATATGCTGTTTGCTAGCCAATGCTGGCTCCTACAGCGGGAGGAGGCTTTCCGTGGGAGGGAGGAGGTCCTAGTAGTGTGTGTACTTTGCTCAGGACTTTGGCACAGTTGGCCTGTAAAGGGGAATAGAGCCTTTCCTGGGCTTCGGATGTTCAACCGATTGCAAATCAGCACTGGGGAGACTGGGGGCATGTAAGTAGGGAGCTGAAAATCCTGCAGGGTTCAGACCTGCTAGGGCTTCGTCTGGCTTTGTTTTCTGGGTTTGAAACCAGGGAATTAGTGGACATGCTGAAACAAGTTTTCCTTGTCCTGCCTGCTCCTCTTCCAGGATAACTACCTCCTCTCTATACCTGTCAGCCATCTGCAGGCTCCTGCCAAGGAGACAGAGGTGTTTGCTTGATCGAGGCCTTAGTGAATCATCGTTAGAATGACAACATAAAACCTGTGACCTGCGTCCAGGCTCAGCTGAATCACCTCTGCAAGACTTTTCATTTGGAGTGACGGTTGTAATGGAGTTAAAGCTCTGTTTAACCTTATTTAAAATGTCCTCAGTATGTTCTTTTCCTGAAATGTGCTTGCTTTTCCTGTGTGGCTCAATTTCCCTGTTGGGGGGTTTCTTCTGGGGCTGGGTAGGAGGAAAGTGAAGCAAACGCTGACGTTGCGTAATGATCTTACAAACAAAATAATGCTTTTTTTGCTTTTCTTTTTAGGATGTGCCTTACAAAAATGTTGCTTGTCGTAATGCAAAAAGAAACAAAGCTTCTAAAGCTTTACTGAAGCCTACCTTAATTTGACTCTCACGGAAAAAAATGCTTTGCTGTATTGCTTTGTGCAGACTAATAAACCCTTTTGACTTGCAAATCTCTTGCCACTATGAATTGTCTTGTATTATGCAAATCTCCCTTTCAGTTATCCTTTTCTTATACCTTGATTTTGAATCTTTCCTTTAGATCATGGCTTGCATGACATTTTCTTTCTTTTCCTTTCTTTTTGCTGTTTGCAAAGACTCTTGGGAGGATTTGACAGATGTGGTGGAGCAATTGCGTGATGATACTGAAGGTGCGTGCCACACCAACATCTTTCAGCTATTATTTTCACTAATGATTGGCTTTTGCCTTACTATTTTGAGCCTGAGTGCAAAATACAGTTTTCCTTTCCAGTGCTAATAGCTGTGGCTTTCTGAACGTGTTTGTCTGGTTGAACCAGGTTGGCAGCCTGAACATGCTGTACTAGTTGCACTCTGTGCAGATGTTTGGTTTCTGTTAGTGTGTTAAAGAAAATGTCTTTGATCACTCAAGTGTATGTATTGCTCTTGCAATTGTATTAATTTACATTTAAAATGGATATTGTGAAAGCTTTTCTTCTAAATTTTGTCAGCCCCTTCATGGGTTCCATGTGATCAATTTTGGTTTCTAAATCTTACTAATCTCTTTTTTGAAAATATGTGCATACGATGTTGATTTTAAAAGTTTCAAAAATTTTGGGGTATTTTGGCTTCAAGTGGAGGTAGAAAAAGTGAATCAGCAAGGGGTTATTTTACTTAAATGAAATGCTGAGGCAATTATTTTTCTGAGCCTGACATAAACACAACTTGAAAGGTTGCAGCAATATATGGAAGCTAAACTAAAAAAATAATTTCAGAAATCACCCCAAAGTTTCAGATTTTCTGAAATATTTCTATTTATCAACTTGAGACTTTGCAAAACTGACTCTGAAGCTTGTGCTGCAAATTTTGATTAAAAAGTTGTGAAGTACTACATGAGAATTTGTAGTGCTTCTTACTTGGTTCTTAGAAATGGTGCAAGTGTGAAATAATTGAATCCTCAATTCAGCATGCACTCAAGTGAATTGGCAATTTGATGACTAAATACAACTGTTCCTGTTTGGGATGAACGGGTTTGCAGCACAAAAGGCTAATATACCTTTTGGAGACAAGGGAATTAGAAAGGAATTTGCCTTTTGTGGCTGAGAAGTTTAAGTGCTCATTGTTAGGAAGAATATAGATTTCAAAGTAGAAAGATGGTTAAGGGGTATTTATCTATACGGACTAAAGTATTTTAAATTGGAATCTCAAATTAGAAGCTAAAGCTAGGGTTCTTGATACCTAGAAGATTCATGAGCGTAAATTGTGTTATTCTCATACTGATAACCCCAAAGGAGTAAGGTCAGCAGATGTATTTTGGCTTTTTTTTCCAAATTATGCATTGAGAGTTTTCAAAGGCATTGTGAATTGCAGATCCCACAGTGGCTGCTTTCTTACCAGTGTTTTATTCCGTTTTGGTTCAATTCTGCCTGGTAGGATGATAACCAAAAGCTGCATTTGTTTCTTTATAGCACAGATAAGCAATTTAAACATGAAACTTGGTAAAGCAAAATGGTGAAATTAAGTGAAGGATGTTTATGTTATGGACTCAGGGTTAGAAATAGAGGGTAAAGTACAAGCAACGCCATCTGTCTTAAAATATGTGGTTGTGATTATTACTAAAATAATAACTGATAGTTAAGGATGGCAAAGTAATGCAACTAGGTTTGGGACTCACTTAGGAAAAGACTTCCAGAGCAAATAGTTTTAAGCATATTTCTGGCAGAAGAAAAAAGCAAAATCAGCCATGACATAGCAAAATATATTTTTATTTATATTTGGAAACCCAGATAGTAAAAATCTTTCTAAAGAAGGGGTGTTGTGCACAAAAATGAGTTTTGATGCATTAACTAAACCAATCTCTTGCTGGTCATCTTTCATGGATGGTGCCTTTCTTAATTGTTGTGCTTGGTTATGTGCCTGGGCTTCTGCCTGGTGGCCTCGTAAACATGGGAGGCTTCTTGCCAGCTGTGGGAGATGTTCTCTCACAACAGCTAATTCTGCTTCCCCAGCAGCTCTGGCCAGGGGCATATCCAAGGCAATCTTTAAGGAAAAAAAAAGGTTTGAGACTTCTTTTTTTCTGTAAAACATACAGATTTTTTGCATTTATTTTGTGGGTCTTGTCTGTTTGAGCTTGTGTCTTTGTTTCCCATGACCACCACCCTGTTCTGTTTTTTTTTAAATTCTTACATGATTGGTGTCGCGGGGAAACTGTCCTCCTTGGTGATCGATCAGAGACTGATGGATGCTTGATGTGGAGTGTGCTTTCCCCCTCAAAAGTCAACATGAAGGATGTAATAGCAAGAATAAACAAAGCACCCTTTAAAATTATCTGTGAAAATATTTATTCTCTTAAGAAATGCAGTTTCATTTTTGTAAGGTGGCATTAGTCCAGCTGCTTTCTGGTTTATCCACAATCCTTCAGAGTAGACAGGTTGAATATTGAATACAGAAGCAAAAAATTAGTAGATTAAAATGTATTTCTGTAGAAACAGACATGCTTCTGCTTTTCACTTGTGAATAGTCATGTCATTTTTATTTTCATCACTGCTTACCTTTAAAAGAGTATTTGCATGATATGCAAGACGTGTATCACCCTTGAGAATGGTAATCGGGCTTGCTGGAAGGCACATGAGGCATTTGAATGTAAGGGAATGTCAGGAAAGAGAAGCAGCTTAAAAAATACAGAATGATGTGGAACTCCAGTTTAAATGATGAAAGTCCTTAATTTATCTAGGGATGTGCTTTCCACATTTATTTGAAATTAGGAAATCATGAACACATGTATAATCTAAGCTGCTGGAACTAATGTCTTTCCTAATGTGAATTTGCTTAACAAACTCAGTGCACTGTAGATAGCTGGCTGATTTGTTTTGAAAGAAGTGTTTCATCGTTAATGTATTTTAGTTAATCTGAATACAGTATGAGCTGTTAGCAAGATGCCATTCTCTTCCATACACAGAAGCAGCCTTTCTGAATTTCAGATTGCTTTAAGTTTGTATTCTTGATCTAAGATGGATTCAGCACATTGATAACTTTGCTGAAATATAGTTGGCACTACTTGAGCAGATTTGTCCACATCTACAGTGTTTCATGACTCCCTGCATTTGTTCAAAGTTCTACATTTATTTTAGTTTCTTCTTAATTCTTTTGGTGTTACTCAGTATGAGGAGTGATAAAATTTATTGTCACCAGGTGAGATGTAATTAGACCACAATTTCAGTTTAACCCTTTGAAATCCAGTATTGCATTGACTTTTTCCTTGAATTTTAGGTTCCTAGGTACATATTTTACCTTTTAAACAAATTACAGGATTTCTGAGATTCTTGGATGCTTATGAAAATGTCTTCATGGAAGCTTCTCATGAACCGTTTGCTTTTCATGCTGTTAGCATATGAATGATTGTGGCTCTTCAGAAACCTGGGAGTTCAGTATTTTATGCAAAGAGTCAGATGAGCTGATTATTTTACCCTGTCATTCTAATGGGATGCAAGTCCAGTTTAATTTAGACCACTTAACATCCCACCTGGTTAGAAAACACATCTAATCCGTAGAAGCTACAATATTTAGATAGCAACGTCTCTTGAGAATTTAAGATTACTTCAGTTGAAATCCAAACCACATTGAAAGGCAGAGTTTAAGGGCCAAAATTTTATTTGTTAAGGTTTATAACATGGCATGTATAGTAAAACACAAGTAGAATTTTTGCAGTTGGAGACAGGAATAAAAAGCTGGAAGAATATACTGACTCCAACTCAGAATCTCAGTTGCACATCAAGGTCACACTTGTCAAAGCAGAACATGTCTGGGTTGACTAAAAGGCAGCCAGATAGTCTTACTGTACAAAAGTCATCTTTGCTTGCTTACCCTGCTTTTTTAGACCCAATTTTAAGGTGTGTGTGTTGCAGCACATATAACAATGGTATAAATTACTTAGGATGTCATTTTTTGAATATTCTTTGGGATTTTATCCACTTTCATCCTATATAACAGTTAATCATTTTGCAAGATGAGAATCTTGGCTAGGCTGCATTTACTAAGCACCATGGCTCACAACGGGCTAATGAAGCAGAGACCTTTAGTTAACGTGATGATAACTTTTTTCAGTTTTTTACACTGTGACCGCATATTCTACTCGTAAATGAAAGCACAGCCCTGCTTTTTCTTTTTTCCCTAAGTAATTTCACCAGCTCAGGTGTTCATTAGGTCTTAAATGTTGAGTCTAGTTGTCTTGAACATGTTTCAGATACCCCTCTGTTGTGCTTGTTTGCTTGTGTTTGTTTGGTTTTTTTTTAATTAGGGTCATATTGACCCCAGTTGGCACACAGCAGTCACAGCCTTCTCAGACTCATGGAAAACCATGCACCTTGCCTGAAAAAGTATACCTTTGACTTCAGTATAGGTCTGTGTGAGGCAGCAGTGCTCAGTAATCTTCAGAAGTGTGTATGGCTTCATGTGAGTATGTAATGGATAAGGACCCTAAGTCCAAGCAGTGTCCTTGTACTCTACCATAATTCAGATTAGCTAATAAGCATAGCCAGTAACATTTTCGATGCAGTTGTCTTGTATAGTTTCTTTAATTTTGCAGTAGCAATTGATTTGCCACCTAAGCAGAGTCCCTTTGGACACCTGCCTGGCTACCAGTGGGCTCAATGAGCTGCCTGGGCCACGAGTGCGTGACTGCTCTGTACTGTGGCAGTGCTTTGCTGCTTGGGGCAAGCTGCTGCTGAGCCTTGGCCACTGAGGAAACACCTTGATGAGGGGGAAGGGGAGGTCTCTGTATTTTCATGTATCTTTCTGTTCCCCTTCATAGGGAGGAAGAAAAAGAAGCTGTGATTATTACAAGGTTTTGGTCAAGTCTTAAAACTTTAGATGTGTTCAGGAGGCAAACACTAAGCTTTACTAAAGGGTCTGATCTCACCACTGAGACCAGTATGCAGTGTGTGTATACATCTGAGTTTTTCTTCAAAGCCTGGCTGAGCAAATAATCATGTTCAATCCAGACTTCACAAGTTATTTAAATGAAAAAAAAAAAAAAAAAAAGTATTTGTTTCTTTTACCACAGCACAATACTCTTTTGAGGATACAGATAAAAATTGTCTCAGATAATTCTAACCTACTAGTGGTTTCTGCTGCATTATCTGTCTTGGTCAGAAGCGTGGATGTACAGTGGATGGAGTGGTGCTATCAGAGTATTGAGGGAGTGGGTTGATGTTTTTTTACTGGATAACCTTGTTCTGAGCAGATTTTGAATCATGGTACCAAAGCAGAATTTTGTGACAATGTTGTCTGCAGTAGAAGCAAACACTAGTTATGGTCATATACTCTTAAAGGGCAACTGTGATGGTTGCTGTCATGGGTAGTGTTCATTAGTTTTATGCAGAAGTACACAGAAGAAAATATGTGGAACTTTTTTTAATTGCATGTACAAAAATTAGTTTTTGCAATCGTGTGTAATACTGCGTCTGACTCTTTTTTTTCCTGACTCTGCATTCCTAGTAATGGTGACTGTTAGCTGTGCTGCAAACCAAAAAATGGATTGTAAATCACAGAATAGGTAATCTGCTCAATGTACATGCCAAATCTATCAGCTTAAAATAGTAGTTCTTCAAAGGCAATAAAAATCACCCACTAAATTAAATTTTTCTACAGTGCAGCACTGCTATGAGAATTGCATTCCTAAATGAGTACTCTGAAGTTTTCTAAACTATGAAAATAAATGGTGAATGCCTAATCTCAGCCTTTTTATAAGATGTGACCCAAGAGAATCAGTGCTTGAAGAGTTTACAGATAGTAAAACAAAACTCTCTGGGGATTTTTGATCATTTTGTCCTTCAGCAGTAGAAGATTGGGTGGAGATGCAGGAACAACTGGACTTGTTTGCCACTTTTCTGAACAAGGCGGCATTTGTCCATGACAGCAGATGTGGCCTGGAGTGCAGCTAGGCTCGTGGCTGTCAACTGATGGCAACTCCAGCTGGCATTGCTTAGTGCTGTCTGTACCCTCCCCCTCTCCATCAGTCATCTTCCCTCCTTGAGCTGCTCAGTGCTGCCAGGATGGGTCCAGTGAAATTTAGAGGAGTCTTCTGATACTGCTTCATCCTGGAGAAGAAAAGGGATGAAACAGATGCAGCTGTGGTATCAGGTTTGAATAGTGACAGCTGCCCTCATGCATCACTTGTCCTATCCTGTGGATTTTTTCACAGCTCTCAGCGTTAATGATGTGTACTAGAGTGTTGTTAGCACTGTTGCCACAGTGTTTGGTCTGAATATTTCTTGGGTCGTCAGCAGCATCCCCGATAAAAGCTGCGTGTCCTCTGGCAGACAGGCCACCCAAAACTAAGCAGCAGTAACAAGACCTTACCAGCCTGTGTGCCTGCTAGCCTTGGAACCGTGAGAATCTGACCGTGGCGTGCTTCAGAGACAGATTGAGCAAATCCGCCTTTGTTCCCAGGTTTCTCAAATGCTCTCTTTTGACTTCCTTTCATAATTTCTCAGGTTCTTTGAGGATGTTTGTGTCTCCACATCAGTACTTGCTATTCGTCGCCCAACCCTGAGGTGCCTTTCAGTGTCTCCTTCTGTCTGGAGTCTCAATCACACAGTAACAATTGCTCTTCTTCTTGCCTATTTTGGATTCAGCCATAGGTTCCCAAAATCTAATCTTGCTCCTGTTGGCTACAGGCTGCTGGTCCCACTGTGCTTTTCAGCCTGCAGGAGATAGTGAAGATTGGGGGTGGGAACAATGTGATTTTTCATGATTCTATGGTCCTCTGAAGTTTTTTCCTTGCTCTCTTTTGGGTGGTGGGTGCTAACAAGATGCCTTATTGCAATGGCAGTACATTTGAGATGAAAAGGAGTTTGTATTTGAGCAGCTGGACTTGTCAGTATCAGTATCATGATGGATCAGGGTGATGACTTGCATCATCAGGACAAGTCCTATATTAGACTGCTGTAGTCTCAGAAGAATATACCCCTTGGCCTCTTCTGGCTAAGCTGTTGCATTTCAAACTGCAAGAAATCGTTCTTCACAGCTGTATTGGCAAGAGGATGAGAACTGTTAATAATCTAGACAGCTCAAGTCTGCCTGCCTAGTAGAGATTTGATATTTACTCAGTGGCAAACCTGCTGAATACTAACCCAGACTTCTGCAAGACTTCACTTAGGGACTGGATCCACTGAGGATGAGGGTTACAACTTTCCCTCCTTCACCATGAGAGATGTTTTTAGGAGGGACATAAGAATCTATCTCAGGTGTCTGTATGTTGAAGAGATGGAGCGTTCCAACAGGTGAAAAGAATTTAACAACCCAATGGTGGTGAGCATTGCTGGGTGGGTCTGAGTAGTGGTACTTCACAGAGCTGGCAAGAACAGCTGTTCTTCCACGGCTTAGATTCTAGATATTTTATGTCTTCTGTCATCAAACTTAGCTATATGCTTCCCTGCATTTTAAGTAGAAATATATTTCCTTTTGTTCTAATTGAAGGTTATCAGTCTCGTATTTATTTGCTTTACTTGTTTGCTGACTGCAAGCATGCTTTGTCAGTATAGCAGATAAAATGTGTACTCTGTGCTTAGATATGTAGTCTTAAATGTTCTCTGGTCATGTTTCTGCTGCAAGGATAGTAAATTCACTTGCGAAGGTGGTGAATTGGTTCAAGGGTCCATGGCTATTTACAGCAGCCCTAGAATAAATGTACTTTAGAGGTATGAAACTGGCTGTGCTTTCCACGCAGGGTCTAGATTGGAAAACAGATGTGTGTATTTCTTTCCTGCAACAAACAAATTTAAAGGTCTAAATATTTTTAATATGGTAGAAGAATATAGTCTTGGAAGATCTTTGCATGTTGGGGCTTAGAGCAAGCTGTCAGAGGAGCCACGAAGATCAGCTGCTTGTCAGTGCTAAAAAAACAGTAGTGTTGATAAAATGAAGAGAGATAGGTGGGAATTGGTTACATGTTACATCCAAGTTGAAAAAAAAAAATCATGAGAAGGAAAAATGCAAGACTGGATAGACACATGCATTGCTGGATTGAGTATAAGCAGAGTCACGGTTACTTTTAGATGAAAGAACAAATCACAAGTGAGGAATTCTTACCAGTTTGTAGTTGCTGGATGTAGCTGGGGATTTGAGTTGAAACAAGCGATGGTTGTAAAGTTCAGTTGTCAAGATGTAAAGCACAACATTAACAGCTGTCTTCAAACCTCTCTTTCTTGAAAATGTAAAGCTTTTGTACTTATTTGAAGTATTGAGGCATCCTTAATGTGATATGTAATCTATTCCCATATCATTGTGGCTTTGACCATTAAAACGCTGGTCAACTTTGATTTTACTCAACAAAATGACTAAAGATGGTGCCTCATATGAAACTGTCAGTGACCCTAAAATTGTGTCAAAGCTGAGGAACAAAAAGAGAGGGAGATAAGATATCTTACTGTATTAAAAATAGCTTTTGTTACTCAAGAGCACTTTTCTTCCTTTTTTTACAGATCCTAATTATCTCATGGCTAATGAACGTATGAACCTAATGAACATGGCAAAACTGAGTATCAAGGGGTTGATTGAATCTGCACTTAATCTGGGCAGGACGCTGGACTCCGACTATGCACCTCTTCAGCAGTTCTTTGTTGTGATGGAACATTGCCTTAAACATGGCTTGAAAGGTAACCTTGCTTGAGAGGAGTCTGCCTGGGCTGTTTGTCGTAGTGTAGGTGCGAGGAAGAGTGATCTTGTTTTAAAAAAATCTAGTTTTGTAATCTACAGTATGCTAAGGAGAGGCTGAGTGGGGTCACTGCTGACTTGACAGGCCATGGGAGGAGAAAAAATCTACTGAAGTTATAACACTGCAGGTGAAAAGTTCACAGTCGTTGCAGGTGCTTGCCATTTTTAAAACAGCTTTTCAGATGACTCAAGTATAATTAAGTGATCAGTGGTAAAATTAGCTCCTCAGCAACTCATGACTCCCTTTTTTTTCTGCGCTTCCTCATGTGTTAGGGATGCAACAGTCCTCTAGCTGGAAGAGGAACTGCAACACAGAGGTCCTTTCTCAATAGTTCTGTCAAAACTGAGAACTTTGCCTTTGTGCAGCTAATGTCTTGTAAGCTGCTTTCTAAAGTAGCAAGCAGGAGAATGTATTTAACTGTATAATAGAGTCACAGCTAAAATTGCCAAGTACCAGACTACTTTTCTTGATGTGCTCCCCTTGCGTGATAGTAGCTTGAGATGAAAAGCGAAGGATATTAAATGCCCTCTCAGCACCCATACATACATCCTTCTTCAGTAGTTGTGTTCAGCATTATGTGTGGAAGAAGTGGTTCCTGTACTGGGTACAGTAATGTTGTGCTAGGGAGAAGTGTTCATATTCTTCAGCTTCTTCCTTTATTCATTTGCTAGTGTCCCTACTGCTGTTCATAAGTTTGAAGTTAGAGTTCTCAGTCGTCTCACTGCTGCTGTGAAGTAGCAGTAAGAACTATGGACGGAGAAAACTAATTTTCAGCTTTAGTATGTAGGGGTCACTAAAAAGCTTTTCTGAAAGAGGAGAAGATGCATAGAGAAGCCCCTAGCAGCTATGGAGAAGGAGTGGGTTCAAAGTGGTGTGGTACTTTTCCTTGTAATGTGATGGTCAGTGAAAGAAAATTACTGTGCACAGATCAAGTGTAACTTTGGGACAGTGACAGCATCCTAGTAGAAATTTTGGCCTCTAGCAGTGAATCTAAGTTGATGGTTATCAATGGATGTTGTTGTTTTGGAATATTGGGGATGTATGGAATATCTTCTGGCATCTGTCTTGAGCTTCTGTTGCCTTGTTTGAATGATACCAGTAGTTTGCTACATTCAGGCATAAAAAAGTCATCTTTTGTACTTACCTGACAGCAGTCCCAGGAGAATCTTTCTGGCAGTTTTTGTCTACTATTCATTCACTTTTAACCATGTTTGAGAATGTGTTTAGTCAGCACAGGCCTAATAGGCTCATTTTATATCTTTTTCTAGCCAAAAAGACTTTTCTCGGGCAAAATAAGTCATTCTGGGGACCTCTAGAACTAGTAGAAAAACTTGTTCCTGAGGCTGCAGAGATTACAGCAAGTGTTAAGGATCTCCCAGGACTGAAGTAAGTACAGTCTTTTACTGCACGAGTACATAATATGTTCTTATTGTAAGAAGGATCCAGAAGAGAAGGAGGAGGAAACATAACCTTCAGGAATTCATCTGCCACCTTCTGCTGATAAAAGTGGCTCGTTGCTCTCTTACTCTTAATCAAGGATCTGCAGAAGGAGAGGAGAGGATATATTCTGTCAGTGTCAGCATGGGGTCTTATGGACAATAGCGCATTTATTACTAGCAAGTGTGATGATGTGTCTCAGGAATGGAAATGGCCTTTACTGACTCTATTTTTGAAGTCATACTGAAGAGGAAGGGAATTGGAAGGAAGGTCATGGCAGGTTAAATAGTTTTAAGGCTGATAGAGGTAATTTTTCTTCTAAATAAATTCAGGTAAACTTGTAAAGTTTGTGTAAGAGGGAAGCTTAGTTACCAAGTTGGAGAAGATACTAGCTTACATTAAGGAGAGGAGAAAAAAAAAACCTTCAAGCCTATATTGCTTTTAGAAATTTCATAGTCATTTCAGACATTGCATTCATGTGTGCTTATCCCATGCTAAAGAGAAACTGTAAAAAGCTTTCAGCCTGGGGAGTAGAAAAAAGATGTAAGGAAGCTTTTATATGAGCAGCGGGACTAAGGATTAGATCTTTGCTGAAGGAAGAGATGAGTAGGTTCGATAACAGTTTCTTTCAGGTTAGTATTTAGCAATGTGCATATGGACAAGCGCCTTTCCTGGAGATCTGTGCAGGACTCCTGGAACAGCTTACAGGACCCACGTGGAGTGCTAACAGTGTTGTGCCGGAGCTCCTGTTACCTTTTGCTGTTGTAAAAGAATATTTGAAACATCAAATAAATTGAAATAAAGAACAGTTTTAGAATAAGTTTCTAAACCCTGCATTCATACTAACCCTTGGGAAATCTCATGTTATGTATTAGGTCAAGAATGGGGAGTAAGGAAGATGACTTCCATGGGCTGTTGCTGCTTATACCAGTTAAGGTTAGAAAATAAAGTGCCTCACGTGCTGTTTGGTATAAGACAGCTAACTGACTTCTGGAGATGGAAGAGGAATGTCCTTGTAATCAAAATACTGCTCAGTGCGGGGGTTTTACACCTTCCTTTGGAGCATCTGGTACTGGCTTCTGGCCAGCATGCCAGGGTAGATCAGCCAGAGTTGTGATGCAGCATATCAGTTATCATAGTTTTAAAGCTGTGTCCTTCAGATTGCCAGGAGAAACAGAGGGGGAAGGACTGTGACTATAACCTGTTGCATCCTTTAAGTATGTTAATGAGCAAAACAGTTGAAGAGAACAATACTGAGTCTGTGTTTTCACTGTCCTTGTTTCTCAACCCAACTTAACACCTACCTGAAGGAGTGGCGCTTGGGCATCTGTGCTGAACTGAAGTATAGACATGTTATTCTGACTTGCTTTATGCAAAACTGGTTTTGAATTAGAAGGTGATGTGTTGGAGCAGCTGATCTCTGTCTATGTAGTAGCATCCAGCAGGGGTAAAGTCAAGGGACTATTTATAGTACAATGACAAATACGTAATTAGTTATGAGAGAAGCAGTAGCTGCTTACATAGACTTAGCTGTAACTATTTGCACTTAAATACCTTGTATTTCCCTGTTTTCATTAGTGCCAGCTCTGAGATGCAGAAACTTCAGGTAGAATGGGATTATTAGAGCTGTTCATGAATGTGCACTGCAGTATGTGTCTGTAACTGTTTTGTTTCTGACCTTTGTAGGACACCTGTGGGTAGAGGAAGAGCTTGGCTTCGCCTGGCTCTAATGCAGAAGAAACTTTCAGAATACATGAAAGCTTTGATTAACAGAAAAGATCTTCTCAGGTGAGCACTGAGCTTGCTTTTAGATTAGGTTAGGTTCACTTCTGCCCTGTTGTAAGATCTTTGACACCCAAATGGTAAAGTATGCCTGTACTTTTTTTGAGAAATGGTAACATTTGTGAAATGCAAAGCTTCCTCTAAGGGATAAAAATGTTTAGTATTCTTTTTAATTCAGAAGCTGTTATTTCTCCACTTTGTCTCGATTATCCATTAGAATATCACAAATTTTGGTTTCAAAGAGATGATTTGGGTGAAATGTACGTACAGAGAGGGTACAGCATTCTCTGTCTGTAAAATCTTGGCCCTTGATTTATTTCTGACTTTGTCACTTCATTACTATCTGACTTGAAACAAGTTATTTCACTCCTCTGTATCTCTTCATCCCACTCATAAAACAGCAATCATTTTGTAGTTTAATTGAAAGTCCATGGATTTGAACTACTGTGCCTGTGTAAAGCAGTAGGATTTAATAAATATGTTTGTGTTTCTTTAGTCAAACAAGTAGATGTTTGTTGGCTCTCCATATAAATCCATAGCTGACTTGGGGTTAGAAAGGAGAATTTGATATTGTACACTGGAGAATGTGGTGGTGGCTTGTGTTAATAGCAGTGTGTAATAGAGTAATAGAAGTGTGTTACTTAAACTCTGATATTAAGCCCTAGTCTTAAATCTTCAGTGTGCTGTACCGTTACTCAAGAATTGTGCTTACTTTCCACCACCTTTCAACAGTGAGGGACCAGGTCTCCTGCTTATTGGGTCTTTGCCTCACCTAAAGACTTACTGTGCTAAGAGGGGTTTGTTTAGTCAGAGCAGGAGTACGCTGATAGTATGTAGGAGTACGTTTCTGTGCAGACTATATGGCACTTGCTGGGTTTTTGTTAAGACTGAGCTTGCATTATATTGTTGTATGAAATAGCGGGGATCCCATACTAGTTGACAGCATCTGAGTTGACTTTTAAAGATGCAACACTTGTCTTCTCTTGCCATGCATCCTACAGTGAATTTTATGAGCCTAATGCACTGATGATGGAAGAAGAAGGTGCAATCATTGCTGGCCTCCTAGTAGGGTTGAATGTCATTGATGCAAACTTCTGCATGAAAGGAGAAGATCTGGACTCACAGGTACTGGGTATTCAGTTAATGTTTTTTTCTGCTCATTTAAATTGGAGGAGTTTTCAATTGTAGAGGACTTCCAACAACCAAGATACGGGTTTGTTACTATATGTAATAGAAGACTAATGTGAGTTTGTTACTATGGTTATGGTCTTCAGTTAGCTGGTGGTGCTGAGGTCAAAAACTCGGGATTTTGGTTTTCTCTTTGCTGTTATGCTATGCTGTGATCTGCATGCAGGTCACTGTGGAGTAAATGAAAAAGGAGGGAAAAAATGGGAAGGACTTAGCCAAAATGAGGGGAGAAATGGACAGAACTGTTAATTCGCTCATGCTGTGTGATGAGATCAGTGTAACTGTTAAACAAAATAAAATGAGCCTTCATGCACTTATGTTCCAGCTTGCATAAGCAGTGTATATGCAGATATGGTGATGGTAATGTTTTGTCCTTATGTCCTAAGAGTTGCTTGCCAATTCAGTGATTATCCTAGTATATTTTTGCTTGAAATATGCCCTGTTCTCACTAACTTCATATAGATTACTGGTATAACAAATCCTTGCCGTAATACAATAGGTACTGATGTTCTGAACTTTCACAACTACAGTGTTTGCTCTTAGAAGTGTTTAATGTAAGATGCAAATTTTTCTTTTCTAGGTTGGAGTTATTGATTTCTCAATGTATTTGAAAGATGGGAACAGCACGAAAGGCAGTGAAGGGTAGGTACACACATAATTCTCCTGCATCTTATCTCTTGGTAACTTGTATTCAAGTATTCTGGGTTGCCCTGCAAGCTGTTGTTTTTAATTAAAAAACTACTTAGACTGAATTGCTATTCTGTTATAAAACATAATATATAAATATGATACTGGAAATATTGGGAGGGAGCAGGGGAAATGGCAAGTCTCCCAGAAATCCTGTGTGTTCTTCCTTAACCGGTAATTGAAGATAAAAATATTTTTAAAGTGACCCTCTGCTGAATTAGGTCTGCCATTCTTTAAAAGCTTAGTAGCTTTCACCAGTTGTATGGCTAGCAGGGTAATAGTTGATTTTTGACACCATAACATCCTTTAAAAAAAAAAAAAAATTCTCCAATTGGAAAAGATCGTAACTGCAATAATAGCCTAAAGAACTTGTGCCAGCATACACAAATGAAGCTGTGCAACATTCAGAGCAAGTCGTTGAAAAATACAGTGTGGACATACTGGCATACGGATCAGGTGTTGCAGTTTTCCGAGGTTCTTCAAGAGTACTTCTCCCTTCTAAGGAAGTCCTGCTAGGTTAAGTTCAGGTATATATTTAATGATTATCCCTCAAGATCAGGTGTCTTGATTGCATTTATTTTATCTATAGTTTCATTTTCAGAACATCTTTAGTTAAGATTTCCTGCTGGAAGTGAACGCAAAAAGTGCATTTGTTGACAGTTTTCCTTGAACAGATTTTGGTGAGATGGCTCTTGCCAAGTATAAATGTAGTGCAAACCCATTTTTTTTCCTTTGAAATACTGTACTGTCCTCTTTGAAATATTGTCTGCCTTAATCATTCTTGTTTGTGTATCACAAAATGCCTGAATGTCATCCAGGTGAATGTAGCAGCTTCTGAGAAGTCAGGGGACAGTGACTGTGATTATAAAGGCATAGACTGTAACTCAGCTTTGCTATTTGATATACATCACATAGACTGAGACCTAGGGTATTGGTGCTGTGCTGATATGAGGGCTGTATTGCCATGTTTCCTCTTAGACCTTTAGTGGTGTCTCTTAGTTCTTTGAATCCAAATGCTTGAGCTGAATTCTTTTATTTTTTTTCCCAGAGATGGTCAGATAACTGCTATTTTGGACCAGAAGAACTATGTAGAAGAACTCAATAGACATTTAAGGTGAGACATGTCTTATTTATTCTTTATTATATAGTAGGAGAAAACAGAAAACAGGATTTAAAAAAAAGAAGGAATTACTATAAGGTTTTTTTCTCTTCAACAGTGCGACAGTAAACAACCTACAGGCCAAGGTGGATGCCTTAGAAAAATCCAACACTAAACTGACTGAGGAGGTAAGTGTAATAATAGAAAATGATTTGATGTTTTGGCCTTTTGGAATTGAGGATTAAAAAGGTAAGGGAGGAGTTACCTTCAGATTTCTGATATACATAATGATGAGTGTTTAATGATGGAACTGGAATAACTGACCTGCCAAGGGATTATATTGGCTGTTGCTACTAACTAAGCATGAGGTGGAAAAACAGCTGAATGTTTATGTTAAAAACCAAAAGCTGCTGAACACACTTTATCCCTCTGAACTTTGAGTACTTTCTGATTTTTGGAAAATGCTTTAGAATAAATTGTATGGTGGGTGTGATTTTTCAAATGCCATACAACTGATGTAGGTTATGAGATGTCCAGACATGACAAAGAGATTTTAAAATGTCTATTTATTTTGACAGGTGCAGAAGTTTAATACAGTGTAGAGATAGAAATCGAAATGTTTCAATAACTTTTTCTCTAGCCTGTCACAATTTGAAAAAAATAAAAAAAGAAAAATTATAGATAAAACATTGTTCAGTCTGAGCGTAAAAAATGGTTGGTATGTGAGTCATAAGTATAGCCTGTGTTTTAAAATTGTTCTTGCAGTTCATTAGTCACAGCATAAATATAATAAAATCTTTTGGGGTCAGTTCCCTGACAAATGGGTGATAGTAAGTCTCATCCTAATGGTTTTACAGTATCTCTGTCCGCATGCCACTTAGCAGAATGATTTAGATTGCGATGGCTCAGTACTCTTGCAGTACAAATATGAAATGGAAATTCTTTTTTGTTTGTTCACCCTCATTAAAGGAGGTCTGTATGTCTGGTTATTGAACATTTACTCTAATGGATGTATTCCAAATGATGAGAAGCTTTAGTAGTGGAAATTAGTGTATCCACTCTTGCAATTAAGGCATAAGAAATGTTCTTATGTTTAAAATATTTTTTTAACTTTAAAAAGGTGGTCTGCAGTAGAGGCTGCATTTCTCAATGCTACTATAGTAAGTGGCTTTTGGTTTGTTAGCTGCAGAGTGCAAGTGCTGTGCCCATTAGACATGGTACCCACGAGATGAGCTGCAATGTTGACTGAAATACTTTTTGATTTCTAATAATGTGCTTGCTTGTATCTTAGTGAAGTCTGCATGCTGTTCAGAGGAAGAATTTGCATGGCACTGGAACACACTGTGCCAACCAGCGCTATTTGCAGGGCGTAGTTCATGAACTGCATCACATATCACATCAGTTTGTGTATTTGGCTTGAGCTGTACCAAAGACTCACACTTTTATCAGGGTAATTTCTACTGGAGGATGTCACTTAATAACATTGCTGATCTCTTGGAATGTCACTGAGATTTTCTTGTGTGCAAGGCTTATATCAGTTATGATTTACAAAGCCAGAAAAACTTTCCTGAGGTTATTTTGGCCTTTGACCACACACTGAAAGGTCTGTTAGTCTGTGGTGCTGCCTTCACTTAATGTCTTGTAAGGCCAGAATGTGCTACTGACCCTCCGTTTCCAGCCAAACCTTCTTCCTCTGATGAGGCTCTCATCATGCTTCTCCCGCCCAAATGCTTGAGCATCTACCTAGCAGTGTACCCAAACTACTTCAGCTTTAGCAAAGCCACACAAGTATTTCCTCTCTTATATTTCAGTTGCTAGAAGTCACCAAAACTTAGCTGTCATGTGCTCACATTTTCCCGTTTTATCATCTTCGCTAAGGGAGGGGAAACAGAGTGAGGATTTCTGTTGAGTTGCGCTAACCACATGTTACACTGGGTCTAGCAGGTAGAGACCTGAATAAGTCAATAACTTTACTGAAAGACAGGAACCAAAATAGGTTGCAAAGTCTTTTTCAGCTGATACTGGAAATCCGTCATGCTGGCACTAACTGATGCTATTTCAGATGTTTTTTCTTCATGGTAGAGGCCAAGTTGTCTTTTGTCACTCCAAATATTTTTTTTTTTCTTGCTTTGAATGTAAAAAAAAGAGTACAGAAAATGTGTCTAGAGAGGGGAAAAAAAAAGGTCAAGTATGGTTTTGATGTGTTACTGTTCTGTTTTGTTCACAGCTTGCGGTTGCAAACAACAGGATTATTACACTGCAAGAAGAGATGGAACGGGTTAAAGAAGAAAGTTCTTACATCTTAGAGTCCAATCGTAAGGTTGGTGGCTGTGTGCAAATGATTACTGAACTTTCTGGACAGTCCCAGCCCAAATTAATTCAAGAAGTCAGTGTTTGGAAGAGGCTTTATTTCCTTATGTATCTCGCACAAAAACTGGAATAGAGAAGAGTGACTCCAGGTGGGTTCCTCTGCAGAGGGTAGCAGGTGGACCCTGACCACGGTAAATCCTGCCTGGCCGCAGCTGATGAAACTGTGAGCATGTAGAGAGCCGAGAGCTAACACAGCATGTTCCTGGCTTGCTGGGTGGAGGTGTCAAAAGGGACAGGAGGAAGGATGATTTTCTGAGGGGGCAGCAGAAAAATTTGGACGTAGGAGTTCTGTCTTTTTGGCCTGAAAGGCTACCCTTTTTGGAATCAAGGGGCAGGATCTGTAATCTTTTCTTTGTTGACTTATTGGAAGTGCTAGTAACTGGTTTAGTTATAAAACCTGCAAGATCTTTTTCTGAGGTTTCGTAACCGTACTTGGTATATTGTTAAAGTTATGAAAACCATCTGTCCTTTTAATTCATATCCTTTGAAGTGCACTGAGCACTTGGTGAAACAGGGAGATGGAGTAATTTCACATGGAAGCTGCATGCTGCATTAACTGAATGGAGCTCTGAGTTTTGATAGTGGCAGAATTTCTTCTTGAAGTGGTGGGAAAAGCAAATAATCAGCAAATGTGAGGGCTAGTAGTATATAATGACAAGTTAATTGGGTGTCTTCACTAACTTAGGTCACTAAAGACAGAACTGCTGATGGACATGCACTGACTGAGGCACGGAAACAGTTAAAGGAGGAGACTCAGCTGCGACTGGTAAGGATTGTGTGAGCTTGGAGCTCCCTACAAATGGCTTTTGATGTTGTAACTCCATGTCAGACAATCACTTTTGAAAATGCTTGGCCAGGGCATTTTTTTCATTCTTGCCAGCCTGCTTCAGCCTGATCCAAGACAGTCTTGTCTGAAGCAATATTAATTTTCTAGCTCTGTTGATCAGTTTGAGGTCTGTTTCTCAAAATGAGCAGTTCACTTGCATTTCTAGGTTTGCATATTCCCCCTTGCTGAGTAAAGGATATTGCCACTATCTGAATTGCTATTCAGTATCGTGGGTTCAGCTGGTGGGGAGGAAAATGCCTGAGCCAAAGGTTTTTAAGAACTAAAGTCTGCCAGCTTTTCACTCGTCCCCTCCATCAGAAAGATGGGCCTATGTAGTACTTTTTGATTCTTTGCTAGTAATGCTGTTTAAGTTAATGTTTAATATTGGACTGAATATGTGGATTTGTTGTCCTTAATTGTCTTTGATGGGTCAGATCTGTAACTGTGATGCTGTGGCCAATGCAGCACCCTTCTAGGTAGTGACTGCATTGGCAGGAGCACCAGTTCAGGGTGGTTACCTCATGGAAAGCTGACTGGTAATGGTGACTGATCTGTATGTTCCAGGATGTGGAGAAAGAGCTGGAGGTGCAGATTGGGATGCGACAGGAGATGGAGCTAGCCATGAAGATGCTGGAGAAAGATGTTTGCGAGAAGCAAGATGCGCTGGTGGCACTCAGACAGCAACTGGATGATCTCAGAGCCCTAAAGCATGAACTGTCCTTCAAGCTGCAGGTAGGGAAATAATTAAATCAAATGCAGTGAATTCCAGATAAAAGTGATATCTCTTGTTCTTTTTTCCCTGCTATCTATCTAAAAGGTGCTAGGTGTGGAAGAGTTACAGGGTGTATAGCATACTTCTGTCTCACTGGAAGAAAGCTATAGTACATGAACAGTTGTATGTGATGGAGGTTAAAGGAAAATGCAGTTTCTTCTGAAGAAAGACTCATGATGATCCAGAAATGTGTGTGTGTGTGAGCGGGAAAAGCATCTTCTACATTTTTGTGGTATAAAAACTGAGCTGTGGTAGCTTCTGTTCAAGTACAATCTGGTATTTGAAGGTGTGTGGTGTAATCGCATGCATTACTGTGTGAAGACAGAAGCAGACTCTTAAGATGAAGAGCACACAAAGAAATCCTAAAATAAACTTTAGAACAGGAAAGAGTTGCTTCTGTGTAAAACAGTTGAATGATATTAGCAAGTACTGCATTAATATACATTACACAGATAGCTTCAGTGATTATGGTATTGCCCTTTTGTGGGGTCCAGAGGTAGCCGACATCTTTATGGTAAGATGTTTGTCCTTGCAATACTGAAATACTGACCTAGCATTTGCTTTTTGAGCACCTTTTCCTGCCTCTGGTTTCTGCCCCTTTCGTTTCATGTGCCACGTGATTTATCATGGCTTATTTTGGTTTTACTACTACTAAAAAACCCCACAATGCTGTTTTTTCCAGAGTTCAGACATGGGAGTGAAACAGAAGAGTGAATTAAACAGTCGTTTGGAAGAAAAAACAAATCAGATGGCTGCCACCATCAAACAGCTTGAACAAAGGTAAAAAATGGAACTTTTACAGTTATAAAATCATGTGTGTATTCTAGGGGTAGTGTCCCACTGACCCTGAATGGACCAGGCGGGAGTCTGTGTGCTCTGCTTAGTCACTGCTCAACAGAGAGAGTGCTCTAATTCTGTGAGATGCTGTTAGGAGAAATGTTTTGCATTCTCAGGAGGGCTTCCATTAGAAAATAATATACTACTAAACCATTAATTACCATAACAGCTTCATTTATCTACGCCAGCTGCACTTCTGTATGCTATCCAGTCATTACAAGGCAATTACTCTGATAGCACTGATAAAAAAGATGTAAATATGAACCTAGAGAAGTGCTTGACTGTTAATGACAGTATTACAGTGCAGCAGAGGCTAGGCATAGAGGTGCTTGGTTACTCCAGATCTCTCTGGTACTTTGAGGGAGGTGAGCCTGAAAAATATTCTTATGTGAAAGTAAATGGAGGAGGATGAGAGGGGAGCCTGGCTGTTGCTCGAAGTTGGTAAACATAGCCCATAGGTATAATACCCATTTGGACTAGGACAAGTTTCATCGTAATGACTATGTGGCTCTCATGTTACAAACCTTCACGAAATTAGGAGGGCCTTGGCATTGAAGTCAGATTGATTTGAGAAGGAGCAGTGCTCTTATTTCCCTTTTGTCTTGTTCTTGAAGCCAGGCTTTGCAGTGGTTTGGCCAGCAGGTCACAGCTTCAGTCTCTGCAAATCGCCCTGTCACACTAGCTCAGAGAAAATCAGGGGAAAGCGAAGCTCTCAAGGTCACGTATTGCCTGGGACTTACTTAATGAGTAGAGCATTGCGCTAAATTAAAGCTCTCATTTTAGGGTTTTTATTGAGTATGATTCTCTATAAAAAAGGTCATTTTGTTTGTAGGAAATTTGTATTTTAAAATGTTTTATGATATCTGCTCAGCTAATTGGTTTGCTCTTTTTCTCTTGCTGTTGTTATTTTTTCATTTTCTCATCCTCCTCATTCTGACTTACTTATACAGTGAAAAGGATTTGGTGAAACAGGCAAAAACCTTAAATAGTGCAGCAAACAAACTGATCCAGAAGCATCATTAGATATTTTTATGTCTGGTCACCTCACAGCTCTGACATCAGAACTCATTTATGAGGGGAGAACTTGAGAATTGCTAAAAACAACTGCTAAAATGTTAATTGTCACCTAAAATTGATTTGGAATTTGCTGAATTTTTAAAATCAGTGAGTTTTTCTTCAGAGATGTAGAGTCGGGTATAAAAATCCCTAACTTTGCCATTTAAATTGTGTTAAAGTACCAATGAGTTGGCCAATAAACACACCAGAAAAGCATAAGGAATGGAAGATATGTGGCTCTGTACATCCCGGTGATGCATACTGTATACAGCAGCACAAGTCTTCAGCATTTATGGATACTAGGTGCATTGGTCAAGCCAACATCAGATTGGCCAGCTCTGGAAAGTCAACTAGTTTTCTGTGTTACCCTTTTTGTGAAGTAGACGAAAAAAATGCATCCCTGGAAGTTGTTGAAAGTAGTTGTGTGCGTACCCCAAAGCCGTTACCCATTCACTTCTGTTCTGTGGGTTCAGTCCCAAGTCCAAGACAAAATGGGTGCGACTCGATAGCTCATCACCGTGAAGACCAGCCCTCTTGTAACCGAGACTGCTTGCAATGATTTTGCCTTAGTGACTTGGTGGGAGGGTGGGGACTTATCCTTATTCCTTTAAACTTCATGTGTCCAGAATTAGTAGCTAGGTGTCTTAGAGTAACATGATAGAGTGGTAAGTTCAGTGAAAACCTCCTTATCTTTGCATTGCCTTCTACCTCTGCCATGAATCCCTTTAGACATATATTGGTGGTCCTTACTGACCAAAGGAAGCTGAGGAGAGTTGTTTTGGTAGGTCTCTCCACTTCCTAGAAAGGGAAGTTACACCTTTTACAAAAAAATTACTGATCTTATACTCTAGTGTTTAAAAGAAACAAAAAATTGAAAAAAAAAAAAAAAAAAAAAAAAAGAACAAAATGTGCAGTGGTAGGGAGTGGAAATGGTAATTTGGTACTTGACCATTCCTTGTCTGAGTAGTTAGTGGTTTAAAAGGAAGAGCTGCCTTTTACTCTTACACTTCTTTAATTTGCTTCTGAGTTTCTGTTGCTCGATACAAATGGAATTTGCTAAGAAGAACAGCTAAAGCTTGGAAACAGCTCTCAATAGGAAATATAATTGCCCATTTAACACCGCAGCACAAAACTTTTAAGTAACTGCAGCTTGGACTATTATAAATGAATATCTTCTTCCCTGTGGCCGCAGAAGTTCACCATGCTGGCCTGTCACAGGATTTAGGTTCTAAGTGCTCCTTTTTTTTCTTTCAAGAAGGTCACATTTGGGCGTTTTCTGTGTTGAATAAGGGGTTTTTTGCTCTGGTGAGATGCCTGTAAAAATTCTTTGGTGCCAGTTCTCCCTTTGTCCTGTGGGATAGTGCTCCCTGGGGCAGTGGGTGGCAAATGTGACCAAAATGCAGCTGGGGAGAGAATACCTGTTGATTCTCACTAGGTACATTTAAAAATCTGTGAGGCTCAGCCTAGTCCTCCTGTACGCAAGCGTGTACCACTGCTTAGCTTGGTTAGTTAACTCCCACACACAAGCAGACTTGGAGACCCTTATTAAATCTTTACGCCGATGCCCAAGTCGCGTGCTTGAAAGTGTAAACTTAACCTTCAGTAACCTTCTATTAGAAACTCCTTTTAACTACCTGGAGAAAATAATAAAAAGGTGGAAGCTTTCATCAGGGTATCCACATAGCTAGTTAAAACAGTTAACTCCCCTGCTCCTCCCCAGATTTCTTCTGTAGAAACGGGGTTGGGCTGGTTTTGTTTGCTGTCACAGTAACACTAAAATAAGACAGAATTAAGGATCTGGCCATTTCTGATGTCTGGCCCAAAGTGGAAATGCTTTGGTGTATTAATGCCTGGGCGCTTGAGCCAGTGTGTCAGTCCATGGAAGAGACCAGGAAAATGCACTAATTCTCAATAGAGTAGCTAACCTATGTTGCAAGTTCCAGTTACATGTGTAAAGCTGAAATGTAACGTACATTAAAATCAAATTTGACTTAAAATTCTGTGTACTTGAGGTTTGCTTTGAATCTGGATAAAAGTGATGTTTTATGTTTTTCATCTAATGGCTGTAAACTGTAGTAATAGAATAAAAACTATTGAAAATCAGAGCTTCTGCCTGGTTCACCTACATTTTGCTTTTCTTTAAAAATTTTTCCTCCTTTCCATTGTTTTTACCATTCCTTTTTTTTGGCTTTACCTTTTCACTGGGTTTTTATTTGTTGGTTAAACTCGGTCTTCCTCCCCACCATGGCTTTTGTTTTTTATCACAAGTTCATGTGGCTCAAATCCAGATTGCGACAGGCAGAGAAGGACCGTCAGTTGGCCCAGCAGGACAACCGTCTCTTCAAGCAGGAGTTTGGGGACAAAATCAACAGCCTCCAGCTAGAAGTGGAAGAGCTCTCCAGGCAGCGGTGAAGAGATCCTTTTCTAATCTATTTTCTGGGCTGTTCTTACTGTGTCTGGTAGAAAGCAGGCAGGACTATTGCAAAAGGAAGTAGGGGTTGGAGGGAGAGAGGGACAAGTGGCATGTTAGATGCCAGGCAGTCATTAACTCTGGGGAGGTGCAGTGATCTGTGAGACAGCAAATCTTTTAACATGCGTGTCTTTAAAATTACAACTTGAAAAACTGGATTGGAAGAAAATGCAAAAGAACTATGTGGTCAGCAGAAACCACCAGCAAAAGCACAAATCTTATGTGGCAGTGGAGTATCAGAAGCAAGTTGCAGAATATCTCAAGTGGAAATGAAATGTCAGGATATATTTCTGAATGTGCAAACATCCATGGGGGCTTTCTGCACTGTGGTTAGATTTGTCAGGCATCTGCCAATAACAATCTCGCTTGAAAACAGGCAGTGCTAGAGTTGCAGGAGGATGGGGATCCCCACAAGCTGCAAAGCCTGTTTGGGACACTGGGTAGATCCCCAGTCTGTGCTGAGTTAGAGCTGCAGGTTAGCCTGCTCTAGGGAATGAGTGTTAGCTAGATGTGTGCTTCAAAGTGCAGTCGGGTCTCTGATGGGCAACACAGACCTCTCCAAAGTCAAGTGTTGCATCAGACTTTCCACTGTAATAGCATAATTTGGAATTCAAAGCTAACACTAAAAGCAATTTGCTGCTCATTGTCAGGGATATAGTAGTGAAGTCTTTGCATCGAGCTAACACTGAAGAGTCTGGAGCAAGGGAAGCAATCGTGGTTGTCAGTCTGACAAACAGTGCTGGGAATTTATTTTTTTTCCAGTTGAAACTGGTCTCATTTTTGCTGGGAGGCGACCAAAATGTTGGAAGCCAAATGTAGAGAACTTTGCAAAAGCTATCATATTTTCCCCTGCAGTGTCATCGGTTTACCAGTATCAGGAAAACAGAGAAATCTTCTTATCTTAAAATAGAAGAGCATCTCTTCTGTAGCCATGACACATCTTTGTTGCAAGGTCACTGGAATGAATTGTGTGGAAGCATTGCTGGGTGGGTTGGTTTTTTTTGTTTTTTTTTTTCCTTCTTGTCCCTTCCTGGCACAGCTTTTTGTTTCCTTTTTGAAAAAGTTACAGAGGCTTCCCAGAAAACCAGCAAATGGCTTTTGTCAGAAATTCATGCGAGGTTCTGGGTGTACATGGGTGGGCTTAGCAGCGTTCTCAGGTATAAAGGGAGAATACATCTTCTCTGTGTATGCACCTTACACTGAGTCAGTTTGACTCAGTGTAGCTACTGGCAGAGGACATTTGCAAATCGGTCTGTTTTTGCATCAGTTGGACTTGCTCCGATTTCTTCCTCACTCAAGCTAAATCAAGATGACAGTATGAAAATGATTGAGTCTCCTTTACTGGGAGGCTGTACTGCTTAATTTAATTGAGTTTCTAAAGCAGTGAGTATTGGAGGGTGCCGCAGTGGATTGTGGGCAGTCTTGCTTGAATTATATTCCTTTAAGAGGAAATGGGACTTTTTGTGTTTGTGGTGGTGCTGGCTTTAAATCAAGTTGTAAACAAGGATTTCATTGGTTGGTTTTTAAATGTCAACATGGACAAGTATTAATTTCTGGATCTAAGTCTCCACCAGCTTCACTCACTTCAGTTAGGCTACATAATTGATGAGGCTGTAGTCATAATGAGTTATTTTAAAAAGCTGTTGGAGCAGCGTGGAGACTAACAAGGGTAATAATGGATAATGCTGGTTTTAATAGCAATGAGGATTCTGAATGTTTTATAGTACAAGTCTTCCCACTACTTTTACCGGTAGATACTCAGTTTCTATGCTTTAATTTTGGAGCAGGGGTCATTTCCTACGGCAGCTAACGTATTTTCCTTGTAATAATTACAGAAAATGGTGTTTCTAGTGCTTCAGTCCCTGATGGTCTATGTGCTTGAGGCTGTTGCGTGCAGGCAGGCTACAGGCATGGAGGCATTGAGCTTTCTGGTGGCCCAGAGTAAAGGCTCTGTGACCCACAGCTCGGTTTAGAGCCGTGCTTCTCTTCAGCCTGCTTCAGACTGCGTCAGGGACCTCAGATGTGCTTGTTCATCTGTCCTTGACCCGCTGATTAGTTTTCCTCCTGAATGTGAATGTGCTGTGCTCAGCCATGTCTCTGTTCCCTCTGGCCCGAGGGGGGAGGGACTGACACTGGCAGATCAGCAGCCCAGCTGCTTAGCAGTCTTGAAGGAGCATGTGTCTTCCCTTCTTGATGGGTGAGGCTGGACCAGGGAGCTGCCTGAGATCTGTAGAAAAGTGTATGTGTCCTGTATCAGCCCGCTGGACTCACCTCTCCTATTCAAGCTCCTGCACTGACCTGCTCATGTGCTGTTGCTCAGCCAAGGTCAAGAGCAGAGCAGGCTGCAGAGTGCTCCCAGCAAGGAAGCCCTCAGCCCCAGTCCTTGGTTGCTCCATGAAGACCAAGCCCCACTTTGAGGTGAGCTGTCAGAAGAATTCCCACAGTTCTCAGGGAGGAACAGCCCCTCCATCCTGTACGGACAGCTTTGGGAAATGGTCGTGGATGTTGGCTTTGGTTTCAGAGCCTGTCTTGTAGCAGTTGACATGCTGAAGAATGTCTTTTTGAATAGGGCACTGATCAACAGTTCTGCAATAGATGAATAAATAAGTATTTTTTGAGGACTTGCAGATGTAGTCAACAGGTTTACTTCCTGCAAAATCATGCTAGAATTAGATTAAGAACTTTTAGATTTTTCCATCCTGACATATTACGGCTTAACACACTGCAAGACAACTTTTTAAAAGAGGCAGTTTTCAGCTCCTGAGCTGGGGTTCAATTGTTTTAGTGTAAAGAGAGGGTTAAACAGCTCAGCTCTCAATGTCAAGTGTTACAAAACCAAAGCTTTTATTCACAATTCCACCTTGATACTCTAGGAGCCACCTTGAACTGGAACTGAAGCGAGAAAGAGACAGATGGTCACACAGTCACCAGCGCAGCCAAGAGAACAAAAAAGGTGCAAAGAATTGGCTAAGACAGGTAATACGACTTTTATTCTTGGCTTATGTTTGAATCATAGTCTCATTTTGCTCTTTTGATTTTCCTGAGCTTTATTAGGCAATAAACATGTATTGTTAGTGTGCCACAACAAAATGAGCTTTAGAACATTTTTTACACATATTAAGTGGGTAGTTTATTGAATTGAGCATCACAAAAATATTGCAAGCATTATGCTTCATTGCAGAACACTGGTTTCCTGTTCCAAGCTGGGTACCTGACAAAATCTTGACAGTGATTGTAGTTTTCCTTCACTAGTTTAATAAAAGCAACTGTAATACAGCAGGAGAGGTGCTGTACACATTCCATCTTATGAAGAGCAAACTTGTTTGTCTTTATTTTTTGCATCATAATAATGGAAATTCTCCTGAACCAGGTAAATAGTAAAACTTGGAAGACAAAATTACCTCTTCAGGGCATCACAGATCACTTTGTGTTCTTTTGTGCTGTGCATTAGTAAGTCAGTGTTTTTTAAAGCAAAACGCAGTGTTCATCTTGAGAGTAAAACTCAGTCCCCAAGTGAGACTCCCTTTTTAGCAGTAAATTTGCCTTTGAAAGTGAAAATCTGCTCTGCAGCTTTTTCTGTAAACCGAAACAGACTCTTTTGCCGGGAATTGGCAGTAAAACAGTTGTTTTGGAGAACAAAACTTTTAACTATGAGAACTGTGAATTGAGGTTGTTTTAGCAGTTCTCGTATGTGCTGCTGCACTTAGGAGTTGCCTTCAATGGGCTCCCCTGGGCTGCTTGAATAACTCAGTTTTTTTGGTTTTTAACCAACATTATACACATCATTTCAGTGAAGTTATTTATGCATCATGAGTCATTTATCAAAAAGTCATGTTTGCTGTAGCAGAACAGTCATAATTCAGTAGAAGGAATCAGAAACTTAAGTGTGATGCAGTTGGCCAGGAAAAATGAAAACAAAAAACCCCCATACCCAAAACTGGGTAGTCTGATCTTTAAAGCAGAAGTTGTTTAGCTCCCTGGAAGGCAGAATAGCTGCTTTTTTTGTGCTGCTTGGCTATGTGCCTGTCACTGGGTTTGAGACCAGGTTACTGTGTGGGGTTATCCTCCTTTACTCCATAGGTGAGCACTGTGGCACAAGTGGGTGCTCCCACTAGGAAGAAATGGGCCAGTGCACAAAAAAGCGGTTTCAGAGTGGACTTGTCTTTTGCCACAAAACTTGTATGTGGTGCTTGATCCAGTGAAATATGCATTTGCAGAAATTGAAGGTCACAACTCAAGAGCAATGCGTGTGTGGGTGGTTCTGCCAGCACTGGCTGTTCAGGCGGGAGGCTGTTTTTTGCCAGTCGTATTTTGGTGTGGTGTTACATACATACATACATATCTGGCCAGGGCTATGACCCAGGTCTTAGCTGGGCAGGAGGGAAGGATTTTTTTCCTTTGCTGCCTGAGAGGGTTTGTTTTGCTGATCAGTCTTGAAAAAGCCTGTTCAGGCTGTCTGCTGATTTAACCTCTGCTGTTAAAATAAAAAATGATGTCTCTGAAGTTTCTTGTACCTTCTAGTAAAAGGAGGTCATGGGACATGTTTAAGAGTCTGTCTCTGAAGTGTGAAGTCAATTTTTTGTTGACAGCAAAAGGAAAGCATATAGATCTGCTCCTAGGGTGGATTGGTGTTTGTAGGCTTTCACATGTTCAAATACACCTCTGTGCCAAGGAGGGGCAGATCAGTATTCCCGAAATAGAAATGTAAAGTCTCCCTTGGCAGTATGGCAGGGGTGAGACTGGAGTTGTCATATAGTTCAACTGATGGGTATATATCTCCTTTTGGCAGGATGGGAAGCTCAAAATCCAGGAAGAAAACGCTAAACTGAAACAGCCACCAAGAGAGGAGAACAGTGTCCTGCCACACAAGTACGGAAGAAATCTCATTTTTACCTTCTCTAAGTCCTGCTTCCCCTTCTCTAATTTCTTTGCTGATGGGAAGCTTGGAGTAGTGCAGCTTCCCTCTCTAAGAGATTTTCAACCTCATGCCCTTTGTTGAAGCCTCTTTGCTGCTTTTTTGTAGCTCTCAAAGGGAAGGAGGTTCTACTGCTCACCATCAGTGTTTCTGGATATGAAAAGCTCTTTCTCCCATTTGCCTTTGAATTTGTTTATATATAAATCTGCTGTTTATTAATTTTTCTTAATCAATGAAGCTTTGTAAGCCAAATGCTGCAGAGACCTGGACCTTTGGTACTTGTGTCCAAAGAAGGTAACTTGATTGGTGAGGGAAGGGAGAAGGGTTGGTGGATCAAGGGCATTTGAAACTAATTAACAGTGGCTTCTGGACAAGAATAAGAGATGTCGGAGAAAGAGAACTTGAAATAACATTTCAAGAAAATGGTTGTATAAAAATGTAGTTCAGGTAACATGTTTCTAAGGTGAATGTTACAGAGGAGGATTCTTGTTGTAGGACTTGATTAATATTTGAAGTTTCAGATTTGATTTTAAATGTGAAAAGGTGTTTTAAAAGCCACAGGGAACAGCTCTGTAATGAGGACTTTGCTCAGAGATGGTAACAGCCTATTTGAAGTACTCTGAATGTCAGTGAAAAAACAGTGCTCTGAATGCCAATATAAAGTTAATGAGAAAAGTATTGTCTTAAAAATAGCATAAGCTCAATTCAAATCTGCTTTCCCAGATATTAAAAACCTTCCAGGCCTCTGATGCTTTTTACTGCCATTTCACCTTGAGCATTTAAGCACTGTGAGTGTCAGGCTGCCGATTTATCTGCAAGACCTCAAAATGCGTTATTGCTGCCTCTTCACAGAAGTTGTAGGGGACCAAACATTTTGCGGTAGTAAGTTCAGAGCTAGTTTTAAACTGTGCTTGTAGCATCTAAACAGTCTTTTCTATATTCATGCTCCCTTTCCTCTGCACTTCTGAAGGCATTTTACAAGTATTTCTCCTGCTGTTCCCATTTAGCCAGGAGTGCTGTATGCCTAAAGAGCCCCAGTCACATACTGCCTTTTTGCTTTGCTGTTTGACAAAACTTATGAAGGGGTCATTTCTCATGCGAGGAGTCTTGGCAGCGTGGTTTTGAAGAAACAAAACCAAAAATCTGTATGGGTAGGATTTTAAAAACAGGATGAGGGAATTCTCTGATTGTCCAAATGTTCTTCTGAAATGATGCGGTGACTGAAGCCCTGGCTCCAAGTGATGGTGGTGTTCTCTTGCAGGTTACCAAGCAGCACACAGGAGGAGCAGGTTGGTGATTCTTTTTCTTGCATTGAAATACCAAAGGGCAAGGGTATTGAGGGAGCTCCTGGGTCGCTGCAGCATCTTCCCTGCCAAGATACCCTGAATTTTGTCCATGGTGTTGCCTTGGTGAGGATTTGTCTGTAGAGTCCACGGCAGCAATCATTGTCTAGTGTACAAACGCTGCTTATCTCATTAGAAAGGCTTTTGGCAGTGTTGCACCTATGTGAGTTCGTTTTGCAGCCTCAAGACCTGTTGGTTTTTAAACTAATACTAACCCCTTTAATTATTCCTTTGCCCCCTGCCTTTCCTGGGTCAGTGTGTCTGAAAACAACAATGAAAGCATAATATAGTTCAGTGTTTGTGAAAACAGTGGTGTTTAACCTCCTTGGTCTGGGCCAGGGTTTTGCTGGTTGCTCAGTAGGCTAGAGGGAAGGGGTGTTTTGGTCAGTTGGTTTGTTGGGGGGTTTTTTGTTTGGTTTGTTTTTTTTTTCTTTAATGTATATCAAATTGACCAGAATCCTTTCTTTCTCCCCATGGGTGCTTGGCAAAGCACAGGTAGACCCCAAACTGTCAGTGGAATGCTGCAACACTTGCATTGTGTCCTGTCTACTGAGAATTTCTGTATCTGTCAGCTCTTTCTCACAGTGAGAAAGAGGTTTAGTTCCCACCTCATTGCTGGGCCAGCAGCCTTGATCTCAGCCTGAAAATCGAGCTGCGTGGTCCCTGGTTCACACGGCCATGCTGTGCTTCCCTGTCTGCCCCATGGTGTAGGCAGGGCAACTGTGGATCATCCTGCACGTGCATGGTGGTCCTCTGTGCCTGCATGTATGCTGTGAATAGAAAAGGGTTAAACACATGCACGTGAAATCTTCCTCCCTCTTGAAAGGTGCTGCTCAGCCGCAGAGCTCTAATATGGGTGCCGTGTAAAGAAGTGCGTAAAGCAGAATGTCTTGGTTTTTACTTGGGGTTTAGGAACAGCTGTCAGGACCTGGGAACTCTGAGATCTGCCAGCTTTGCCAGGAAGAAAGCAGCCGAAGCAAAAAAAAGGTAACTCCAAGGACTTGTATTGTCACCTCCATCATCTGGTGAATGTGTGTTTCCTCTGATTCTCATTTTCGAATAGCACAGATTTCCCCCTGGTGACTTGAGACAAAGAAATGAGGGCTTTTCTGAAGTCCACTTTAGCCTTAAAGTAAACTTGTTAAACAGTGGTTGCTTGAGGGTTCCCCACTCTGCTCAAGTGTTCAGTAGTTTGTTTTTCCTTCCCCTTAGCAGCTTCTTCCCTTTTTAGCTAAGTGTTTTTTTCCTGGGATCAATCCAAAGTGAGATAGGTGGTGTTAACACTTGTTTGTTATTTCTCCACTTGAGCCACCCTGCCTTTTTCCCTTATTTTTGTTCTTCTTTGTGACCAAGCCCTTCTCACCTTCCTCACTGCTTTACAGTCTGAATCTAGAGGGGTTAGAAGAGAAAGGGTGTTCAGTGGGAGTGCTGCCTTCATCCAGATACTTTCCTCCACTGCTGCTGAGGAGCAGTTTGGAAAGAAAAGAGTCAAGTCAATGATAAAACTGCTGTGAGTGCAGAAGGTGTCCTGGTCACACTGGTGCAAGTACTTAGAGGTGTGAGCTGGAAGATGATGTTGTTTTCCCCCAGTTGATCTGCCAAAGCCTGAACTGGAAGGCTGTTGTGGAGCTGTGGCCAGAAAGGAGCAGGAGGGAGGCAGCTGGCTCCCCGGCACAAGGCCTGCAGGGCTCTGACCTCCGCACCTGGGTGAAGGTGACCCAGTACTAGGTTCCAAATCGGTCTTGGGAAGTTCTGAGGGGGAACTGGGGAGTACAGCGAGGTTACCTGACCAGGAGGCTTTCAGGCACATGTGGAGAGGCCATGTCTGGCTGAGTAATGGGTGGCGAGTTGCTGTTCTTCGGTGCAGAGGCTCCCAGCTGTGGCTGCGTTTGCAGCTCTGCCTGGCACGGATAGTTTTGCCAGAGTGAAGAGCAACTCCCAGCTGTTCCTCCTGCAGTCCTCTGCAGCACTTGTGAAGGCGGTGTGCCTGGGCTTGCTCAGAAGCCAGCCCTCTCCTCCCCAACACCATGGTGCTATGATGCTTAGAACAGGCAGTGAGGGGGGGCCCAATTGCCCCCTCCATGTCACTCCATGAACCTCTCCTGTTAGACATGTGGGAACGCTGTGTAGGACTTCTAGTCTTTCCCATGCCTCTGTGTTTATCTTGAGAAAACACACGATGAGTTCAAAGCAAATGCCACAGTCAATTAAAACTCGAATAGTTCATTATTGGTAACTCTTACCTGCTTTGCTGCAAGACCTCACCTACTCTCCTTTGACCTAAGGAACTTTGGTATTAACTGGTCCTGAGCACAAGAGCAAACGGGACCTTCAGAGGGGACAAGAGTGGGGTTTTGGAGTGTCTTTCTCTAGCCCAGCAGAGGATTTGGATTGACAGAATGTTCATGAGAGAAACTCTTAAGTCTGTGTTGCTTGTGTCTTGAGCAGTTCCTTCATTTCTCTGTCCTCTTCCTACATTCCAGAACATCTGCAAGAACTGTGGTGGCATCTTCTGTGAAGCTTGTTCAGTGAATGAGCTGCCCCTCCCGTCTAGTATTAACCCTGAGCGTGTCTGCAACCCCTGTCACAAGTGGCTCATCCAGCAGTATTCGACCAGCCCCTTGTAGGGGACAGGTGTCAGGGAGAGGTGACAAAACAAATGGTTGTAGCTGATGATGGTTTCTAGATTTGTTTCGGGGGGAATGTGAAGAGAAGATACTTGCCTGTGTTCCTCGGAGGTCAGAGGGGAAGCAGCTTTGTGGTGTTTACAGTCTCCTGTGGCTAAACCAACAGTTTGAGTCTTCTCTCTATGAAAATCTGCATGTTCTCAGAGCTGAGCTTGTGCTGGGGAGAACTGCTTTGGGAATGGCACGTGAAGTACCCGAGGTGTGCCCGAGCAGCCTCAGGGCACAGTGAGAACAGAGAGCCTCTTCCCAAAAGAGCTCTGTGTGTGTGCACTGTGTGTCTGCGCCTGCAAGTCGGGAGCGTTCTCATCCCCACGTGTGTGGCACGAAAGTGTGAAGCACAGGCTCACTGAAAGCAGAACGGGAGCATTTTTAATCCTCGTGTCTGGCTGCACTTGAAATACCATTTCCCCTTTCCTGGTTGCCTTTGACAATCTGGTTCGACCGCGCCGCATCAGTGCCGGGTGGGAGGAGGCCATGTGAGATGCCAATAAATGCTTTTTCTAGCTTCGTTTCTTTGGCTCAGCCCTTGGGCCACAGGCTTGCTATGCAAAGCAGTATGGAAGACTCAAACCAAGCTGTGAAAGTTCCCCTGTATTTTAGGGGCTGGGGTGGGGGGCTGTAGGTGGTTTTGAGGCATGAACTGATGGCCTGCACTGATCTGGCACACAAGTGCCTTACGGCATCTCTGACCTTCTTCTCGAAGACCCTCACTGTGGCTTCGTGACTACACGGCGGGGGCCAAAGCTACGGGTGTAACTGCACTTCCTGCCTTGGTATGGTGACTGGAGGAACTGGACCCTCAAGCATTCAGATACCAAACCCTCATCATGATGCAGGAGGTTTACGGCCACTTCAACCCACCTTTCCCCCTTGTGCACATAAAGTCATCATAATAAGCCTCACATTTCACTTTTCGTTACATGAAAATGAAGGTGAGATGAAACCGGAATGTCTTTCACCTACTAGAAATTCTGATTTGAAACACAGTTTGAAAGGGTTTCACACTTTAAAGTTCATGCCACATAATTCTTTGTTGTGATTACCTCACTGAATTTTCTGTTATTCCAAAAAGCGGTGGTGGCTGCCTCCTGAAGCGCATAGCGTGTCACAGTAGTGTGTGTTCTGGTTTATACTGGAAGCCTACTTCAGTCCTAAAGACCACAGAATGTGCGGTAGTCCATAGAAAAACTGATGTATTTACATGTGACAAATGTGTTTGGTTTTTGTACAAAGTTTATTAGGGGTTAGTGGTTTAATTCCTCAAAGGGGATTTTCTATTTGTTAGACTGCCGGGAAGCACATTAAAAAGCATGTCAGAGCCGAGGTTATGTAGGTGCTTGGTGCTAGTTTGTACCAGGAATTAACTCTCTCCTAGTTCCCTCTAGGCCTTGGCATGTTCAGCCACCCAAGTTCTCTAGCTCCTCTTAGTGCCCCTCAGAGCCAGGGCACTATCACAGCAGGGGCAACTTTAAGTAGTTTTTCTGCTCTTTTTTTCCCCTGTTACCACATCCATTTCCTTGCTGCTATCCCTTAGATTAGTAGTTGTGAACAGTGTTGACATATGAAAAGCCTAGAACTAAAGTGTGGGCACACTGCTTTGAAGGGGTGAGACACCAGAGACCAATGGAGAAGACACTGAATTTAACGTTAGTGGTGTTGTGTACCTACTGTACACACCAATGAAATTTCAAATTCCTGCATCCAAATCCAGCAGGACTCGCCCCCCAAGGAGAAAGCAAAGCCCAGTAATTCCCACATTAAAGGATTAAACTGGAAACCTGGCCCTTAGCATAAATTATTTCCATGCTGGTATGTCCAGCATTTTGCAGCTCTGATGCGACAGCTTAGTTGTGACTCGTACCTGGCTTTTGACTGTCCTGGCAGGAGCAGCTGCTGCTCAGCTTGCTTGAAGCAGAGGCTGAGAGAAACAGGACAGCTCTGGGGCAGGTCCTCTGAAGTCACATGGCTCCCTATGAGGGAGCAGGGAGGTGGCTGAAACCTTTCCGAACACAGCTCTGGCAGCCAAAATGGCAATTGAGAAAGGTCAGCGCGACACTGTGCGGGCTGCCAGCTGGCGGTGTCAGCACTTGCCTCTTTCCCGCTGCCTCGGAGCCCAGGGCGCCTCTGCCCGCAAGCGCCTGGTGCTGCGCGGTGCTGCGCAGTGCTGCAGTGTTCAAGGCACCTTTGCTCAGGTACTGCTTGTAACGCTCACCTGGGCCTTTGGAGTGGGGGGAGCGGACGGCTGGTTTTTTCATGTTAATTTTGTTCCACACAATAATAAAAACTTGGATGCTCTGTATCCTGTGTCCTGAGCTGTCTTTCCATCTCATTCTGCTCTGGCTACATGTGTAAGTATTTCAAACCAGGTGAGGGATGACAGCTCCTTATGCAGACGGAGAGAGGGGCGGTGGGAAGGAGAAGGTACTGGCGGTACCACACAGTACCTGCTCACATCGCTCTGGGTTTGTTAATTGTGAATACTGGTGGTTTATTAATGCTTTGTACACCTCACACAGCAGGAGACTAGAAGTGCTCCATATTGCAGCAACTGCCATTCCTCTGGTACAGCTGCTGCTGCTTTTGCAACAATCTTTCCACAGTATCAACACAATTTATTACATGCTTTTACACAACACTCGACTAGATTTTGTACAGTTTAGCCTCGTTATTGAGCAGCGACACTCGTACTCGATCTTTACACTCGCATCCACGGAATGTGTTCACTTTGGCCTAAAAAGAAAGGAAGAGGAAAAAGATCACTCACTACCTCACCGCAAGCTTATTGCTGTCTTTGTTTCAAATGCATTGCCGCATTTTATTCTGCATTTTTGTCTCCAATAATAGAATAGTAGCATTTGGGAGTACTAAAAGATGTCACCAAAAAAGGTAGGATGATGCAAACAGCTCTAAGAGGGGACACCTTTTCGGCTGGGGCTGCAGCACACACGTGGGGGGTGTGGGGGGTGTGTGTGTGTATGTTTAATTCCGCTGGTCCCAGCACAGGGACTTAGAAGTCGGGGCTGTTGTAGGCATGTCGGTCACTGCTGGGTGTGTGTCTTAAACCTAGAGCTCCAGGGGGGCTGCTGGGATGGGGGGGGGGGGGGGGCCTCCCTGCCGCAGCTGTGAGGGCCAGCACCTGGGGGACCAGCAACCATCACCCCCCATTTTCAGAAGGGCATTGGTGGAAGCACTACAAGGTGGCTGGGGCCTTCCACAAAGGTCCCAGGGAACTTCTTTCCTGATACATTCTGCCTCACTCCTGTAGACCTAGGAAACCCTTCTTTTGCATGGTTTTAATTTTTTTGCAGGGAGGGCTGTGTTTTCAGTGAGGAGTGTGGCCCGATGCCGTTTCAGCAGCAAGAACTGCCACAGCACCCTGTATGGGTCTCTGCAGGAGAGGCCCCTCCTTCGTCCTCACCCCACCACAGCCTGCAGTTTGTCTCTTGTAAAGGGCAAGAGACACAGTTTCTGTGCAATAAAAAAAGGCAAAAACTGTCCCACTACAGGACATGTCTCCCCTGAAGTTAACATTGTGAAAAAAAACAACAGCCTGTTTGCACTGAACACACACTACCTTGTAGCTGACTCTCGCACTTAGGTAGCGTTTGAGTGGATGGATTAAAAGAGAAAAAATATCATTTAAAGAATGTTACTTTATCAAACTCCATTGTCTGTAATTCCAAGTAATACTGTCCCAGCCAAAAGACCAATTACTGTTAATACACATCTGGGGAAAATGTTTAGCTCCATTTCCTCTTCCATGCCAGGGAACACAACCATATCAGATCCTTCATCTATCACATTAGGACAGTTTTAAAAGGAGGAAGAAAACAGAAAAAGCTCTCCAGCACAGTCTAGGCCTCAGCTGCGACAGGGCAGATGCCTGGGCAGCACAATAACCTTTGCCAGCTCCAGCTGTAGCCTCAGGACTTTACCCCTATGGGGATCTGGATCTGCAGGCCAGAGAGGCCAGGGTAAATGCCTGGCCTCAGATGAGCGGTGATGACCCCCTTCAGCCACTCTGTAAATTTGATCCTTTAAGGGAGCTGAAATCCAAAGTATCAGAAATAGTTAAGACCGAGGCACACATTGCTAAAAAATAGTACAGGAACAACAGCAAAGGAGGATGCACTTACCAAACCTGAGACTGTGCCACTGTCACTAGCAGTTTTCTTTTGCCTCTGGATGTTCATTCAGGAATAATTCAACGGCACTGCACTCTGGAGAACAATTTCAGAGAGGCAGGCTGTGTTCAGTGACTTGAGTGTCATTTTCTTAGTTTTTTCCCCCCCTCACAAAGCCGATGTCGCATAATAGGGTAATTTGGAAATCTACATTTAAGATGATCCTTCTGCAGGGGGTGTTAGCAGCAGCTTGACAAGCTGTGCCAAACTCCCCAAGGGTCTGAGTCGTGGGGTTGTAAGATCC